>NC_134536.1:113419507-113731225 GCF_050624435.1 Tenrec ecaudatus
GCAATAGGCCATTTCTATTTGGATATATGACATAATTAGAAAAAAAGGAAATTATTCATCTCATGAAGCAAAACAGTTTCCTTAAAATTATACCTTGTAATCAGGTCACACAATAAAAAGGATATCGTCAAGGGGCTGCGGCCTCATTCTACTTAAGGTAACTCTCCTCATTGGTCTGGATCTCACATCTGGTTGATCAACCTGACATATTGCCTGTTGACTCTGGCAGCTATCAGCAGTTTGCCGTATTCCCTGCATAATACATGGGACTCGTTCAACTCTGCAATCATGAACCTGACCTGCTGACCTTGGATTCATCTGCTTCTGCCTCTGCCAGACTGTGGTCTTCCTGCCTCCTCGTTCTTTCTGATGTCAGCTTTGACAGCGATGCGAATCAAAAAATCCCTACAGTGTAACATCCGATGCCCAGACTTGAACCAGACTGGACTTAACCACTTCTACAATTGTGTGAGTCAATTTCTTGACATAAAATTCTTTATGTATATATATATATTTCTCACACATAATGATTTGCTTCTCTAGAGAACCCAGCCTAGGAAAACACTTATAATAATTTGATAATGATGTACTACTAGTATATAACTTAAACTACTATATGCAGCCTTAGCTCTGAAAAACATAAAAATGTCCACTTATATACATATTTTTATTGCTGAAAAGTTTATAGAATTGTATGTAAAACACCTTATTGAATAAGAAAACTATGCTAAGGTACACTTCTGAGAGATTGGAGACAGGAATGGAAATACAATTTCCAGGAGAAAAGAAAACAAAGTACTCATTCTGCCTGCTAAAGGAGAGTCCATCGGTGCATTCTTTAAAAACAGATGACAAATCCAATCAAAATGAAATTCAGACTGTCCTCTATTTATTTATGTATTTAACTGAACATGTAGCTTGGATAACAGTTTACAGGGGAAATTAGTTTCCCATTTAACAATTTATTCCCTCATTGAATCTTAAAGAAAGATGTAACTTTTACTTTTAAATTGAATTATCACATGTATCAGAAATTGCACCTTTTAAAAAACTATTAACTTTTGTGAGAAAAAAATTGGATCGTTAAAAATATTAATGGATGAACCATGGTATAATACTTAGTCAGCTGACCTCTCTGTACATGTACAAGTTGTTGAATTGAAGAATGTTTTGTTGTGTACATTTTTGCCAAATTAAACAAATAACAATTAATTCAAGGAAGAAGACAATGTTGTAAAATTGAATGTGGTAAAGATTGTACATTTCTTGATATGACTCAACTATTGAATTGTATGATTTGTGGATGAAGTGTCAATAAAAGTTTTTAAAGTGCAATACTTTGTCATTGATCTCCCTCTTGATCCACTGTATATTTGTTCCAGATTTTAATATTTTCTGCTTTCTTTTACATTGAGATTTTTTCCATTTGATTCTGTCATTGTTATTTGGGTGGCTTTTTTGTTTGTTTGCTTTTGGCTTGGGTGTTGTATGTTTTTATGTGTATGAAATCCAGAGTAGGTACATCTATAGAGACAGACAACTGGATTAATAGGTTCCTAGGGGCATGGCAGGGGCAGTTGGTGGGTAATCAGGAGCTTACAACAATGACTGCAAGTACATATCTGATGTGTGTCTCGATGAGCTTATAAACCCATCTGCTCCCAGTGGAGAGGGGTATGAGTTAGGATAAGACATGAAGAGATACAGACTCTGGGAAATCGGAAAGGAAGCCAACCAAAGAAAAACAAATGGACTGGCAAATAGAAGCCAATAAAGATACAATGGAATGAGGGTGCTTGTGAAGAATACTCAAAGTACCATGACCTGCCAGAAACCCAACAAATCCCTCTGGCAAGAAGTGCAGCCGGTGCTCCTAAGAATGATCATGCTGAGATTGTCTCACATGCTTGGGACATGCTGCCAGGAGAGATCAGCCCCTGTAAAAGGACACCGTGCTTTATAAAGTAAAAGGGCAGCAAAAAAGAGGAAGCCCCCCCGACAAGATGGATTGACAGTGTGGCTGCAGCAATGGACTCAAACATAACCAGCGACTGTGAGGACGGTGCAGGACCAGGCAGTGTTTCTAGGTTACGCACTGGGTCCCGATGAGGCATTTGCAGCTCCCAGCCTGTGCATTTGAACTGGATTCTCCAACAATGCTCAGCCCAGTCTCTCACCTGATGTTCCAAAGACCAGATTATTCAATGTCTTTGGAATGACTTCATTGTTCACATTATATGCTTTCATTTTTGTCTAACTCCTTGGATTTTGAGATTATTTTTAATCATTCACATATAAGTTGTAAAATCATGTAATTATTATTAGTTTAGTGATATTTGAAAATTAAAAAGACATTTCTAATTTCTACCAAATGTTTGACAAGTTAATAATCTTCTGTAAATAATGAGACTATCTTATATCCTAATAATTGATTTGTCTTTATTCCCCTTTTGAAGCATCTAAAAATATAATCATTTGGGCACAATAACCATCCAATTATAATTGGTTGTTATATACTGTACCATCTAAAACAACGGTTCACAACCTGTGGGTCACGACCCCTTAGGGACCCTTTCACAGGGTCACCTGATCCATAACAGTAGCAAAATTAGTTATGAAGTAGCAACGAAAATGATTTTATGGTCGGGGGTCACCACAACATGAGGAACTATATTAAAGGGTTGCGGCATTAGGAAGGTTGAGAACCAATGATCTACAAGGAGACCTGGAGGCACAGTAGGTTAAGCACTGGGCTGTGAATTGACAAGTCTGCAACGTGAACCCACCCGTCACCCCGTAGGTAAAAGACGAGGCAGTTGCTTTTGTAAAGATTTACAGCCTCAGAAATCAGGTGGGGAAGTTCGACAATGTCCTATGGTGTTGTGATGAATCAGAATAAACTTGGTGCTAGTACCATCTGATCTTGTTGCAAAAGTAAAATAATTCAGAGCACTGGTTTTGGACCCTGAGCTCTTGAGAAAATGGCACGCAGCTCATGTCCCACCTCACCGAGCTTCACGACGGGGAGGGCGAATCCTTCTTCACAGGAGCAGAAAGAAGGGCGGCTGCCACAGGCACAGGTCCGGCTCGCCGCCACTCTGCAGCTTGCTTGGCTGCATCTTCATTTCTGCTGTTCCTCCCTAACACGCTCCTTTCCTGCTGGGTTCCAGGTTTCTTGTAATGGCCACAAGAACTCACAGACCATACTCACATTTACGGGGTTTATTAGGGAAGACAATAGGTTGTCACAGTCTGGGTGATAGATAGAAAGGGTACAGTGTTTGAGATACACGTCTCTTTTCAGTCCACAGCCAAATCTCTGCTCTTCCTCCTCTCCATCACGAGCTTCTTTGGAGGCTGCCTCCATGAACCAGGAAGCCCAGGCCCCATTCTGCCTGCCTCCACTGCCTCAGGCACCATCCTGATTTTATTTCCTTGTTGGTCCCTGAAATTCTTCCTTTTTGCTTCTGAGATGGCTCTCTTACACTCAGAATGGCAGCCAGCACCGACCACGCCTCTCTATCAGTGTGTCACCCACCCCACTTGCATAGCCCCACCCAATCATTTGGTGGGAGTTATGGAGACAGAAGAGCCATATTGAGAAATTTCACTTCACGAGAGATTCATACTCTGAAAATGTGTTCCATTGCCTATACTATGGATCCTAAAGAAAACCAAAGAGGAGGCTCTAGGACCACTGTATTGTTCATAGTCACACTGTATGGAATAGTCACACTGTATGGGAATTTCTCAGTGGTAGAGAACAAAGAACAAGCATCTTACTGAATGCCCTCAATAACATGCGAACTGAAAAGGTGTGAGAAACATGAGAGGTAGTTCACTGCTACTCCATGCATGGACTGATGGGCAATCCAAAGCATATATATATATATATATATATATATATATATATATATATATATATATTCTTCTGGGCTTTCTCATTTTCATTTATTTAATTTATTTTTACAAATCATTTTATTGGGAGCTCTTACAGATATTATAACCCATAATTCAATTAGATCAAGCATAATAGTATAATTGCTTCTACCATCATTTTCAAAACATTTTCTTTTTTCTTGTACTCTTTGATATCACCTCTCCTTTATCCCCTCCCTCTCCCACCTTATCCCCAAGGAACCCTTATTATTATATCATATATTATTTGTATGTGTGTGCCGTATCTTACATTTTCCAGTGTATACATTCGTCTATAATTCTGTCATTCATTCCCCTCGTGTGGGGTTACACCGTCATCATTACTATCAATTCCCCCTTCACTCCTTCTCTCTTCCCGTACCCTCAGGGAATCATGACTCCCATTACTATTTCTTTTTTTTTTTAACATTTTATTAGGGGCTCATACAACTCTTATCACAATCCACACATATACATACATCAATTGTATAAAGCACATCCGTACATTCTTTGCCCTAATCACTCTCAAAGCATTTGCTCTCCACTTAAGCCCTTTGCATCAGGTCCTCTTTTTTTTTCCCCTTCCTCCCCGCTCCCCCCTCCCTCATGAGCCCTTGATAATTTATAGATTGTTATTTTGTCATATCTTGCCCTATCTGGAGTCTCCCTTCGCCCCCTTCTCTGCCGTCCATCTTCCAGGGAGGAGGTCACATGTGGATCCTTGTAATCAGTTCCCCCTTTCCAACCCATTACTATTTCTGAAGGGTGTATCTATCTTGAATTTCATGCATTTAACAACCTTAATTATGTAAATGAACATACACAGGTCTCACAAGATTAATGAGGTGAAACTAAGACCATAATTGTAAGGAGTGGAAATTTAAAAAAACTAGAGGATATTTATGTGCTTCATCAGTGCTATACTGGACCCTGGATATATCATCCCTTCTGCGTGGTGCTTCTGTGAGGGACTGTCCAATTATCTTACAGGTAGCTTTAGGGTCTACACTTTATCCATACTTCTTAATGTCAATTTGATTACTTGTGTTTGACTTCTGATACCTTTTCTTGTCAAAACCTCTTATCACACAGGCTTGTGTACTTATTCCACGTGGACTTTGTTTCTCCCCTGCTAGATGGCCTTTTGTTTAACTTCAAGCCTTTAAGACCCAAGACATTACAACTTTTAATAGCCAGACACCATCAGCTTTCTTCACATTTGCTTACGCACCCATTTTGTCTTCAGTGATCATATTCGGAAGGTAAGCATTATAGATTGCCACATTATTAAAACAAACCGTTCTTGCACGAGGTAATATTTAAGTAGAGGCCCAAATTCCATCTGCTTCCTTATTGTGTGTGTATATAAATATAAAATATACATATCTATGTATATTTACATATATGCATATCTATATTTTTACGTATGTATAATTTTTACTTTCTTATTCTTTTCCCTTTTTCTTTGCTCCTTCTTGATTTGCCCCATGTGGGTGGGTGTGTATCTTCAGTGCTGTCCTCTGGAGCACTGTTGTCCAGGGAGGGGATGTATGTCCAGAGCTGAGGCCGGCCCTGCAGTCCTTGCCGTGAAGGAGCTGCTCCATGCAGGACTGTCCCCTCAAAGTTTGGCACACTGGAATAGGGTCTGCTCTCTCCCTTTCCTGTGGAGACACAGACCATACCCTCCCCATGGGTAAAAGCCCTCGCTCTTAAAAGAAACATGAAATGCTGTTGACATTGCTTTCATTTCTTAGGCACCCAGGGAAAAAAACAATAAAATTGACCAAGTGGATTCAATTAGACTTTACTCATTTGATCATATAGCTTCAAAGCATCACATAAATTTTCCCTGGATTGATCTACAGAGGTCATCTAGTTCAGCAGTTCCCTTCCTGCCTTGCCCTACCCCTTGCACCATCCCAATTTATTTCATATGCTATTTTTACTTTTGGTGGCATGGAAAAGTCTCTGTTTTAAAATAAGTGTGTTAGACCAGGTTAACTAGGGAAACTAATCCAGTGACATATATGTACAAAAATAGCTTTATATCAAGAAATAATTATATATTGCAAAAACATCCAGCCCAATCTGACTCTAGGCCATAAGTCCGATACTAGTTCATAAGTCTCTCTTCAGACTCACAGTCACAAGCAATGGTGCTGAATGCAAGAGTATCACTGACCAGTGGGTGCAAGGTCTTGTAGATTCAATGGCAGCAGATGCATCTCCAGGGCCCTGGCAGGTCTCAGTGGTTCCCAGGCATGAAAGTGAAGCGAGGGGCCAGCTTCCAAAAAAGCCATTGATCTTGGTCGTACCTCCAAAGCCAGAAAGCCATTTATCTTAGTCGCACCTCCAAAGGAGCTCACCAAGCTGTGACCTGATTGACAAGCTAAACTCCACCCATATGTTCTTATGGGTACCATGTTGGCACACAAAAAAATCCCTATCACAATAACAATGATTTGTGCATAAATATCCATTATGAAGCCGTTATATAGAATGATGCTTAATTCTATGTGTCATCTTGGCTCGCTATGAATCTCAGTGGTTTGGCAGATATTGGATTGGGCGTTCTTCCAAACTTTAATATAATATACTCAGTTTCCATGATTTGGTCTGATTAGCTAATGAGTTGAAAGAATTTCTCCAGGTGTGTGGTTTACCTCCCTAAGTCAGTAGATGTTCTGACAAACCATGTTCTCTTTCCCTGTCTTTCCCTACATTCCTCTTTATCAGCCGGCCTCTGGATCCTGAAACATAGACCTGCAGAAGTTTCCAGCCCTTCTGCCCTGAGGATTTGGATTCTGCAGCCCCTGCAACCTTGTGAGTCAGTAGAAGTTTCTATCCAACTGCCTCGCCACAGATTTGGAATTTAACAACCCCCACAATTACATGAGTCATTGCCTTGAAGTAAACCTCTTTCTATAGAAGAGGGGGCTTCAGGACATTCATGGCAAAATGGAATGAAAACATAATGGAATTTTCCCATAAACTTTTTTTTTAATTTGGAGTATCTTTATTTTATTTTTAAACCGTTTCATTGGCACTTCAACCACATGTCATACAATTCAGTAATTCAACCGTATCAAGAAAAATTGTGCGATCATTACCACAATCAATTTTAGAACGTTCTCTTCTTCCTTGCACTCATTGTTATTCATGTAATTATTTTCTACATTGTGGCTTTTGAAGCCCCTTCATACATCGTTATTTGCCACTTCAGAGAAACCCCGACGAAGGCATGCAGTGTGCACTTATTATAGATTTGCTCGATTTCCTTTCATAGTTTCTCCTTAAAAGTGGAATGCAATGACCGTCCCTGAGGAGCCCAGCTGCTAAGAGGACGATGTGCCTTAGGATAGGGAAGGAGCAAAGTCAAACTACTGCAGGGATGAGCAGGAACCCGGGGGGCAGGAGGAATAGGCACAAAGGGGGGAAAAGGGAGGACTCGGCGTATCAATAGGCTCCGCCCTTGACCTTCTTAGGTCAAAATCAGCTCTCAGCCAGCAGGGCAGTCGGCTGAGTCAGGTTGCTGTGAGAGTCTCTGTTTGGGCTGGGGTCGGTGGGGCCTACCAGGGTCAATTTGCTTTTCACATCCACTTGCTTTGATTTAAACACACCTATCTTCCTTCCCTGCCGCCTTGTGTCAGCTGAGTAGCAGAGAAGTGCCACAGAATGGCCACAATTGAATGTAATGTGTAGTGGCCTGGTCTTGGAGTATGGTGGGAGGAGGTTCAAATTGCAATTCTGATACACGCTCATTGTATTATCTTGACAACTCCCCAACTTCTTTTAACTTCAATTTCTTAGGTGCTGCATTAGATTAAATGGGCGACCCCTCTAAGGAATACAAGTGTGAGCACATCCTGACCATGTGAACGAAGAAATAGAGCAGGCTCCTGGCATGGGAGAAAATGAAACATGAGTTCATTTGGACGCCATCTAAATGGGTCAGAAATTGCTCTTCAGAGCCTGTATCTCTTCTAAAACTGTCATCTAAGACAAGGATCTACTCAAGTTTGATTGGGAATTTGCATCACCCCTGGAACTGCACAGCATGCATATAAATTGCAAACCTGAAATAGTTTATTCACTCAGTACTAACGCAAGGCTGTAGGGTTCGAGCTGGAGGAAGACGTAAGATGCACACCTTCCTCTTAGGATGACTTTTACTCCGTAAGCAGTTGAGAGAAAAGATCCACAGAGGGCAGGGGAGGCCAGGGAGGGTGGTGAACTCGGCAGTTTGGCAGCAGTAGTCCAGGAAATCCTACCCAGTCTCTGAAGAGGGTCTAGATGAGGGTGTGTAAAGTGGTGATGGGCTAGGAGTGCTTCCAGAAAAACAGAAGGATTTGCATAAAGGCACAGTGGAGGACCTCCTCCTGAGCATTTAAAGAAAGATTGGACACATCAGTGAAGTCTGTAACGTAGGACAGAAGATTACAGTGAGCCGGAATAAAGGAGCTCGAATGAATTGAGGCCAGACTGTGGATAGTTTGATGTACCTGCAAGGGAATTTGGAATCACTCCTGTGGGCTGGGCTCAGAGTAGAGATGTTTTCAAACAAGAGCCAGTGAGACCTGGGTGTTTCCCTGAGCAAAGTCTATTGGCGGTAGTCTGGGGAATCCTGAGGCCGGGATACCGGGATACCCGATTTTAATGTTGCTAAAACGGGACACCATTGATAAAACGCATATCCTGGTGAAATAGTCACATGGCAGCCGAAAACCATATACCCTAGCTTGTCATGCACTCTTTCCAAAAATCGGGACTTTTTAAAAATGCCGCGGGACGCGGGGGAAATTGTTCAAAAGCAGGACTTCTGGTCAGTCTTGCTGAGTGATAAATGGCTCATCCCAGTTAAGAATACTCACTGTTTACAAAACAGGAATGGGAATTGTGTTTACACACGCGACCATACGACGCCCTTCTGATAGGATTGACAGCGGATACAGAAATGGAGAAAGATTTATCAGGGGGCTTCATAATGGGACTCAGCCAAATTTCTAGGCCATTAAAAAAAATCAAATCAGCACTATCAAGTCACTTACGACTCATTGCTACCCTAGAAACAGAGTAGAAGGGCCATGTGGGGTTTCCATGCCTGTAAGTCTTTATGAGCCGACTGCCACGTCTTTCTCTCTAGAAGCAGCTGATGAGTTTGAACTGCCAACCTTATGGACAGCAGCCAAGCTCACAACCGCGGTGCCCGTGTTGCCGTTAGGTGCTCACAAGTCAATTCCGCCCCACAGCAGCCTTTGTACCACAGAAGGAAACCCCACCAAGGCTGGCAGCATCTCACAGTAGTTCTGTCTGAGCCCATTGCTGCGGCCACTGTGCCAATATCTCGCCAAGGGCTGTGGTACTTACAGTTCATGTCAACTTGACTTTGTATGCACGGACAGTGAGGGGGTTGTCCGTCAATCAGGTCACAGGCTGATGACCCCTCCTAGAAGGTGTAGCCTTGTCATAAAAGAGACACCAGGGATATCTCTCTCTCTCTCTCTCTCTCTCTCTCTCTCTCTCTCTCTCTCTCTCTCTCTCTCTCTTGTCTGTCTTTTCATCTTCCTGCTTGATGAAGCTTTGTGCCTAGCTCCAGGGGCAGTTTCATGTGGGCCTCGGGACCCTGTGAACTATCTGCACCCTATCATGTTTCCACTGACCTTGGATCCACTGGCTGTGACCTTCCTAGATCCAGCTTTACTTTCCATGTCATGAGCCTGCCATTACAGGAGGCTGAGGGGGCTGGCAAGCATCGGGCACATGGACTGGTCTGGGGTGCCCTATTGATACAAAGCTCTTTCTTATCCTCTATGACTGTCACTGGCTTTGTTTCTCTAGTCAACCGAGCCCCGATACAAGGCTCCTCTACTTTGTCTTCACCCCTCCGCTTTACCAAGCACAGACTGGTCTCTCCTGATAATGCGTCCCAAGTACCTGAGAACAAGTCTCACTGCCGTTGCGTCCAAGGAGCATTCTGACTGTATTCTTCATAGACAGATTTGTTTATTCTTTTAGCAGTGCACGGTACTTTCAATATTCTTTGCCAACACCATAATTCAAATGCATCATTTTTTCCTCAGTCTCCCTTATTCAATAGCCAACTTTCACATGCATATGAGGGAATTTAAAATACCATAACTTAGATCAGGTATACTTTACTCCCAAAGTAATAATCTTTGCGTTCCAATACTTACAAGAGATTTGGGGTTTGTTTTCCACTTTAAAGAGGTTTTGTGCAGCAGGTTTACCCAATGCGCTGTGTCATTTGACCTCCTGATTGCTGCATCCATAAGCATTGATTGTGGGTCCAAGAAAGACGACACCCTTGATGACCCCCATCTTTTCTCCACTTACCATGATGTCACTGCCTGGTCCAGTTGTGAAGGTGGTGTTTTCTTACCGTGGAGCTGAAATCGATACTGAAAGTAGCAATCTCGGACCTCCACTAGCAAGTCCTCATTACATTCTGCAAGCAAGCTTGTGTCATCTGCATACCTCAGCTTGTTAATAGCCCTGATTCCAATCCTGATGACACCTTCTTCTTCATACAGTCTGGTTTCTCTAATTATTTCTTCCCCATTCAAATGGAATGAATGACACTGACCGACACCTTTCCTGATTTTAAACCATGCAATAGCCCCCTGCTCTGTACATGTTCTTCATGAGCGCAATGATGTGTTTTGGAATTCCCATGTTTCTCAAGACTATCCATAGTTTGTTTTCATCCGCACAGTCAAATGCCTTGACGTAGTCAATAAAACACAAGTACTCATTTTTCTGCTATTCTCTGCTGTCCATGAGATCCATCTGCCATCAGCCATGAATCCCTTGTCCCAAGTCCTTTCCTGAGTCTGGCCTGAACCCGAGCAGCTCCCTGTCAACGTGCTGCTGCAAACGTTGCTGGGTGATCTGCAGCCACATTTTACTTGCTGCTATTGGTCTGTAAGTGGAGTCTTATGCCGGGTCACTCTTCCTTGGAATAGGTACAAGTGTGGATCTCTTCTAGTCAGTTGCTCAAGCAGCTGTCTTCCAAATTTCCTGGCATAAACGAGTGAGTGCTTTCAGTGCTTTATCAGCATGTTGAAACATATCTGTTGGTATTCTATCAATATCCAGAGGCTTAATTTTGGCTAATACCTTCGATGCAGCTTGGACTTCTTCTTTCAGTACCATTGGTTCTTGTTAATATGTACCTCTGGAAATGGTTACGTGTTGATTAGTTATTTGGGGCACAGTGACTGTGCATTCTTTCCATCTTCTTTTGATAATGCTCCCTGCATTGTTCACTATTTTGCCCATAGAATCTTTCAGTATTGAAACTCTAGGCTTGAATTTTTTTCTTTCATTCTTTCAGTTTAACATATGCTTAGCATTGCTTGCCTCACCCCTTGTCTGTCAGTTGGTTGTACTGTGGTGGCTTGTGTGTTGCTGTGATTCTGGAAGTTATGTTACCGGTCTTTCAACTATCAGCAAAGCCACCCAAGCGAACAGCTTTCCGCAGAGCTTCCAGACTAAGAATGGACTGCGAAGAGGAAATAGGCTGTCCTAGTAGCCGCTGACAATTGCGCCGCCTGTGAGTGACAGCCTTCACACCAACGAAGCTCATCTGACAGACCCACGTCCATTGTGCAGACTCTCAACACAGTTCCATGTCCAGAGTGCCATCACCACCCTCTTCCCGGACATGGGTGGCAGACCACTGGCCATGTCTAAAGGTTGGATCTCTGAATGTCTCTACCATGCTTACTCCCAAAGTGGCAGATGCTGTGGTCCAATTCTGTGTCACATTTTTTACAAGAAATAAACTGCTAATTGGCTGCACTGAAACATACAGAAAACCCAGGTCGGGTGTCAAGATGAAAATTTAATTCAGGAATTCCAGTCTCTCCCACCTAGATTCTATTCTTTATTCACTGCGATAATTCAAAGCAATGGTGGGAAGAGGCCGTTGTGACCCTGAGAGAATAGCTTTGGGAAAGCAGACACAACGGCACTTTAGATTTCTATAGCAGTCCATCCTTTCAGTGAACCCCTTGCCTCGGGATCTCACAATGCGCTACACAGCAAAATTCATTAAGGCTCCCCCTTGTAAAGTAGACAGCATTATCATTCTCATTCCTCACACTGACAAAACAAAACAGAGAGAGTTTTTACTTGCCTGCCCAAGGTCAAGTCCTGTGGCAAGACGAGAAACACAACTCAGTTATGTGTCCTCAAATATTGTCAGGCAGGTTTGTACTTTCAAGTCAGCTGCAGTAGCTTACTGAAGATCAGAGTCCATTGCATCTCGGCATGGGAATGAGATGTGGGCTACTGCTTGCTACCTCTGAGCCACGACATGCCTCTGCTCCACTGGGCTCCCACCGTCCTTCCCTGGAGGGCTGGGGTCTGATTACTATTTCTATAGAAGGATGTAACACGCCCCAGACCACACCAGCCTTACATATAGAATGCCACTGACAGAGTCAAATCCATAAACAAAGCACACCCACCCCTAAGACAAAGGGAAGGTGAAGAGGGAGAGGATTGCTTTTAAAAAATGAACACCAGATAGATCAATGAAAACTGAAAATGAAGTTATGAGCACATACATGTACATATATCATGAAACTTGAGATAGAAAATAGGATAGTAGGTACTCATTAAGCCCACTGAAAATCTAGCATACAATCCAGTTAACTGCCCATGATACTTACTACACAAAAGATTTAATACCATGATAGCATACTGACTTTCTATACAGAAAAGTATATACATATTTTAAGTTTATTTTAAGTCTATAATTATGATGAAATCTGCACTTTAAAATGTATTTCTACGATAAAGGAGATGTCATGTTGAAAAATGATAGTGAAAGCACTCAGGTAATAAAGAAATACATTTTGGAGGGGAAAGCTAATTTCTTCAAATTAGGCAAGCGTCTACTTATAATTGGAAATCTAAGAAGAGATGGTAAAATATGTTTAAGAAGCAATAGCTTGCACATAAAATTTATGTACTAGGATAGGTGCAATATGATCTTACTGAACCATATACGCCATGGTTGCAAACAAAAGATGGGTTTTGAATGTTATGAGCTAAGCTGGAGAAGTGCTTTGCTTCTTTTTAACCCGAAGACAGAACAGGAGCACGAATAATGACAAATTCTTTCAGAGACCAATAGAGATTTGACAAATCAAATCTAAGTGAGTTTGTGATACAGATATATACTTGGTCTTCACAGAATGGGTTCCTATACAGAGAATTTAAATAAATTGAATGTTTAACTGCTGGAGTATATATATTTATACCAGCTCTAAGTAACAATAAAGTAGCCAGGCAACAGTGAGATTGTTTTATCTACAATATGTAGAATGGCTGTAACTATCTAAAGTTCTTCATAATGCACAGAAAAGGCACCATAGGAGATACAGTAACAGGCTGCGTCTGGCCAGTCTCTAGCCAGCCTGTCCTATTCGAACTTAATTTCTCTTCTGGAGATTTTCTAAGTGGTTTAGTGAACGCAACATTTCATCAGTCAGGCAATGTGTACACCTGTCCCGCCCGCCCCTCAGCCCTGGTGACGGAGACACGGACGACCTGGAAGCAGATTTTCCGTTTGCTCACCTCAGATGAAAGCGGGTGAGACCACATGTGAGCTGCCCATATGACACTGGCACTGGATAACTTCAACCCTAGTGGTGACTTCACTCCCCTCCGCCTTGCCACTCACAAGAGCACAGGGACGCCTTGTCTGTGGACTGTGGTGACCTTTTGACCCACTTTTCTTCTCCCGTTCTTGCTCCCCCGGACAGTCAGGGTCTGGGCTGGTCAGTAGAAACAGTGGCCCCATCTGCACTGGCTCCAGGACTAACGCAAAGTCTTAATGGTGTGTTTGGCTGCCCGTGCTGAGCATTCCTGAGCCCCCCTTTATCATAGATGTTTGTTGTTGTTTTAGGTGATATCAAGTAGGTTCCAATTCATATTGGTCCTGTGTACAACAGAACAGAACACATCCTGGTTCTGTCCACCCTCATAATTGTCTGAGCCCATAGTTGTAATTACTGTGTCGATTTTGTCAAGCATGATGTCCTTCTCCAGAGACTGGTACGTCCTGACATCATGTGCAAAGTACGTGAGACAAAGTCGTTCCGTCCTTGCTTCTAAGGAACATCCTGGCTGCACTTCTTCCAAGACAGATTTCTTTGCTCTGCCGGCTGTCCATGGCACTTTCACGATCCTTTGCCAACATCACAATTCTAATGCAGCGACTGTCCTGCAGTCTTTCTTATTCCTTCTCCAGCTTTCACATGCAGAGGAGGTGATGATGGTAAATGCCATGACCCAGGTCAGGTGCCCCTTAGTTTGAAATTAGCATCCTGGTTTTTCACTTTAGAGAGATCTTGTGCAACAGATTTGCCCAACGCAACACATCATTTGCTTTCGTGGCTGCTGATGCCATGAGCATTGATTGTGGATGTAAGTAAAATTAAATTCTCGATAACTTCGATCTTGTCTCTGTTTATCATGATGTTACATATTGGTCCAGTGGTGAGGAATTTTGCTTTATGTTAAGGTATAATTCATACTGAACACTAATGTCATCGATCTTCATCAGCAAGTCCTCGAGTTCTCTTTGTTTTCCTCACGTGAGGTCATGTCATCTGCAGGTCCCGGGCTGTTAAGAACCCACTCTACTCCCGACGCTGCACTCTTCTTCCGAAAATATCTGCTCAGCAAGGGGCGCTACCAGGAGGGTGTAGGGAAGGGGGGTAGGGGGAACCGATTCCAAGGATCTACATATAACCTCCTCCCTAGGGGATGGGCAACAGAAAAGTGGGTGAAGGGAGACCTCAGACAGTGTAAGATATGACAAAATAATAATAATTTATAAATTATCAAGGGTTCATGAGGGAGGGGGGAGGAAGGGAAAATATTGAGGAGCTAATGCCAGGGGTTTAAGTGGAGAGCAAATGTTTTGAGAATGATGATGGCAATGAATGTACAAATATGCTTGACACAATAGATGTATGTATGGATTGTGATAAGAGTTACATGAGCCCCCAATAAAATGAATTTTTTAAACATATATATTTTTTCTCATTATTGAGACTGAATACACATGGTAAAAGTTTACATCCCTGATTGACACCTTTCCTGATTTTAAACCACACCACGAAGTAGGCGCTTCTTCTGTTTGAAAGTCTGTCACTTGATCTGTGTGTAAGTTCCACATGACCACAATTAACTGTTATGGACCCTCTATAGTTTGTGAAATTGTTTACATCTCCAATGTGTAAATGGCTTTAGCGATCTAAAGTTCTTCAGAATGGAACTAAGGAACTCCCATATTTTGTTATGATCCACATAGTTGAATGTCTTTTTTTTAATCATTTTATTGGGGCTCATACAACTCTTATCACAATCCACACATACATCAATTGTGTAACGCACACTTATGCATTCGTTGCACTCGTCATTCTCAAAACTCGCTTTCCACTTGGGTTCCTGGAATCAGCTCATTTTCCTTTTTCCCCTCCTCCTCCCTCCTTGCTCCCCCCTCCCTCATGAACTCTTGATAATTTATAAATTATTATTTTATCTTATCTTACACTACCTGGCATCTCCCTTCACCCACTTCTCTGATCCCCATCCCCCAGGAAGGAGGTTATATGTAGATCCTTGTGATTGGTTCTCCCTTTCTATTCCCCACCCTTCCCTCCCGGTATCACCACTCTCACCACTGGTCCTGAGGGGTTCATCTGTCCTGGATTCCCTGTGTTTCCAGTTCCCATCATAGTTGAATGTCTTTACATAGTCAAACATCCATCTATTTTCAGGCAAGATCCAACTAATAATGCCAACAATCATAGCCCCCATTCCATGTCATCTCCTGAGCCTGTCTTGACTTTCTGACAATCCCTTGCTGATGTATTGCTGCTGCCTTTTAAAACTTATCTTCTGCAAAATTTTATGTGAATTAATGATGCGGGTCAAGGATTTCCAGATTTTGTTGGGTCACTTTTTTTTAATGGACACAGATATGGATTATTTCTAGTGAATGGCCATATTTCTTGGTGTAGACTATTGAGCACTTCCAGTGCTGCATCAGCTAGGTAAAATATTTGAATCAAGAGTCTGTCAATTCCTTGAGGCTCGTATTGTGCAAATGCCTGGAGGACAGCCTGGACTTCCTTGTTCAACACATCACGGATGGTAGCTGTTTCTAAAGTCTGTTTAGGCTGGGATCCCCCAGAAGCAGGCCTGAAAGTAGGATTTGAGTGCAGATGGACTATTTGGAAAGTGACCATGAACTACCTAGAGGATAGTCAGAGAGTGAGACCAGAAAAGAATGGAAGGCCTTCCGATGCTGGAGGCCAAACTTTAAAAAACTCACTGCCATCTACTCGATTCTGGCTCATGGCGATGCTTTCGGACGGAGTAGAACTGTCCCCGAGGCTTTCTAAAAGGTGCATCTTTATGGGAGTGGAAAGGCTTAGCGTTCTCCGGGGGAGCAGCTGGTGGTTTGGAACAGCTGACCTTTCTGGCCAGCAGCCCGATGCATAATATTAGCCCACTCTGCCCCCCACACATCAGGGGCTCGATCCTGTGGCGTACCTCACAGAGGTAGAGAGAACAGACCTGGAAATCCTACTGCTCTAGAACGCTGCTTACTGACGTTGGTCCCCGCTGGTTGGGAGCCCTTCTGGGGTGCTCATTCTCCTTTCAATCTGCTCCACAAATGGCCAAACGCCTTCTGAGGTCAGAGAAACCCTCAGGTAAGGCCACAGGTATTTGCAGCAAAAATGTCTGCCCTATGATCTTACATAAAATTACAGTTGGACTATAAGTGGATACATGGGAAATCCAAGGTCCATCCTTCCTCCGCTGGGCAACCTTCATTCACGTCTTCAGACTCTTTCTGACTCTGTCCTGAGTCCTAGGATTGGTTACAGTGGCCAGACGGTACGAGCCACCGGTTAGGGCAATACCTCATGGTTTCCCTACATTCTTACCAAACTTTTACAAACAACGTTTTTATTCAACTCTCATGTTAGCCTTGTGGGAAAAGCTCTCCATCCATACTAGGACAGACACAGAGAAACCCCTCTCTAATCTCCAACCTGTCCAACATAACTTCAGCTCTTCTACTCTCTCCCTGTAAACGAATAGCTAAAAGTCAAGAAGCTAGTTCGTATACATCACCATTTAAGGTGCTGCAGAGTTTGGAAAGTGGAAGGAGCTAAGAACTTATTGTCTCAGTACCTCATGTACATCTAAATGGAAACGAATCCACTGGAAAGGGCTTTGCAATGAAATACAAAAGCTTTCTCTTGATAGCACCGATCCATTCCATTTCTGAGTTCTGGGAATCCCTATAGCTCAGGTCCAATCTTTTAACACGAGCGATCATTTTCTAGATTTCTCGTAAGACCTAATGGAAATGATGCGAAGACTTAGTGATTTGAAACCAGACACCCTGGTGTACTTACTGCTGTGTGACTTAGGGAAAGTTCCCATCAGTATTAAAAAGAGGCAACAACATGGACATAAATGACACCGAATCCGGAACATGCTTTCTTCCTTGAAATGTATTAAGGATCTCCTGTCTAAGTTTTGCTAGAAGTCCTGGTGTCAGAGTGGCTAAGAGGTTGATGGCTAATTAAAATCAAATCAAGCAGCCACTCCATGGAGCTCTTTCCTGCCCTCTAGGGAACCCGTGTAATAGCAATGGATTTGGATTCTCGGAGAATATAAGCTCATAAGCCAATGTTCATCACAGCACTGTTCACAATAGCCAAAAGGTGCTAAATAACCTAAAGGTCGGCAAAGGATGATGCATGAACAAAGTGACACACGTGTACAATGAAATCTTACTTAGTTTCATAAAGAGAAACGCCGTACTGGCCATCCCACAGCAGAGATGAACCTTGAAAGTGAACCTGAGTGAAGTAACTCAGTCACACACACAAAAAGAATACGCACATTATCCAACTTGCATGGACTATCAAAGACAGACAAATTAATAGAGACCGAACGTTGTTAGCGATCACCAGGAGCATAAGGGAAGGACGAGAGGGAAGCGATGGCCGAGGGGCACTGACTGTCTGGTAACAGCACCAGAATAACTTGAAAACAGATAGTGGGGATGGTTGCACAGCTTAGTGACCAGAATATCAATGAATTCTGGGGCTGAAAATGGTGAACGGGCAAATGTTTTGCTGTATAATTTTTATTACCCTAAAACCACTGAGAAAAAGCCCTTTCCCTCCCCATCTATAGTGTGAGCATTACACTAGGTGCTGGATTTATATCCATGAATAAAACAAAGCCCCTACTCTAAGATCATAAACATTATCTATATTATGTTCCCATGAATATCATCATACACATATAAATTAAACTTTGTATATAGACATATGACAGATGGTGATAAATGCTAGACTAGAGCAGGTTGTGCCGGCGAGTGATGGTAAGGCAGGTGTGCTATTGCATACAGCGGCAGTGTAGAGGTAAAAGGCTTTTTTGACAGGTTGTTTACACATCTGGAGAAAGTCTGTTCCAGGCAAAGGGAACAGCACATGCCAAGAAGGAGCGTGATGAACACGTCGCAGGAATAATAGAGAGGCCTGTGCAAACACAGCAGAAGGAACAACAGAGGGGGCTGTAGGAGATGAAGTCAGAGAAGTCACAAAAACCTAGATTTTGTCACGCTTTACAGGCTCCTGAAGAGCTCTGATGGTGTCTGGCTAACTGTAAGGGCAACAGTTCAATGCCACCAGCCGCTCCACACGAGAAAGACGAAGCTTTCGACTCCCATAAAGTTACAATCTTGGAAACTCAAAGGGGCAGCTCTACCCTGTCTTAGAGTCGGCATTGACTCAATGGCAGTGAGTTGGGTTCTGGCAAGACCACTAGAATTGAATATATAAATCATCTAACTAGTTGCTGTCAAGTGGTCCCAACTCATAATTTTGCTATACTAAGCCAGTCAGAAGGCAGGGTTTGGAGCAAATGAGTGATATAAGGGGGCTAACCGGACCACTCTGATTAAGGAACTGATGTGCGCAAGGGCAAGACTAGCTGGAAGACTGTTGAAGTCTTCGGTGGGAGCTGGTGGTGGTTAGGGCTTGGATGAAAGCAGTGGCGACAGTGAGAAGTGAGCAGAGCCGGCATATATTTTGAAGCTCGGGGAATTTTCCAGTAAACTGGATCTATACTGTTAAAGAGGAGTCTAGGTACACATCCTAGTTGTTTTGGCCTCTGTGAACAGAAGGATGGCATTGCCTTGCATAACTAAAGATGTCTGCAAAAGAAGCAGATTGTGGGGTTAGGGCTTAAGCGAAGGTCAAGAGTTCATTTGTAGACAATTTTAAGACACAGGAAAATGTTTGCTATGCCTAGGAGTAGGGGGAAGTAGTCCGAGTTGGCTCCACGTGAACCTAAAGCCTTGGGAATGGATGAAACCATCAATATAGCGACACGGATAGAAGGGAGGGCTGAAACCTGGCCCTGACACAATGGTCAGGCAGATAAAGCAGAACTAGTAAAAACGATTCTTCTACCACGAAGAGCAAAGGCCACTCCATCTTGTAATATGGTGAAGGCTGACACCTCTATAGCCCATTGATAAGAGCATCGCATGTCGTGCTACACATTAGAGGACGTTTCTAGAATAAAAAGATGGTCTTCCCTAAATCAACTCCATGTCAGTTAAAAAATAATAATCGAATCCAATTCATAAACAGAAAATGGAGCTGCACCAATTGTTTCAATTGGCCAAAGCACTCATTTAAATTGCAGTGACATGAAGGACTTTCGTTTTTTCTGTTGACAGGATATTGATTTTCAGATCATTGGAACGAAGTTTCGTACTTCCTGGAAACACTAGGACTATGTTAGAGGAGGCAATTGTACTTGGGCTTGACTTTTGACTAATCTCCTTTGCATAAGTTTTCCGTAAGCTGAAGAATGAAGCATAAGGAAATTTATTGGCTACACCTATATAAGGCAAACAAAGCACAGTCATTGATAATGGTTTATAAGATCATGAAATATATGGGTTGCTCATGGGTTAGCAAACTTTAAATGGCCAAAGAGTAAGTATGCTTTTATTTATGTATGCAAATCAATAGCAAATATTTTAGGCTTTTCAGATAATGTCTGTCATAACTACTCAATTTCCAACAGAAAGTAAAAGCAGCCACGAACAGTATGTGCAGAATGGGTATGGCTGTGTCCCAATAAAGCTTTGTTTACAAAAACAGGTGACAGATTGGATCGGGCTTGCAATTTGCCAACCTCAGCTTTAGTTTTCCTCCTCACCAGGCAAACGTTGAAAAAGCAGCGATTTCAGTGGCGTGCGCCTTGCTGCTTATGAACAAATAATGGTTGGTTGGTTGGTTGGTTTGATTTTTTGCTCAAGCTGTAATTAGACATTCCACAAATTCCAGGATGGAAGACATCAGGTTAGAGATCATGGAAACAAGTCCGGCAAGACTAGTTTAAGAGGCTGGGACAGGAGCGCAGCCTTGGAGATGGTGTGGAAGGGGCATACTCCAGGCACATTTTGATAGTAAAGGCAACAGGATTTGTGAGAGGAAAAAAACTGAGCTATAGGGATTCTGGTCTGCCCAATAAATGACAGCTATGATTGTTATTTATAGACCTTGCTTTTTTTGAATTGTGCAAACACTCAGTAAATAGGATGTCTTGCCCACTATCAGATCCTCATTCTACTGTGCCGTGGGTAAGACAGGCAGTCTCCCTTTTAGTGGAAAACATCCTCCATGGAAGTTATATTTCAGGAACCATATTTTTAAAATGTATCGTCAAGAATATACTTCACAAGCAGCATCACGTGATCAGCAGCAGCAGCACTCTTGCCAAAACCAGGCTCCCACTCCGGATTTTTCTTATTTCCCCTTTGGAGTCTTAGGGCAGGAAAGGGTCTCAGGCCAGAGCTCTGGCAAGTTCTCTGCCACAGTGAGTCCCCGGGCACGACCTCTCCCTCCAGCTCACAGACAGTCCCAAGCACTCGCACGCTCACTTGACAAAGTGACTTGTAAAGATTTGCATTTTGCTTTGACAGACTAATCGTGAGCGTAACGCCACCCCATGTGACTTTCTGAAGGACTTATGATGTTCATGGGCTGTGGAGCTGAATAGTTCTTAGGGGTTTCCAATTATTTAAGGTAAGCTTCTGAGTCTGGTTGTGTGTTCGTTGGTTTTACTTGAAAACAATCATTGAACCAGTGAGCCTGTTAAACGATTCTGTTTCTGTGGGAGAAGCCAGGCGAGCACGGGGCTAGGGTTTCCTGACTCTGATATAATTTGCCAAAGCAACCTTAAGACTTTGAAAACATTAGCAAGGCAGCTCAATAGGACACAATCATCAATATCTTTTCTTAAGTGTCTAATATGCCCAGGGAACTACTCCACATGCTGTCTATAAGGACACAAGCAACATGGACAAGCTCCCTCTTCTGAGGGACTATTTCCCGACACCTATGTCTATATGTATGTCGAACAGACATATGTGTAGTCAGTCAGACAGCAACATAAATAGAAATTTGAGTACCAGTGCTCAGTCAGCGTTATTCACAATCACCCAAAGGTGAAAACAACCTAAATGTGAACCGACTGACCCAGCAGATGAAGGGTTAAATAAAATGTGGTACCTGCACATAATAGAATATATGTTAGTCCAGGTAGACTAGAGTAACAAATTCATAAATACGCATATGTGTATAAGAAAGATACATACAAGAGCAATTGAATATTGAGAAAATATCCCAGCCCAGTCCAGATCAAGTCCGTAAGTCTGATATTAGCCCATATGTCCGATACCAATCTATAATGTCCTCTTCAGACTGGCGAAACACATGCAATGATGCTGAATGCAGGAAGATCACAGGCCAGTGGGTGGGAAGTCTTGTGGATCCAGTGGCGGTGTAAGCATCTCAGGGCTGGCAGGGGTCTCCATGAGACTGCTCAGCTCAGGGCTCTAGCATAGCTCCATGGGTCTTGTCAGCTACATGTCTCCCAGGTTGTGAGCCGCTGACCCACCTCCAGTGAGCTATTTATCTCCTTAGCATCTCCAATGAGGTCATCAAGCTGCAACCTGACTGGCAGACTAAATCCGATCCTTTCACTTGCAAGTCTCAAATTGACAACAAATTATGGAACGACCACAGGATACTACTAAGCCATCAAGAGAAAATAAGTCCTGATACATGAATGAACCATGGAAATAAGCTGAGTGAAATAAATCCATCACAAAAGGATAAATATTACAAGGTCCCACTCATATGAACTAACAACGGGATAGGCAAATGTGTAGATATCAAAATGTGTTGCTGGTTACCAGGCACGGCAGGGAGGGGGAAGAGGTGAGTCACTACACAAAGAATACTGAGCACCTGGTAATGGTGCTGGAATAATCTGGAATCCGAGAGCGGTACTAGTCGTACCATGTGTAGTCCCTTAACTGTGCATGTAAACAATGTTGAATAGGTAAACGTCTTGTTATGTGTCTAACAAACATGTGTGTTCACCACAATGAAGCAAAAGAGATGCTACAATAACGCAGGACTGGCCTGAGAATGAGGAGGGCACTTTACCTTAGGTGATTTTAGGTAAATTTTAGGTGATTTTCGAGCCGAATCCTGAATAATAACCGTCAGGGGCAGATTTCCTTGAAGAGCAAGTTCAAGCACCCTACGGTTGCAATGTGAGCTCCATTGGGACCTCTGGGCATTTGTGGACTCTTAACATCAGCCAAGGCTCACAGCTGACCAGAGTTTTCAACCTTCTCCTGTAATAAAAACGGGGTTCAGAGCTAGGGCAGGTCACCATGCTAGGGGTGAACATCTTCCTCTGCGGAGCTGTGGAATGCTGCATTACACACGAGGCTGCTACACTGTAAGGACAATAGTTTGAAACCACCAGCCACTCTTAGGGAGAAAGATGAGGTTTTCTGCTCTCATGAAGAGTTAGGGGTTCAGACGTCACCAACACCAGCCCCGTCCTGGTTTACAGGGTCAATGAGAGCCAGAATCCACTCAAGGGCAGTGAGGTTTTCTGGTTTGGAGAACAACATTCCCAGAAGGCAGGAACTTGAATGCTAAAAAAGGGAAGTTCTAGACAAACTGGAACAAATTAGTCAACCTTTCAAGGCCCAGCACCTGTGATTTCATTTTAGAACCTTCAAAAGTATCTAGTAAGCCAATAAAATGGCCAGCTTTCACACAGACTAAAACCCAGCCTTACATGAGACCCATTCCTGGTTGGATTCTGACACCCTGCTCCTAGCCTCTGAGGTGTCTGGTGGCGAAGTGGGTTAAGCATTGGGTTGCTCCCTGCAAGGTCAGCAATTTGAAAGCAACACTGTTCCGTGCGGGAAAGATGGAGCTTTGCCCATCTCTGACACCCGCAGGGCAGTTCCACACTGCCCTCTCGAGTTGCTGTGGAGCAGAATCAACACCTTAGCAATGAGTGAGTAGCTGGAGCAAGCTGGCCAGACCTCTTCCCAGGGAGATTTATTTGTTCTTTGGGTGACCAAGGCATATTTAATATTCCTCACCAACAATGTAATTCAAAGGCCCCAATTCTTCTTTGGTCTTCTGTATTCCTTGTCCAGCTCTCCTTTGCTCGGATGTTAAGCACAGTAAAAATGTCATGTGAATGCAAACGTCAAAGAAATCGCCAGATAAACAAAAACTAAGAGAATGTGTTATCAGCATATCCACACGAAGGGCAAGACTAGAGGTTTTTTCAGGTAAAAACAATAATAGCTCCCTGTGGAAATGCAAGGAAGAGTAGTCAACAGAGTACCTGTGTAGTTAGGTCTGGATAAAGCAATAGTATGTTGTGGTGTTTAAAATATATGCAAAACGTGTACGAGGGAACCAAAAGAGAGGTCAGTGGGGCCGGCCCCAATCCCAACGAAGTGGACCCCCACCCACTCAGAAGAACGTGCTTCAGAGCACAGTACTGAAGCTACAGCTTGGGGATGGGGGCACACAAGAGCAACAAAGAGGGAGGGAAACACATCCTGGCCCACCAAGCCCCGAGGACGATATTCCTGCTCGGTGCAGACAATGCACAGAGTGGACCATAGGGCCGGACCCACCATGAGACATGACATTCCTCACTGAACCATAGTGCTACAGGAAACAACACTAGAGACACAGTGCAGGAATTGTGCCCAATCTGACCCCATCATGTTGGGGCGAAACACCAAGGGCATGCAACAGAGCAGCAACGGGAGCAAAGCGATGAAATCCCTGGGGGAAACCAAAAATGGACTTTGGAGACAAGAATGTGGCACCCCATCAGACTCGACTGGAAAACACTCACTCCTAAGGTCAAAAAATAAACCTGGAACTATTTATACTTAACTTTTCCTTTTTGTCACTGGCTTTCTTTTTGTTGTTATTTTGCTTTTGTTTTGTTGTTGTTATTGTTTTGTTGGGTTTGTCTTCCTTTCTTGCTTGCTGTGCCTGGTTTTTGCACTTATTAGTGTCTCTACAGGTCTATCTAGATAAGATAGGCAGGGTAAACAGTTTGAAGGTGAAAACAATGGAACTGACGGTTCCAGGGGGGATACGGGAGAAGGGGAGATGGGAAAGAAAGCGGGGGAGGACCAACCCAGGGACAAGGGAACAAATGAACTAAAATAAATGGAGAGAAGGGCATACGATGGGGCTTAATCAAGGGCAATGTAACAGTGAGGAATTACTAAACCTGAATGAAGGTCGAGCATGATGGTGGGACAAGAGGAAAGTAAAAGGAAATAGAGGAAAGAACCAGGAGGCAAAGGACATTTATAAAGGTCTAAATCCAGGCATGTACATATATATGTAAATATATTTATAAATGAGGGGAAACAAATTTATGTCCTCATATCTATATGTTAAGAATTAAGGTAACAGATGGACTTTAGGCTTCAATTCAAGTACTCCCTTCAACATAAGAACACTTTGTTCTGACAATCTGGCATTTTGTGATGCTCACCTTCTTGATAATGTCTCTGAAGACAAAACGGGTGCATAAGCAAATGTGGTGAAGAAAGCTGATGGTGCCCAGCTATCAAAAGATATAGTGTCTGGGGTCTTAAAGGCTTGAAGGTAAACAAGCAGTCATCTAGCTCAGAAGCAACAAAGCCCACATGGAAAAAGCACACCAGCCAGTAGGATCATGAGGGGTCAGTGGGACAAGGTATCATATATCTAAGACCCAGAAAAAAATCATATCCAATGTGAATTGGGGAGGGAAGGGGATGAGGAGTGGAGACCCAAAGCACATCTGTAGACAATTGGACATCCTCTCACAGAAGGGTCACAGGGAAGAGATGAGCCTGTCAGGATGCAGTATGGGACCAATGAAACAGTTCTTTAGTGCTTCTTCCCCCCACTATCATGACCTCAATTCTACCTTACAAATCAGATTAGAACAGAACATGCACACTGCTACAGATAGGAGCCTGCAAAACAGGGAATCTAGGACAGATAAACCCCTCAGGGCCAGCAATGAGAATAGAGATACCAGGAGGATAAGGGGGAGGTGGGGAGAGAAAGGGGGACTGGATCACAAGGATCAACATATAACCCCTCCCAGGGGAACGAACAATAGAAAAGTGGGTGACAGGTGACAGAGGACAATGTAAGACATGAAAATAACAATCTATAACTTATCAGGGATTCATGAGGGAAGGAGGGGGGGAGGGAGGGAGAAAAATGAGGGGCTGATAACATGGGCTCAAGTATAAAATGCTTTGAAAATGATGATGGCAATGTATGTATAAACGTGCTTGACACAATGGATGAATGTATGGATTGTGATAAGAGATGTAAGAGCCCCCAACAAAAGCACTTAATAAATAAATACTTAATTAAAAGGCAATTTAACTATGAAAAAATATGTATATGTTGGGGTACCACGCCCTGGCCCCAAAGTCCACTTTCAGCATTCCCTGGGACCTTACCGCTCCATTCACTTGCTGTTCCGTTGCACTCCCCCAATGCTTTGCCTCGGTGTGGTGGGATCAGGTCAGGTGCAATTCCCACACTGTGTCTCCGGTGCTGTCCCTTGTAGGACTATGAGTCAGTGAGGGGCGTCATGTCTCATAGTGCGCCAGCCATGTGGTCCTCTCTGTGGACTGGCTGCTCTAATTGGGAACATTGTCCTCAAGGCCTGGTGGGCCAGGATGTGCTCCACTCTCCTCCTCCCCCTTCATCTGCCCCCATGTGCTCCAATCAGGGCTTGGTACCCCAACAGACTGGACTGGAAAATACTCCTAAAGGCCAATAAACGATCCTTGAACTAACTACAAGCTTTTCTTTCATGTGTTTTGTTCTTTGTTAGTGGTTTGTTGTTGTTGTTTTGTTATCTATTGTTGCTTGGTTTTGCTCTGTCTTGTTTCTGTGCATGTTATTAGCTCTGCAGGTCTGTCCAAATAAGACAGGTTGGATGAACAATCTGGAGGAAAAACAACGGGACAGACAGTTCCAGGGACATATGGAATAGGGGATCTGGGGGGAAAGGAAGTGGTGTTAACAAACTCAGGGGCAAGGGAACAACAAGTGATCCAAATTGGTGGTGAGGTGGGTGTGGGAGGCCTGGTAGGCAAGATCAAGGGTAATGACCTGGGTAGCAAAGGGCATTTATAGAGGTCTAAATAAAGACATGTACATATGCAAATACATTTATATATGAGGATGGGGAAATAGATCTATGTACCTATATTTATAGATTTAGTATTAAGCTAGCAGAAGGACATTGGGTCTCCACTTAAGTACTCCCTCAATGCAAGAATACTTTCTTCTATTAAATTGATATTCTATGATGCTCACTTTCCCGACACAACTGCTAAAGACAAAGCGGATGAATAAGCAAATGTGGTGAAGAAAGCTGATGGTGTCCGGCTATCAAAAGACATAGCATCTGGAGTCTTCAAGGCTCAAAGATAAACAAGCGGCCATCTAGCTCAGAAGCAACAAAGCCCACATGGAAGAACACACCAGCCTGTGTAATCATGAGGTGCCGAAGGAATCAGTTATCAGGCATCAAAGAACAAAAAAATCATATAATTGGGCACACACCTCCATGATATGATCGCTGAGGACAAATGCGTGCATAAGCAAATGTGGCGAAGGAACCTGATGGTGCCTGGATATCAAAAGGTACAGCGTCTGGGGTCTTAAAGGCTTGAAGGTAAACAAGCAGCCATCTAACTCAGAAGCAACAAAGCCCACATGGAAGAAGCACACCAGCCTGTGAGATCACGAGGTGTCAAAGGGATCAGGTATAAGGCATCATCAGAACAACAAACTTTTACCATAGTGAATGAAGGGGGGAGTGCAGAGTGGAGACCCAAAGCCCATTTGTCGGCCACTGGAGATCCCCTTGCTGAGGGGTCTAGGGGAGGAAACGAGCCAGTCAAGGTGCAATGTAGCACCTATGGAAAACACAACTTTCCTCTAGTTCCTAAATGCTTCCTTCCCACCCCCACCCCCCACGCCCACCCCCCACTATCATGATCCAAATTCTCCCTTGCAAGTCTGGATAGAGCAGAGGATGTACACTGGTGCAGATAGGAGCTGGAGGCACAGGGAATCCAGGGTGGATAATACCTTCAGGACCAGGGGTGTGAGTGGCGATACTGGGAGGGTAGAGGGAGAGTGGGTTGGAAAGAGGGAACCGATTACAATGATCTACATGCGACCTCCTCCCTGGGGGACGGACAACAGAAAAGAGGGTAAAGGGAGATGTCGGACAGGGCAAGATATGACAAAACAATAATCTATAAGGGCTCATGAGGGAGGGGGAAAAATGAGGACCTGATGCCAAGGGCTTAAGTGGAGAGCAAATGTTTTGAGAATGATGAGGGTAATGAATGTACAGACGTGCTTTACACAATTGATGTATGTATGTGTTTGATAAGAGCTGTAAGAGCTCCTAATGATTTTTTTTAAAAGAAACAATATATATGCAAAATGAAAATTCATGATAACAGAGAAAAGTAAAATTTTTTTTAAAGTGCCTACATTGCTTTGAATTTGGTAAGAGTACTAGTTTGTGTTAGATTTGAAAAAGGATTTTTGTATCGTCTATCATAACCAGAAGAAAAAAGAGTAAACAATATGTAATTAATAAACAAACAAAAAACCAAAAGAGTAAGAAAAGCATAAATTAAAATTAATAAAGGAATAGAAGAGACAAATAGGAAACAAAAAGTAAGAAAATGGATTTAAACCTAAATATATCAGTAATTACAATGGGTCAACATTGTACCTAAAAGACAAAGATTAATAGATTATATTAAACACAAAATCCAAACAATATGTGCCTTAGTAAGAGATAATCAGTTATAAGGACACAGAATGTTTAACAATCAAACTACGTTAAGAGATTTCAAACAAATATTTAAAAACCCAACAATAAGATGTTGTTACAGACATACTATAGATTTTAGAAAAATGATAAACACCAGATGTAAAATATCTATGCACACTTAAATGGATATAAACATTACATAGAATTTCAAAATTTTAATTCTCACCTAATGTGTGTTTGTGTGTGTGTTTGTGTATGTGTGCACAGGGAGTTCTGGTGGGATAATGGGTTAGGCAATGGGCTGCTAACTACAAGGTCAGCACTTCAAATCTAGCAGCCATTCCTATTGAGAAAGACGAGGGTATCTACTACCATGAAGACTTACAGCCTCAGAAACCCACGGGGTATGTTTTACTTTCTCGACAGAGGCTCGCCAGGGCACTGAGTTCTGAAACGTCTGTAAACAGCTCACAAAAGAAGAGGAGGATATTAAAATGGCGTTTTGTAGACTAAGATTTCTGAAACTTCTGGATTCTAAGGAAAATGAGATCAGGAACAGAAAAGTAAATACATTCAATTGGCCCATCTGAATGGGTTTTTTCTGGACTCTTGATTTATTTCTTTGATCTACATCCCTCTCCTCTACCAGTGTTTCCCGGTCTTGAAAATTATAAATTTACGGTAAGTCCAAGGAGCCCCGCAGTGCAGTGGGTCAGACATTAGGCTGTTAACTCCCACAGCAGCAGGTGATGCTCACCGATCACGACTTGAGAGACAGACGAGGCGGTGCACTCCCATCAAGATTTGCAATCTCAGAAAGTCTAAGGAGCAGGCCCAGTCTGTCCTGTGGGGCTGCCGCGAATCAACCTGATGCGATGGGCTTACGTTTACACTAAGTCGTGGAATCGGTACGTTTCTAATCTCGGTTTTCTAGATGCAAATTGTTTTGGCTCTTTTGCTTTCTCGTGCAATTTTTAACTTGTCAAATCTGAAAGAAGGAAAAAGAAACGTGGGGAATTTTACTGGTTTATTTTGAATCTACAGATTAATTTAGGGATTGTATCTAAACAGTGTCAATCCAAGAAGAGAACATACTATATATTTCCATCTACTTAGTTCTTGAATTGCAGTTGTGTTTTGTAGTTTTCTGTGTAAAGGTCTTGCATGTGTTATGGTAAATTCATTTCTAATTATTTCATGTTCTAGATGATTTTGCAAGTGGCATTTTAAATTTTTTCAGTTATATGTTGCCAGTATGACATTTTCTGCTGCCGTAAAGATTTATAGCCTTGGAAACCCTAGGAAACAGTTCAACTTGATAGAAGGGGGTTTTGTTAGTGTTGCTGTTCGTGTATAGGACTACACGGATGGCTCAGTTAATCATTCTAGTGAATATCTAAATATTCCACAGGACTTCTACATACACAATCACATCATCCATGAATAAAATGAGTTCTTTCTTTTTCAAACTACGTGCCTTTCATTGATTTTTATCCCCTTATGTCTTAGCCAGGAGAGGTCTATTGCCTGCTGTGTGTGGTTCCGCGCTGAGCTGCAATTTGCAAGGTCAGGAGTTTGGAAGCACCAGCCAATCCTCATGAGAAAGACAGGGCATTCTACTCACATAAAGAATTATAGTTTCAGAAACTCACAGGGGCAGTTCTCCCCTGCCCTAAAGGGTCATTATAAGTCAGCAAGGGGCAGTTCTCCTCTGCTTTAAAGGGTCACTATAAGTCAGCATTGACTAAAAGGCAGTGAATTTGGTTTGGTTTTGTTTTCCAGTTGCACCAGCTTAGCATTCTGGGACAATGGGGAAGAGAAGTGGTGAGAGTAGACGCCCCTGTCTTGTTCCAGATCTTGAGGGCAAAGCATTGCATTGTCTTTCAAGATTATGTATAATGATATCGGTAGGGTTTTCAGGAGCCCTCCTGCTGATGTCAGGTAAGCATTGGACTGTTAACAATAAGGTCAAAGGTTCAAAGTCACTAGTTACTCCGTGGGAGAAAGACAAGGCTGTCCACTGAAACCCTATAGGGCTGCTGTGAGTCCGAATGTACTTGATGGCAGTAGGGGAGCATGATTCTCACAGATGCCCTCATCAAGCTAAGTCAATTGTCTTCTTTGGTTCAGTTACTGGGACTTTGATCATAAACTAATATTGAACATCATCAAATGATTTTCCTGCATTTATCAAATGGGTTTTTATTTCCTTTTATTTTTCAGCCCCACTTCACCCTAACATGCTGTGTTTGATAAAAATGACAATGCAGCATGAGCAAGTGGGGTCTAACCCAGCACCGCAAGGTCAGTTCAGCATTCTATACAGGCAGTCCCAGAATACTACAAGTTCCATTCCCAAGTCTGTTTGACATGCGTCAAATATTTGTCTGAGTATATAGCGTAGCTTGCTATGCATACAAAACATTCAAGGAGCATTTCTAGACACATGAAACATCGTTGCCATAATAGTGTTTTGATGTGCTTTATAAAATAGCACCTGTTTATTATTATGAGCCATTGAATGAGCCTCAAATTCGTAACATAATGGGCTTTATTAGAGCTAACTATGGACTGGATGTAAGTCAGGAGTTCATGTATCAGCCACCCAAGGACTGTAAGCGATTAGTTATTCACTGTAATACAAACTGTTCCAGAAATACGGGAGCAGAATATTTGGCCAACTCATATTATAATGCTAGCAGTTCCCTGATACCCAAACCAGACAATGGCATTCCAAGAAAAGGACAGGTTACCATTTCTCAAGAACAGAGAGACTAAATTCCCCGAGAAACATGGGCAGATGCTGGCCCCCAGCTCAAAGCCGGCCTGCTGTGGGTCAACCCAGCTCTGGTCCATTGATTTAGTAGTTGTAGCAGAGTCCATGGGCCCACAGAGTGGAAAATAGGCAACAGAGGCTGAACCGAGGGGCTACACAAATGGACTTGGGTGGGCTTAGTCTCCCGACCTCAGTAACAGAAACATAGACAGCCGTTCTCATGAGCTTCCTCCTCGTGGCCAGTGGGCTAGCAGCTTGGTAGGCAGGCAGCATTTCCCCACGCAAGGATAACGTCACTCGGGGCAAGATGCGTGCCCGGTGCTTTCTAGAACCTGCGATTTGAGAATGTATAAAAGCTGCATGTAACCAAGGAACTTGCCGCGTTTTGAGACATACAGATACCAGTTATTAAGATATGAATGGATAAGTGGCATGTTCAGTCTAACGAAGTCGGATGGGTCTTAAGGTTTTGAGCATCTAAACAATGCTAATGACAAAGGCAATCCTCAAAGAGAAAAATCTAAAGCTTCTCGGTTTAAGTTATGTGACGAACAACCCGGATACGTGCTTGTGGAAGTAAGGCGGTTGTAGCCCCAGGGGAGAAACTGAACTGGCATGACAGAGATGTTCTGGTGCAAAGAAATAAAAGGTATACTCCTTGGACCAACATATGGGATGATCTGTTGACTGTTTTCCAGAAGCTGGTGAGCAAACGAAGGCATAAAAAAGTTACCTACTATTTTGTACTAACTCAGCCTCTATTATTTCTAGATTATTCCACGAAATAAGGGAAGCCGTTAGTAGAAACGTTTTATAATCTGAGAGTCAGCTACTGCGAAATTGGTCTTCTGCCTGGCGCTGCAGTGAAAGTAACAATGCCTGGAGACATGGTTCTGGACATGGGAAACGTGGTGCTCCTTGCTCATGCATGCGATGGGGTTTCGTGTATTTAGTGTTTCTCGCTGCCTCCCTGAACCAGGGGTTACTATCCACAAAGCCAGATGTTTGACATCAACAGCTGCCACAAGGCTTTCTGGTTCTGTGAAAAGTGACAATTTCAGAGACCTTTGGGGCCAGTCCTCCCTGTCCTATAGGGTCCTAGGAGTCGGTAGTGACTTGAGAGCAGTGAACTGAGCTGCTGAGTCCCTTAACACACGGGGTGGGGGGGGGCTGTTTGTGTACAAGAAGAGGAAAGGGGAGAGATTTAGGGGAAAGACTGTCAGCAACTTTGCAGCTTGTCAGAGGCTGTAGGTAGCAGATAACTGCTCTCTTCTCTGCACTGCCCAGCCCTGATGGTTGGTAGTCTTGGGACCCCCAGCAGTTGATGGAACACTTTATCTTGTTTTTTCGAGTACTTAGAAGAATAAGTACTAGTTTAGAATACTTAGAAGAATAAGTACTAGTTTAGCTACTTCTCAACAAATCTTTTCCAGTTTAGGCTTAAAATTACAAACTAATTATTTGCTTTACTTCTTACTGCTAAGGAAATGAAAATAAATCATAATTCAAGCAAACCATACTAAATTCATGGACTTCTTAACGTTTAAAATGATCCTTAAGGTATTCTACTGAAATTGTATTTTTTTCCCTTTAAAATTATTTTAAACATGAATACCTTAATTCTTGATTTCCAAGGGAAAGTAGTAGGCACCCTGGAGGCAGAGTGGGTCATGCAATGGGCTGCTAAACACAAGAGTAGCATTGGGCACCCCCAGCCACTCCACAAGAGAAAGGCAAGGCTTTCTAGTCCCGTAAAGAACTGCAGAAATGCACGGGGACAGTTCTACTTTGCCCTAGAGGTTCACTCTGAATCGTAATCTACTCGATGGCAGAGAGTTTGGTTCGGGGAAGGGAAAAAACAGCAAAGGCAAATCAATGATTCACAGACTAAGCCAGAGAGGGAGCCTAGTGCATGCAGCCCTAGCAGACCTGGTGCAACTTCCGCTTCCACCTGATGAGTTCTGGAGGTTTTATTTTCTGGAATAAAAGTGAAATATAGCCCTTACCCTTAAATGCACCAAAGTCTTTTTACGGTAGTTGGAAAACTTTTAGACAAACCTTTACTTTCAAAAGGTTCAACAGATCCTAAATAGGATAGCTAATTATTACTTAGCATTTGACAGATGCTAGATTGTATACCCAGCATATGAAACAAATTATCTCACAAAAGTCCTACGGTGTAGGTGTGCTATTATTCCTTTTTCACCAAATGAAGAACCTGAAGCACACGTAAATTCGTTTGCCCACAATAGTAAGAAGTGTTGATCTTGTAGGGGATGCTCAGCCCTGGAGACCGGGCCTCCACACTCAGTGTGAAACAAGGGTGGAGACCAAGATGCGCAGTGAGGGGACTCAGTGTCCAATTCGAGTAGGAAGTGTGTGGCCCAAGTCAAAGAGTTTAACCCATGCCTCATTTTCTATTTTTAAGGGAAATACAGATTATAGGTGCCTGATGGTCCCTGGTCTGTATTATCAGAAAGTACTTGTTAAAGTAAAAGTTATGTGCAGAACATTGTTTTCTTTAGGAATCCTTAGGACGAGGCTTTAACCAGTTCATGGAAATTTCCTTTTTAAAAAAGGAATTTCAACATCTCTTATCACAATCCATACATTCAGTGTGTCAAGCACATTTGCAAATATGCCACCTTCATCATTTTCTTCCTACTTGAGCCCGAGATCAGATCTGCATTTCTTCCCACATTGAGATGGCTCCCCACAACTCCCAGCCCATCGTCCAGGATCCCTAAGTGCAAAGGATAGAGTGCTTGGTTGACGGCAACACTCTCTTCATCCAGTGGCCAAGGCTCTCCAGTGTCAACCTCTCAGCCATGTCGTCCCATGCTCTGCCTCACTCGCAGTTGCTGTGCTGCTGCTCGGTCTGTCTCCTGGGCTCTGTGCTGCAGCCTCTGGTGTCTCACCTCTTGACCCCCTCCAGCACTTCAGACAGATCACAAACGTGTTCCCGATGGGTTCTCTTCCTTGATAGTGCTGGGATTCCTGCCAGTTCCTGATTCTGAGATGGCTCATTCTCCCTGGACGATGGGCTGGGAGTTGTGGGGAGCCATCTCAATGTTTGGTTGAACCCCACCGAGAGGGAGAGCTCCGTAGGAAGAAGAGTAGGGGAGAAGCAGGACGGAGCGTGCACGCCATCTGATCCCCGCTGCCATGGGCAGGCAGCCTTGGGTTTGTGCGAGGTGGGTTTCTTTCTCCTTGGAGTCACAGGAGGGCAGCCGTGGCCTCTGCAGTTTCCCCACTGTCTCTGCAATGTATCTTATCCAGGCTGGAAGGGGTTGGTCCTGGAAGGTCTCATACATTAAACCAAATGCACCTGAAAAGGTAATGAAAATCTTTTTTCTTTTTTAATATAAACAGAAAGCAGTCACTTGAAGGGTGAAAAATTCCCCGTTAGGTTGAGAGAAAGGATGGGGGCTGGGGTGTTTGGAGGCAAATGGGGGATGTAAGCGATCATTGTGGTAACACAGGGGCGAAGTCCTCAGAGAGTAAGTTAGTACCGTAGGGAGAAGTCAACAAAGGGACAGCCTGGGCACTACTCACTGTTAGGTTGGTTCTGTGCCTGTTGTAGGGCCTATGGTAGGGCATCAGCAGCGCCCTGGCCTCTACCCAGTAGATGGCAATGGGACTTCCCCCAGGCGAGACAACCAGAGCTATCTGCAGACATTGCAAAATGGCCCTGAGGGGCAGAACCGACATTCAGAACCACTGATGGTTTAGGCATGTTGGTATGAGAGTGTATGGGACTTGGATACGCAGGGAAAGTGAGAGAAGAGCCAAGGGTAACTTCGGGGTTTCTACCCTCAAAAATAGGTAGATGTGGGAAAAGATAGGTTTCACTTTGGACACCATAAACGTGAGAAACTTTATGTGACATCTTGATAGAGGTGCAGAAGGCAACTGAATGGCTGGGTATGTCCTCCAAGCAGATCTCTCAGGAGACACAGACGTGGGGATCAGCTGCACATATCTGGAAGTAACACCAGGGGACTGGATGCACGCACCCAGGGAGACTTTGGGGGTAAGAGAAGCACAGCAGGAACTCTTGAGAGGACCAACAATGGAAGACAAGGATTACATCATCATCCCAGCATTTTTCAAGAATAGAGAAACAGCACTCTGTCCTTCTAAATTGGTCAGGACGATCTTGATATCCTCTAACTGGGAGATAAAGTGGGGGGAAAGTGTGTGTGTGTGTGTGTGTGTGTGTGCGCGCGCGTGCGTGTGTGTGTGTAGAATAACTTTGCTATAGTTTATTGTGCCAGCCTGGCCGATAAACACAAGTAGGATTAACTGAAGGGCAGAGGGATAAATGGCTCGGTGAGCCTCACCTTGGTTGTTCTGTGCCTCAGTTTAAAGGGGTACACTACCTGTGGGATGCCTAGCCTGTGGACTGTGTCGCTGTAAGTTGAGGTCCCTTTAAGCCCACACGATTGGAATGTTCATCTCTGGAGCTGGGGACCGACAGATGATGACAGGTGGGGACCTGCCTTGCTGTTTGCTGCCTGGATATATATAGCCCAGCTCTCTCTACAGAAGGGACTGGCAACTGGCGGCTCTCAAGCCTTAAAGGACTGCTAGTGTCTCACTGCTTTATAATTTAACTGTTAATTTCTTATATAATCTATCTGTATATAACTTAACGGTTCATTTCTTGAATTATAGATCTATCTTTAAAAATATATTTATTTATAATTACTAGCAATCTGGTTTCGTCTCTCTGGAGAACCCTGTCCAACACAAACTTGCATGTAATGGCTAGTTTTCTCATTACACAGAGACTGAAATACATCACCTGTTGGTGTATTTTCTATATATCCTTTCAGCGTAATGTTTTTAAAACAAGGCACCCTAAAGCTTCTTGCTTTGATTATGGTGAACAAATACCTAGACACGCAAGGCTGAATTGAGAGACCCATCATGCATTTATTAGCAGCATTGTTCACTCGCTTGTCATCAATGTTCACAACCAGCCTTGCAATTGAAGACTCGGGGGAAATACAGGCGCCTTAGATACAGACATATTCTTTAGCTTTTGATAAGGTTCTGCAGTGATAATTCTTGGAGTAAATAAAATGTCATGAAGCAATGGATGAAAAGAGCTTACAGGGCAGAAAGCAAATCCAATAACAGGAAATGGTATCATTCCTGGCAGGAAGGTCAGATGAAGTAGGAAGATAATTTCCTACAGGTGACAGGATTTCCATAGAGTCACAAAGTTAATTGCCCACAATGCCAATTACAGTGAGCAGCCTGGCTGAGGACAACCCCTACGTGTCAAAAAGGAACTCAGTATCGAAAAGGCGGCCAGGTGCTTTGCGTAAATCAGTGATCACCTGGATATGAGCTTTAGACCCTGTGGGGAACAAACCCCTCAGGCAGCGCTGGACCACCGGCGGTGCACGCTGACGTCAGCCCTGTTGTCTACCAAAGCGCCTGACAACCAAACCAGCATGTCCGTGCCAATTCACCTTCCACAGCTAGCAACCCAACTGCAATTTTAAAATGATTTCCCCACTCCTCACCTTTTCTACTTGCCAGAGGGGGTAGCTGCCATTACTTTATGGAACACAGGGGACCCTCGATGCCCACTTTCCATAGGGGACACTGGGCTTCAGCCATCCTTGGCGCCAGGCCCTCCTGATTCTCCTTTCTCCAGCCTGCTTCCCAGGATCAGAAAAAGGTTAACAAATGGTTAACCACAGTGGTTTGACGCTTCTCGACATGTGGGGTTTTTTCCCTTCCAGCTGTAAAGATGTCCTCAGACTGAACGCCGCATTCAGGACTGCTGTCAGACTCTCACTTTAATGGGCACTTCAATTTAATGTCAAGCTGATGCCTGTGGAAGGCCTTGATTAAATTTGAAAACAGTAGAGTCTAAGCAAACCACAATTTGAGAGTTGTCTCACTTTGCCTTTCAAGCTTAAATCCCCAAAGTTTTCTTTTCTTCTTCGTAAAGAATTACAGAAGTTTGCTTGCAGAGACCCCGAGTATCAGTAAGACAGCAAAGGGTAACAAACCAAACATCCCGGCTGCTTTCAGAGAGAGAAGAAATGCCGCTGCTTATTAAAATTCTGTATGACCTTTCCCATCACCTTATTTATTTCCCTCTTACTCAAAATCTGTAACTATTCACTTTTATCACTCTGTATCACAAGCAGTTCCAAACGTTCGTTGAAAATCTTCCTAGGTTTAAGTGGATTGCGATTCCGATGTTGTTCTGCAGAGGCAGAGTGAACACCACCATGGGGGAACAACAAGAGAGAAGTAGCCTAGAATCTCCACTAATGATGCCGCTGCTTGAACCAACTACACATTTCCCATTTGGTTCCTTTCCTTTGCTGGTCCCCCGCACCCTCCCGCCCCCACCTCTGATCATCAGACAGCCTCTCCGCCTTGAAGAATTTTTAGAAGGGTGAAAGTTAAAAGATCAGGAAGACTTGTATTCTTTTTCATTGGCTACTGTTTTGGAAAAAGGCTGCTTTTTTTAAATTTTTCTCTTTTTGGTTCTTCCTATATCATCCAATTCAAACAGGTCTGGTTTCAAAGAAAACAAGTCAAAATTGTCAAGATCTGTGAAGCATGAAAAATAAATTGCTTTTTCCAAACCCAAGAAACACCAGAAACGCACTAATTTATATCTGCTTATACAAACCTCTAACCTCTATCCTCTAATCTACGGACTTCACAAAATGTTTGGGTATTCTGTACAAGACATGACAGGAGATGAAACCCTTTTAAAAAGAACTTGGCTTTGTAATACAACTAATATTTGAACTACTGTCATTTTTCAGTGTGACTAGACATGTGTGAAACACACAAGTAGCGTGAAACAAATTCTTGAGCCTGCCGGTCTAAAATACAACCATCTAAGACACACTGCCAAGCTGTTAACGGCTGTCCTCTCAGCTGGGGCAAGAGCAGGATTAATAAAAGGAGACCACAGGACAGTAGAAAAAGATAGCCGTGCAAAGTGTGGCCAGATATGAAATATGCTGTCATAAGATTTCTCACTGAACTACAGCAGTGAGAGGGCTTCTGATAGCTCCTTTCCTTTAGTACAAATCGAGCCCTACATCCCCATGCTTGGTTTTCCAAAGCTAACGTAATTCCATGGTTTAACAAGCCCCAATGTAGCTCTTGTTCTCAGTTTTTTTAAAAAAGACACTTGTGTTTGTGCAGCTCAGGGGTAAAGTGGTAGGTAGTCATCAGATTCCTGTTGAGAACCATACATGATGAAAGGAAGAGCAGATGGCTTCAGGAGGGGAAGATTTATTGTGATAATTTGTAGCAGAATAATACTATTTCCTAAACAAGGTAATAATAACTCATAAAGACAAGTAAAAGTTGAGATATTTAATTAGCTGTTACTTAATATGCCAAGAAATCTTTGACTCAGAAGCCTAGAATATAAACCTGGGGAGCTGATATTCTTAGGTTCTGGAGCTCTGATCCTATTAAAATCCTTATTCTCATACTGTTGTCATTTAGTATAGTATTAAAAACAGTGCTTCTCACCAGCTTGTGTGATCATGAGGTGTCAAAGAGATCAGGTATCCAAGATTCAGATTGGGTGGGGGTGGGGGGGAGTAGTAGGGAGTGAAGACCCAAAGCCAATCTGTAGGCAATTGGACGTCCCCTTACAGAAGGGTCGTGGGGAGGAGCCTGGCCAGCCACTGTGCAGTGTAGCACCAATGAAACACACCACTTTCCTTTAGTTTATTGCTTCCCCCGCCCAACACACACACTATCATAACCCTAATTCTACCTTATAAATCTGGCTAGACCAAAGCATGTACATTGGGAAAGATAAGAGCTGGAAACACAGGGAATTCAGTACAGCTAATCCCCTGGGGATCAATATTGAGAGTAGCCATAACAGAGGGGAAGGGGAAGGAGGGGAGAAAGGGGAACCGATCACAATTATCTACATATAACACCCTCCCAGGGGGATGGACAACAGAAAAGTGGGTAAAGGGAGACATCAGACAGTGTAAGACATGAAAAAATAATAATAATTAATAAATTATCAGGATTCGGGGTGGGGGGGGATGAGGAGCTGATACCTAGGGCTCAGGTAGAAAGAAAGTATTTCGACAATGATGAGGGCAACAAATGTACACATGTGCTTGGCACAATGGATGGATGTATAGATTGTGATAAGAGTTGTATAAGCCTCCAATAAAATAATTTTTAATTAAAAAAAGTGTTTCTAACCACCCAGTTTTTTGTTTAACACAATGACTGACATTCAATTTTGTTAGTACCTGACACATTTAAACAGGGAAAATTGCCTCTTTTTGTAAAGTAGAAGTACTGGCATACACTATTAATGTTCTCTTAACCCAAGGTAATATGGGAGGAAGAGTTATGCTTGGACTCTCTCCAAAACTGGCTGGGTTAGCACAGAGCAGAAGGAAGAAGTTAGTTAGATCAGGGCACCCAGAAGGACACTGCTCTGTCAATGAGTCTATTAAATATCAGCCAACAGTAGAGCCCCATCCTACCAATTTTCCAAAGAGACCACAGCAATGGGCTCGCGCTTAGAAACAATGATGAGGATGGCAAAGGACGGAACAGCGTTTCTTTCTGTTGTACATAAGGTTGCTATAGGACTGATTGGCTAGCACCTAACAATAACTCCCACACAAATACATTCAGATAGGTATTTTTTGGTTGTTTTTTAAAAATCATTTTACTGGGGGCTCATACAATTCTTATCAGAGTCCATACATACATCAATTGTGTCAAGCACATTTGCACATTTGTTGCCCTCATCATTCTCAAAACATTTGCTCTCCACTTAAGCCCTTGGTATCAGCTCATTTTCCCCCTCCCTAGTCCCTCATGAACCCTTGAAAATTTATAAATTATTATTATTTTGTCTTATCTTACACTGTCTGACGTCTCCCTTTACCCACTTTCCTGTTGTACGTCCTCCAGGAAGGAGGTTATATGTAGATCCTTATAATCAGTTCCCCCATTCCTCCACCCTCTGGTATCGCCACTCACCACTGGTACTGCCGGGATCATCTGTCCTGGATTCCATGTTTCCAGTTCCTATCTGTACCAGTGTACATCCTCTGGTCTAGCTGGATTTGTAAGGTAGAACTGGGATCATGGGGGGAGGGGAGAGAGAAGCATTTAAGAATTAGAGAGGAAAGTTGTATGTTTCGTTGTTGCTACACTGCACACCGAATGGCTCATCTCCTCCACAAGACCCCTCTGTAAGGGGGTGTCCCCTTGCCTACAGATGGGCTTTGGGTCTCCACTATGCACTCCCACTCATTTGCCATATGATTTTTTTGTTCTTTGATGCCTGATCCCTTTGACACCTCGTGGTCAAACAGGCTGGTGTGCTTCTTCCATGTGAGCTTTGTTGCTTCTGAGATAGATGGCCACTTGTTTTCCTTCAAGCCTTTAAGACCCCGGATACTTTATCTTTTGATAGCCAAGCCCCATCAGCTTTCTTCACATTTGCTTATACACACATTTGTCTTCAATGGTCATATCGGGAAGGTAGGCACACAATGATATAGCTTTTTGTTCTTTGATGCCTGATACCTGATCCTTTAGACAGCTCATGCACAGAGTAGACCATATGGCTGGTCCCACTATAAGACATAACATCCCTCACTGACCCTAGGCCCTACACGGGACAACACTGGAGACTCAGTGCCGGGACTGGCCCGGGCTGAACCCACCACACTGAGGCAAAACACTAAGGGCATGCAGCAGAGAAACAGTGTGTGTGTGTGGGGGGGGGGGGGTGCAGATCAGGAAGCTCCTGAGGGAGTACAAAGGATAGACTTTGGGGCCAGAGCATGGCACCCCATGGGACTCAACTGGAGGACACTCCTAGAGGTCAACAAACAGACCTTGAACTATTTACAGGGGTGTTTTTTTTTCTTATATAGATTTTGGACGTTGATTTTCTTGGTTTTGTCCTAGTTGTGTTCTTTTTGTCACTTTGTCTTGCTATGCCTTGTTTTTTGGTGTATATCATTATCTCTGCAGGTCTATCTAGATAAGATAGGCTGAACAGTCTGGAGGAGAAAACAATGGGTCCTATGGTTCCAGGGTGACATGGGAGAGGGGGAAGGGGAGGAAAGGATGTGGTGTTGACCAACCAACGGATAAGGGAACAACAAGTGATCCAAAAATAGTGGCAAGGAGGGTGTGAGAGGCCTGGTCAGGATTTATCACGGGCAATGCAACCGAGAGAAATGACTGAAACCCAAATGAAGGCTGAGCATGACAGTGGGACAAGAGGAAAGTCAAAGGAAATTGAGGAAAGAATTATGGGGCAAAGGGCATTTACAGAGGTCTAAATATAGGCATGTACATATGTAAATATATCTATATAGGATTATGGGGAAATAAATCTATGTGCATATATTTATAGGTTTAGTATTAAGGGAGCAGATGGACATTGGACCTCCACTCAAGTACTTCCTCAATGCAAGAACACTTTGTTCTATTAAACTGATATTCCATGATGAACACCTTCCCGACAATCACTGAAGACAAATGTGTCCATAAGCAAATGAGGTCAAGAAAGCTGATGGTGCCTAGCTATCAAAAGATATAGCGTCTGGAGTCTTAAAGGTTTGCAGGTAAACAAGCAGCCATCTAGCTCAGAAGCAACAAAGCCCACAATGAAGAAACACACCAGCCTGGGTGACCAGTATAAAAACTGGTGTTTTTATACTAACGATTCTGAAAAATAGTCAAAATTACAAAGTGGTAAGTATTCTGTTTTTAAAATATTATTTTCCATTTTATTGTTTCTAGGGGACTTTACTCAGACCAGAAGGTTGTCTGAATCTCTTACAATATGACATATATCACAGCATTCAAGTGGCAGTTGACAAACAACAGGATCTCATCTCTTTCTGCTTGTCTAAACAAGACATTCTCATTAAGCACATATGGCTGTAACGAAGTGAGGAGGAAGGTGGAAGGAGAAGTTTTGCAAAAGGCAGCAGAGGCAACAGAGGCTGAGTAGAGAAGCTAACTAAACTGTTTAAGATTTATTCACTGAAGTAATCTTCCAGCCCTGCCATATCGATATCCAGAGAGGAATTTAAAGTGGCTCCAGCAGCGGAGGCATCCTTGGCTTTGGGGACACTTGGTTTGGGCTGGGGAGTTTCTGGGTGGATAGATTCCTTCTTCATGTCTTTACCACCATTTAGAATCCGCTGGCTCTCCAGAAAGAACTGATTAGGATGATTCAAAGAAAAGCCACAATCATCAACCTGTACAAGGAAGCAAATTAATACCGGATTAATATATCACAAAAATATACTTCTAGAGGTTCCAAAAACTGCCCCAGCCCTCATTTAAACTCTTTTTCTTATCTGAGATATGGATCTTCTTTAGAACCCTCGATCCATCAAGGAGCTTCAACCTACCTACATCTTAATAACTGTCAAATTCCTATTTCCAGACTAAACTTAGTTCCCAATCCGACTCTGGTTCCATACCCATCTCCTACTCAGTATTTTGAATGGCGCAAAGCAGATCAAACTTGACACAGAACTCCTCCCTCTTCTCTGCCCATGGCCCTCAGGAACTGGGGTGACAATTCGTTCTATGGGGCCTCATGGACCCTAACTCTTTGACCTCTCCATCCCCAGCATCCCTTCTAACCCATGCTCTCAACTTGGCCAGATACAAACTACTAACAAGTCTTACTATTACCTCAAAATACAAAGTTGAAAAATGTTAATGAAAATATGTTTGGGAAACACACCTCCCTGTGTTTGTATGTGTGTGTATGTTTGTGTGTGTGCCACAATGTATGTAAATATAAATGTCGCTAAGTCCTATAGGACAAAAATCCAGGATGGTGAAACTTTATCTCATGTACGTGGACATACTGTCAGAAGAGATCAGTCCCTGGAGAAGGAAGGGCATTTTGTCCAGTAAAGCAGAGGGACAGTGGAAAGAGGAAGGCCCTCAGAGAGATGGACGGACATGACTCAAGCACAGGAACAACTGTGAGGAGGGCACAAGGCTGCGCAGCTTCTGTGTGGTGTGTATGGGCTTGCTGCGGGTCAGAGTGGACTCGATGGAACCTAACAACTACAGGACAAATATCGCTAGGATCCTAATTTTAAGCTAATTATTTGCTCAAATACTACTACTACTACTAATACTACGTTTAGAATTCAACTTCTATTATCTTTTGAAGTATAATGACCCTTAATTCTGTACCTTTAACACCCAAATGAACCTTTAGGGAGGTGTCAATCACTTTAGCATTTGAAGACTCGGCAAGCACTACTTTAAACACCAAATACGTATTTAATGTCAACTAGACCCCAGACATGGTGCCACACGGCACACACACACTCATGCACACACATGCACGTGCAGTTAATCGTCACTGAAGGAAGAGTAGTCACATTATCTCAGTTTTTCAGATGAGGCGTCTAAGGAAGAGAAGAGGCACCTGTCTAGGATCACACATGTTGGGAGTGCTGGAAAGGGGGGATGAGTCTCCACACCGGTGCTCATAACCACGACGCTTTTGTACTTAGCCACCCACTAAAGCTTGCTATCTTTCCTAGTAACTTGGCTGTCTTCAGTTGGGATAAAAGTAAGATATGTCAGCAAAATGTTGCATATGAAGACACTTTTCCTAAAGTATGGTTCTCCTGCAATTATTTTTTTCAGATATTCAAATCAAATGCTCACCCTTCTGCCTTCTGCAGTTTCATCAGGCTAGTTATTTATAGGAAGTATTTACACTTCACATCTTTCATAAGAACTGAGCCGCCATTACAGTCTATCAGTTTTACTACATCGTACTCTTCTTTATACTGAAGCAACTTGCACACACTCGTTGAGCTGAGCCCAAACTAGCCAGTTTACAATAGTCATACATTTCACATATTAATTGGAGACTTACTATGTACAAATCATGAACTAGCAGCTTTCGGTATATATGCGTTTGACTAAGACTAACTGAGGTAGTTAGTTTATTGTGCCAACCTGACCGATCAACACAAGTGGGGTTAATTAAAGGGCAGAGGGACAAACGGCCCAGGGAGAGTCTCTCCTTTCTAGTTCGGGGGGGGGGGGGGGGGGAAGGCGCGGATCTCTCTTGCTTTCTGATTGTCGGACCAAAGTGCAGCTGCCTTAGCAGTTCCCTGCTTCAGCTGGCAAGGCTCACTTCCTGAAAGACATCCCCAAGGAGAAGTCACATGGACCTATCCCGATGCAGCCCTGGGTGCTGGAGCAGCCGTGTGGAGACCCCTGCCAGTGCTGAGATGCTTACACACTCACTGATTCAGCTTTCCTCCTGCAGTAGGCATCATAGTGTGTGTTTTGTGAGATGGAGGAGGACTTTGTGGATTGGTGTTGGCCATATGGGTTAATGAGTTAATGTTGGACTTGTGGGCTTGGGAAGCACTGGGTTGGGATGTTTTCTTGATGTGCACTTACCCTTCATATAAAACTCTTATACATGAGTTGCTGTGGATTTGTTTCTGTAAAGTACCCAGAGTAAGACACTAACTCTAAGACATATACTTAAATATCACCGTCAAGAATAGGAACGCAGTAAGGGTCACAGATGGAGGTCAACGACAGTCCTCAGCAGAGAGAGAGAGTCTAGCTGGGGAGATCAAGGAAGAATGTGAGGGAAGCGTGATCTCCGTGGGATGTGACTGCATCTCTGGGATAAAGGTGGGTAAAGGAATGACGAGCAGCAGGGCCTCAGGAGCAAGGTAGAGAGAGAAAGGCCTGGGAAAGTGAGTAGCTGAGATGGTCTGGAGTGAAAGGCACACAGGGGAACAATAGAAAAGGACTCTAGGAAGACCCTAGACGGGGAGCCCTGACCATGGTAAGTAGTCGAGACCTAGCTCTCCATGTCATAAGAAGTCACTCACAAGTCTTCATTAGGGAGGTAATGTGAATCGAGTTCTGCATAATATGAGGATAGGTTAAAATGGGCTCCAAAAACCAAACCACTGCCACTGAGTCAATGCTGACTCACAGCAAGGAGAACTGCCCCTGTGGCAGGCTTCCTGTAAAACGGATTAGCAGAGGGTAAAGGAACTGCCGTCATGGTCCAGAATGAACACCCCTCACAGGTGGGCCAGTAAACAGGAACATGGGCTCTTCTGCTAACGCACACATTTCACCCAGGATTCTCTTCAGTAGGTTGCTGATACAATGTGGGCCATAATTCACAGAAACCTCAGGGTATAGCACAGTGGTAAGGATACAGACTGATCTTTGTAAACAGTCTGGCTCAGATCGCTGAGAAGGAATGTCCATCTCCTCCCCTGCTGCTTAGTTATAAAACACCTCCGAATGTTCTGTGATAATAACAGAAGGTAAATTGTGAATTTTCCTTTTGTTAATTTCTCTACTCAATTCATTAAACACTTGGAGAATTAATATAAACTTTATGTTTTTTAGAGAATTTCATATAAAAAAATTTACAAAGTAACCTATTTCTATCAGAAAGCTTTAAGTTTTAGACACTGAGAACATTGGTAATTGATAGGGCTTTGAGTATCCATTTATTAAACCTCTTCCTATATATCAATTAGCAAACTGGACCCTAAAGAGAGTTCAGAGTTTACCCAAAGTCAGAGAATTAGTGAATGGTTTTGTCTAGAATTTGGGTCTTCGGATTAGCTCACTTAATTCATCTGAAAAATGATTAACGGTGTTTTATTCAAAGTCAAGTAAATTAAACTCATAATGATATCTTCATTTGGAATATTAGCTCTAGAGTTAATCTAGGCTATAAAGAATATAGAAAATATGGTGGTATTACTTCATGCAAAAGGATCTTGCAACTTGTGCTACTGGAAGTTTTTTCCTACAGCCTGCTTCAAGTTGTTAAGAATTACAGTACATCTACTGTAACAGAAAGATGATTCTCTAGATTAGGCTGAACTATTAGTCTTGTATGTGGATAAAATGAAATATAACCTTCCTAAGCTTCATTTTTCTTATCTATATGAAGCACAAATAATAATGACCACGCACAACCATGTTTACAGTATAAAACTAAAGAAATTTGAATATAAAAAAATTGTTTCTATGAAATTTTTAATTAAATGATTTGGAAAGACTGATAAAGGGTAAAAATCTAAAACATTTCATGGCCATTGAGTCAATTCTAAGTCATAGCGGCCCTATAGGAAGGAGGCAGATTAGAACTGCCCCTGTGGGTTTCGGGGACTCTAATTCTTTACAGAAGTAGAAAGCTCTATTTCTCTCCTGTAAAGTGGCATGGTGGTTTCAAACTCCTGAACTTGTGGTTTGTATCCCAACACATAACCCATTATGCTACCAGGTCTCTCCTGAAAAGCACCGCATATACTCGAGTATTAACCAACCCGAATATCAGCCAGGGCACCTAATTTTACCAGAAAAACTGCATTAAAAATGTGCTGGAAAACTCAGCTTATACTTGTATATGCCACAGTAAGTCACTTAAAAAAAAAAGTTGAATTCCCAAATATATAGGGAAAACAACCATGCTTTGTGAGGATGATTAAGTTCCTTTTCCGTGTTAAAGAAATTCTTCTGGTATATCTGTCAAAATTTTAAATATTGTCTTAAAACTATATCGGTCAGTCCCGACATATCTATTTTGAAAACCTGAATGGTTAAATATGCCTAAAGTACATTCTTGCAGTTAATGAGCAGTAGCATTGGCTTTGTTTATAAAACCTTAAAGAGATATTCAGATCAGAACTGGAGAGGTCACAAAGAGAAAACATGTTCTTGACACAGTCCTCCTTAATCACCGATGACAAACACTGTTATTAATTAGTATGCATATAAGAAATACCACCCCCTCCCAAAAATGCATTAAAAAGTTCATAGAGAGCAAAAGAAATTGGTCTCTTTCCATTATTAAAGATGGTAAAACATGATGGCAACATATGTACAAATGTGCTTGACACAATGGATGGACATATGGATTGTGATAAGAATTGTACTAGCCCCCAATAAAATGTTTTTTTAAAAAAAGCTTTAAAACTGAAAGAAAAAAAGTTTTTGAGTACTAGATGTCTTTGGACCCACAGGGGAATCTGGCTATGGCTATTAAAGGAGATATGAAAGCATATTACAATCAAGGAAACTGCATTCAAACCAAATGCCTCACCCTCATTACAAAATATTACCAAATGAATTGTATTCAAGTGTCTTAACTGTCAAATATGAAGTTTAGGAATGTACATATAAAGGGGTACCTAAAAAACCCGAAATTTTTCTCCCAACAGCTATGTATTAAATTTTTTTTTACAAAGTACTCGCCAATACACTTAATACATTTGTCAAATCTGCAACTTAACTCTTGGAAACATTTTTCAAACACATCTGTTTGGATAGCTAACAGCACCTCCTGTGTTTTTTTCCTTTACTGCTTTTACTTCATTCGAACACTGACCTTTCATGTCCCTTTTCATTTTCAGAAACAAAAAGAAGTCCCACAGAGTGAGGTCAAGTGAGTAAGATACATGGGGCAAGAGAGGCATGCTGGATTTGTTTGTTTGTTTTTCAAAAACCGGTGCACTGAGATGGCAGTGTGAGCAGGTGTACTGTCACGGTGGTGAAACCAGTCCCCCGTCTGCCACAAATAAGGCCTTTTTTGGTCACACACCGTTAGATGCAATCTTTGCAGAACCTCTACATAGAAAGCTTGACTAACAGTCTGACCTGGTGGAATGAACTCCAAATACACTATGAGTTGACAGTTTTGTCTGTTTGGGGAGTTGATGGACATCTAGAAAAAGGTGTGTCATCAATCGACATTTCACATTTTTTGAAATGAGAAAACCACTCGTACACTGGAGTCTTTTTCCCATCACGCTGTCCCTGTAAGCTGTGTTCAACAGCATAACAGTTTCTGCAGCATTTTTCCTGAGCAGAAAACAAAATTTCAGAGGCACACTGTTCTCTTAAATTGGCCATTACAGTAAACGAGGTTCGAGTTAAACTGTTGTTATGAAAAAATTCACTGTGACCAAAGACAATCTTTCCAGGCGACACCACTGGGTGCACTGACTCAGAGCAAATTGCTTGATGCTCGCCCAGTGGGAAAGATGCGTACTACAAAAGCTCCGCTCCACCTAGAGCAGTTCAGGGTTTTTTTGTGTACCTCCTCATGCTTTATAATTTTCCATTGACTAATTTTTATTAGTAAACCAAGTGGAAAAATACATAGGAACTTGTACCATCATTTTACGTGACAATATGATTCTGTATTTTTCTTAAATCTATAATTGTCCTTTATTTACTAGTTCTGTTATTTCCTCCCCTTTAAGCACATTTTGTAGGACTTGGGTCTACTAAGTTGCTTGATAACATGATGAAATTATTAAGAATTGCTCATGAATTATACTTTCTTCCAGGAATTCTTTTTTTTTCCATTAGCTAAGCTTATAATTTCATCATATACATTATTCATTAGAAGTTCAAGGTACATATACATAGTCTAATTTTATCTTTTCCAAATCTCATTTACATGAAAGTATATATCCTCACTGAAAACATATTTCTCATAAGTTGATGAACACAGTTTTCACGCCTGATATATCTCCATATATCCAGACATTTTCATGATAACTTCCTTATAGAATCAAATTTATTTTGTTTGGTATATCTTAAAAGGAGACTGTCTCCACACTTCCAGGTTTGTTTGTTTGTTTAATCATCTTATTGGGGGCTCGTACAGCTCTTATCACCATCCATCCATCCATCCATCCATCCATCCATCCTCCATCCATCCATCCATCCATCCGTGTCAAGCACATTTGTACATAGGCTTCCATCATCTTTTCAAGACAGTTTCTACTTGAGCCTTTGGTATAATCTCATTTTCTCTCTCCCTCACCCTCCCTCCCTCATGAACCCTTGATAATTTATTTAAAAAATTTTCATGTGAATTGTTGTCTATTGAGTGCTTTATTTCGTTCATTTTCATTTGGGCACTAAAAAGTGTGCATGGCTGCATTTAATTCCCAATAGGAAAATAAACACAGGATTTTGCTAGCTAGTCTCCTCCAGGAGACACATGTGAGTGGGGGAGGGCAAAGGAGGAAAAGGAAAAGAAATCTAACAGAATAAAACAGATCCTACTTTAAAAGCAAACTGGAGAAAGAAGAGAGGAAAAAGTGGTACCCACTTCTAAATCTCCCATTTCTTACTTTTGCTCAACTTACTCTTTATTTCATCAGAATGCGAAAGTAAAAATGCTCAGTTTGTTTCCTACTGGAATAGGACGCCAGCAATCTTACAATTTCACCTACTGTGAGTCTTCTGATTCTTTCACTGCCCCAGTTTTGTTATTGGTTATGCTTTCGAGATGAATGGGTTTTTCATTCCTTAGTCCCTTTCTAAAGGATCAGGGGAGCAAAACTGTACTCTGCATCTGTACAACCGCACTATCCATTCCTAAACAAGGCTCAGTAAACTACAAAGGATGTGAAACAAGAAGAGTAGAGGTGAGTCTAGGTGACTGGGAAGGTAAAGGTAGGGTGATGGAATTTTTTTGGCTTGGAATTAACATGTTTTTGTACAAAGTGACCTTCACACAAAAGCCACATTAAAATTTTAGGACTTCATCTTAAGAACAATAGTATACCATCAAAGAATCTACATATTGTTACTTAAATTCTCCAGCAAGACATGCAGTGACAAAATATGGAATGGGGCATGCATGAGTCATAGTGACCCTGGAGGACGGAGCAGAACTGCTCTGTGACTTTCTGCGACTCTGAATGGGAATAGAGATCCTCGTGTTTCTCCTGAGGAGCAGCTGGTGGATCTGAACTGATACAGCCCAACATGTGACCCATTATGCCACCAGGGATGGGAAATGAGTTCAAACACTAGGCAAGAGATGATGGTGGCTTCTAGCCCAGTGTTTTAACTGATAGCCTTAATGATGGCATCAAGTTAGTCTTAAAAGGCTTAATGATATTTTGCACATCCTGTTTAAGATTGCGGGAGAATGTGATGCTTTATAATGAAAATTCCGTAAAGATGTATCTAGTGGAAGGAAAACATCATGCCCAAATGTCTGAAATAGAATCCTGGATGAGTCCATGACGAAAAAGCTCTATTTGTAAGATAATTACTTCCCATTAAGATTCAGAGATTATTTTACACAAATATTTTCATTTCCAAAAGGAGTATGCAAAAAGTAACAACAACAAAACCACAGTAAGGTTTACAATGATTCTGAACGTTGCTTCCTAAAAACACGGGGGCAAACGGGTTTCAAAGCAGGCAGCTTTGACACCTTCTAAGTGATCATCACTAAGACACTTGCACAGAGTGACCTTCACACAAACATGGATCTCATATGTCTGCCACCGCAAATGTAGATTTTGAAGGAATGGAAGCAATATTGCTTTACCTTTGGGATCTTTGGGTTTTAATCAAGAGCTTTTACAATGACAGCTTAAAATGAGGCAGCTGGTATTACCAAAAAAGCCATATGGAACTATCATACTGTTGCTGGAAATGGTATCAATTAACTGGTTCATTTTCAAAACTTCCATTTATGTGCAACTTGATCAGCGGGCACAGGAAAATAAACAAAGGGCTTGTGTGTCTATGGGGGGGGGGGGAGAAGGGTGACTATAAAACTGATCCTATTTTAAAATTAAAGTAGAAGAAATAACCAACGAAAGATATTCTCAACTAAAAGTCTACAGTGGAACATTTAGTCAGTACAAAAACAAAGGCTTACTTACATCATTCAAATGAAATTTAAGTTACACTGTTCCTATAGATGGAAAGATTTAGATAAATGTCTTTTCAAGATTGTCATTGTCTATGGCAAGTTTTAAAAATTGGCACAGCAGCAAAATGTTCTTATGAGAATGATCATTAGGAGAAACGACTACAAAAGCTGATGTGACAACTACACCAATTCCTTTTCCTTAATGATTATGTCACAAAATAAATGTTTTGACTTAATTTTCATCACTCATTTTTCTGCAAAGGAAAGAGGCTGATCCTGAGATCACATAGTGAAAAATACACAAATCACTGAGAACAGATGTGGAATTAAAATTCGCAAGCCAAGTAAGCAAATTAAGGAATGCAATACCTTAAAAAGAGTCAGGTCAGATGGTGCTTGATGATAACAGCTTAATATGTGGCTTATCTGGTGAAATTCTTATTCTGACCAAACTAATGAATTTTCATTATGATTTGCCTTTAAATATTATAAAAATTCTGTATGTCTTTAAATGAATAACACTTTCAAATATTAGGTGTGGTAAAAAGAAAACTAGCATCCTTTAAAACCTACAATAGATGGGGATTCCAGTTAAAAGTGACCCATTAACCAGCTGTGGTACTTTGGGCGAGTCATTTAGAATCTCTGGGTCGCTGTTTCTTATACATAAACTATGAATGTTAGAGCAGATGGCCTCTAAGGTCCCTGTATGCTTACTATTCTCTGAATCTAGAAAAGAAAATGCTAATGATCTCAGCAGTGGTTATTATAAATGCAGTATCAGATCGCCATTGGAGGAATGCACTTATGGCTGGATTTACAAGCTTTGGATAAGTTAGACAATGTGGGTTCAAATCTAAATTTTATCCCCCTACAAGCAACATGACCTTGCACATGTTACTTGGCTTCTCTAACTCTATTCATAAATGGGGTTAAAAACAGTACCTAGTGTAGCGGGATATAATCTAAGTCATGGGGATAATGCACTTAAAGTACTCAGTGCTCTGCCTAGCACGCCTTAGAAATTGGCTGGTATTATTTATGCTTCTATGATTGGTGTAAGATCTATTTTATGAAATAATTTATGAAGAAATCTCTGCAAATTTCTACATCCTCAGAATAGAAAACATGAAAAATAGTTGCAAAAATGAACATGGCAGTGTAGCTGATGATGAGAGCCCACACCAGTCAGGGAGGGCCGTGGCTCCCTTTGGAACTCAGCGAAAAATGCACACGAGGTTCTCAGACAAAACGTCTCAACAAGTGCGTGGACCCTCAAACTCCATTCTTCGACGTTATGTCCAGGTTTGGGGTGCATGTTCCAGCTCTCTGTGATCTTAAATGTTGTCACTGGTAATCCCTGCAACGAGGGAACACGTCCCTTCAGTGTGCGCCGCTCTTTGACCATCTCTGGTCAGAATCTCAGCCAGCTTCACTCTTTGGAATTATTTGTCTGAGTGCTGAGCTGGTGAGCCCGGCTTTCCAAACTACTCTGTCACAGGCTGGGTTAGTCTCAACTCGCTCTAACTTGCCAGTAGGCCTTCTTATACTAAGGAGACAGGCCAGATAAAAACCACATGTCCATGCCTTCCTTGAAGTTGGGGGGCTGAGAGGGTGGTGCACACTTATGTCCTAGGGCCTACTCTGCAGGTCAATATGGGACTTGGGAAGTAGATTAGAGCAACATGAGGTGACAGGCACAAATAAAAAGACATGGATTTTCTGCAAGCAAGATGGCAAAAGTTCTCCCAGGGCAGCTGTGGCAAAGGTTGTAGACCTAGTGAACAGATTGTAGATGGAGAACTAAGGTCAGTGGGTCAAATCCAGCCGCTTTTAAAAGTAAAGTTCTACTGAAACACAATCACAGTCATTCATTTACACGTTGTTCATGGTTCCTTTCAAACGACAACAGCAGAGCTGAGTAGTTGTGACAGAGACCCTGTGGCCCACAGTCTAAAATATTTATAATGTGGCTCTTTACTGAAAAGGCTCCCCAATTCTTGGTCTAGTCCTAGATGTGGAATGGCAAAATAAGGTCTCACGGTGCAGTTTCCCCTAATTGTAATATATCTGGCTCTGTAGCATGCAAGCTTGGTTCTCTGGCCCTTCTATAAATTTGACAAGCTACCTAATATTGTGCAATACATCCCTTTCTGCTGAAAACAACCACAGTATTTTCGACTGCTGCAACTAGGAAACACGAAATGATACACGGAGTAACAAAAACCAAAGAATTGGGCTACAAAGTTAAACATTGTTTTTACTTACATTGTGTGTCATCTCGAAGTACTTCTGACAGGCTACCTGATAATGTGTCCCTTTTACTAATTCCAAAATCTAAAATGAATTGGGAAAGAGAAAGGCAAAATTAGCGATTAAGCATCTTCTAAATACTGTAGCACAGAGTTGTCGGCATTTTCACAATCTTCGCTGCAGAGAGTGAATGTCTTCAATCACGCGGTATGTTACACTTCTGCAGCCTGGCCACTGTGATAATTTTGACATTACACAGTCACTGTTTAAGTCAGCACTGAACCGCAGATAACAAGAGATAGTAAGTGATCTTTCTGACCTATCAACTGTGAATTTCAATAACTTTACCTCAGTGACAAGATGAAAATAGATCCCAGCATTATTACTTTGACAGTGATTGTCAGAGCATCATATGACAACATCTCTTCCAAAATTACAGATAAGAATGTAATCATCTAAGTGGTTGGGCGCAAGAAGCAATCACGTATACCATTTAGATTTGTTATTTTCCACATTACCAGTTCATACAGATCCAATATGAAGCACTGTGGTGTGCCCATCAGGAAAATTTAATATAAATCCTTCAGATGGGAGTCTGTGGAGAGAAAATGCTTTTACACCACCCCCCCGCCTCCCCCTACACACCTCTTGTATTTTTGAAATGACATTATTTCTAGTGAAGCTCAGCAGAATATGAGAGTGAATAGTCTATTCTATACACCTATTAGGAACACCATCCTATCTTTTGTAAATACAATTTGCTTTCCAATTCTACTCCATGTAATCTCTTCAGAGCGGTACGCACCCCCATTCTTATCCACAGAGTGCAGTGCTAGTTGAAATTTGTAAAAGTTCCATCACCTTTCCCCTTCAAAATAAATAAAATGTCTCTTTGGACTGTTTATCAAATGCAGTGAACTGCTGGAATTAGAGATAACCCCAAATGAAGGGACTCTCAATTCTGGAGAAATGCTAATTCCAATCCCTTTTCAAAAGGTAGGCCCTTCCTGTGACATGAAGTCCCTAACTCCCGCTGTCTTCGTTACTCAATACTGCCTTCAATCTCCTCGCAGACAGACAAATAAATTACAGTTGCAGCATAGGGACCATAAAAGGCTGGCAAGAATGGGCTTAAAGGAATTATTTTTCTGATTGTCTTATGGCATAAATATATGTCTTCCATTTCACCTTTTGTTAAATCCTAAATGGCCTGGGTAAATGCTGATCAATCACAGCATCCGGCATGCTGTATGTTTCCATGAATTGTTACAGCAAAAATAAGTAAATAAAAAGTCACTTATACGTGAATGATACAAGAAAAAAGTGGAGAAATTCACAAAGCTTTTCTCGATAACCTTCAAAGCTTGAGTCCAGACTTTCTGACACTTTTACAAACAGATAACCAAATTGTGTTCAGGTAAACTTCGGAATCGCTCCTGGCAAACATCAATTTTAACAATGTATTAATATCTGTGAGTTAGAGTTTGAGAAGAATTCAAACAATAAAGCTTAAAACGATGCCATAAATTATCTGAAGAGAAGTAAGTCCAAATAGACACAAAAGCTCAACTGTAGTATGGCAATAAATACAATACATTCCTTTTAAGTAAAGACAGAAGAATGAATCCAACATGTTGTTCCGTGTATATGAATTTTCTTTTTTTAAATGAATTTCTATGTATATAAAATTTGAAATAAAATGCTGAAGATGACTCAGAAATGGTTGCAGCAGTACATCAACAGAGAACTGGCAGAAATTAAAGCCAGGTTCAGAAGATGTGTAAAGAGGGCTATCATTGCCGATGTTGGGTGGATCTTGGATCATATATACGTTTACCTATGTTGGGTTGACTATTACAATAACAAAGGTACCATACTTTGTGGATGATAACAAGTTATGAATAACATAATTAATGGGAATACAAGAATATTTGTGTTAATACAATATTTAATTGTGTTAATACAGATAGGTAGTTAGTTGACCAAAACAGAGAAATATTGCATGGCATAAAATCAGGAAAGGTATACAGCAGGGTCAGATCAGTTCACCATCCTTATCTCATCTGTGTTTTGAGCAAATTATCCAAAATGCTGGATTATATGAAGAAGAACATAGCATCAAGATTGGAGGAAGACTCAATAACAATACAGTTTGCAGATAACAAAAAAATGCAAGCTTTGATCAGGAAACAGAAGGAGCCCTGGTAGCACAGGGGATTACAAATTGAGCTGCTAACCACAAGGTCAATAGTTCGAAACCATCCGCCACTCCACCAGAGAAAGATGAGGCTTTCTGCTCCTGTAACGGTTTATCACCTCAGAAACTCACAGAGACAGTTCAACTCTTCAATGGGGTGGCTATGAATAGAGATCGACTGGATCATGGTTGACATGAAGAAAACAAAATTCTTCAGAAGTAGGATAATGGCAACCTCATGATAAGTAGGATGAAGTTTTCAAAGATTCCATTTTACTTGGATCCACGGCCAACACTCATGGAAGGGGCACTCAATAACATCAAATGACATACTGCACTGGGCAAACACGCTGCAGACGATCTCATTTGTTACAAGTATGAAGAGCGGAGCTGTCATCTTGAGGACTCAGGTCAGCCTGACCCGAGCAGTGGTACATTTAATCACCCCTAACCGTGTGAAAGCTGCCCAGTGGAAAGGAAATCTAAATTAGAATTGATGCCTTTACATGGTGGTACTGGCAAGAATAGCAAATACACCATGGATTGTCAGAAGAATGAACAAATGCGTCTTGGAGGAAATACAGCCAGAATGCCTCCTAGAAGTGTAGAGGCTGAGACTTTCCTCGCCTCCTTTGGACATATCGAGAGATCATTCCCTGGAAAAGGACATAATTCGTGGTCACAAAGGTGAGCAAGAGAGGAGAAAGGAAAACCTTCAGTGAGATGGACTGACACAATGGCTGCAACAGTGGGTTGAAACAATAATAATAATCAGGAGGATAGCACAGGGCTGAGTACTATGAGTCAGAACTGGCACCGAACAATGACAATAAGCTGTCCAGTGCTATTATAACACAAATACTACAACCACAGGGCATTAACAAACAAAAAACCATTTTCTCATTGCTCAGGAGACTAGAAGTCCCAATTTGAGAGCTGTGCTGGCTCTGTGGGAAGGCTTGCCCTGTTGCGACTAGATGGCGGGTCTTATCTCTGCTTCACCTGCTGTTTCTTGGTACCTTGGAGAACTACTGTGTCAGCGATTATCCTTTCCTCCATTTGTTCTTTTATGTCTCAAAAGAGATTAAGAGACAACCCAGACTAATACCTTCTCGTTAACATAACAAAGAAATCCTACTCCCAGAAGGATTGAAACCATTGTGGTTGGGATTTATAACACTTTATTTTCAGGGTGGGATAACAATTCAATCCATAACAGGAAGTAATGAAGATATAAGGGGCACTGAATAAGCTAAAAGAAAATGTCCAAGAGAAAGGCTGGTTTGTGGAGATTAGGCATCATTGGTGGGAACGCACACACACACACACACACACACACACACACACGTTATCCCAGGGGCAAGTTGAGTTGCTCTCAGTAAGGTGGGCAGTTGGAATTCACCAGCCACTCCGTAGGAGAAAGATGAGGCATTCTGTGCCTTTAAAGGTTTATCGTCTCAGAAACCTAGGAGGCAGTTGTACTGACTTACAGGGTTGCTGAAAGATTAGCAGTTGGTTTGGGTTTTATATGCAATTTAAATGACCTTGCTTTCTCTAAGAGGAATCTAAAAGTGTGTATGCTTTTCAAAGTAAGACTAGGAAATATAAATATTCCTTAAAAAGAATTTAAATATTAACGGCACATTGTGATTTATGTAACAAAGACAGAGGAAGAGAGAAAACAGAGAAAGGGTGGGTCTTCTGAACCGGTGGGTAGTTAGGATTGTTCTTGGAGTAAACTGGAGCACTACGGCAGTGTTCCAAACACAGGAGGACTTCAACTAGCTTCTACCAGCTAACCGCCCGCTGTGCTGCAAACAGGCTGGAGAGCGCAGCGGTGGACACAGGGAGATGATCTCAGGTATCCAGGGGGTAAAATCCATGCCAGCATGAGAGCAGTAAGGAGGGAAGAAGTGGTCAGATTTGAAGATGTAAGCATTTTCTACATAACAGCCATCACCCATTTCTGGAAATCAGATGTTTGGCACAAAAATACTCAACAGGAACCTGTTCCCTGGTGATTTAGAGTAATACATTACCTATCACTCAATCCTTTCTGCAATCTATTTCTAAAATAAAACTAGTTTTAAAAGACAATATAATGCATACATATATATAGACGCTGAGGCTAAAATTCAAGTCGCCAAAACACCATTTACTTTAACAAAACAACCAACGGCAGCATTCACACAGAGTATATTCAACTCAATGCCACCAAGTCGATTTCGACCCCAAGTAATCCTATGGGACAGAGTAGAACACGCCTTGTGGATTTCCGAGACTGTAAATCTTTCTGGAAGTAGTAAGCCTCATCTTTCTCCTGGGGAGGTGCTGGTGGCTTCAAACTGCTGACCTAGTGGTTTATAGTCCAATCCATAACTCACTATGCCATCAAGCCTCCTTATAGGTTATATAGTAGCATAAAAACATGTCACCCAAAGCCTCTCTTAATACTAACAACATCTTAGATGCAGTTCCCCTTTTAAAAGTTCAAAACCTTCGTACTTGATTGTTCTACAATTTGTATATGGAAAGCTATGGAGAATCTTTTCTGCACCTTATTTTGATAAATTTTCCAAACATAAACGTAACATATAAACACTGAACTAGGACTTGTGTTTTATTTTAGGTTTAAAAATCAAGCAGTTGTAATGGGGAAAATAGTAACTGGAGAAACGTTTTGCAGGACAAAAGTATACATTAAAGACAGCACTGATAAAATATGCTTGATTGACAACCCAGGAAGGAAATGCAAAGCTAAAATTCAGAAGGAGGAAAAGAAGAAATGAGCTATGAATAAGATGCAAATGTTCAGTTTATGAAATAGAAGCAATATTAGAGACATGGAAAATAAGTAAGTAAATAAACACCTGGCAAGATAACCCACCAATATTAGGACAGAGGACTGACACTGAGCAAGCAAGCAAGATTTGGGGTCAAAATCAAAATGCTTCACAAGGAAGAGGAGCAGACTGCAGATGTAGTCAGTATTTTCTCTGACAGGAATTGTTTCCCTAGGCGGCTTCTGAATGCCCAGACCTCCATGCCCACAAGCTGGCCTTTGCCCTTTTTATAAAGAAAACTCCCAAAGGCTGGAGCTTGGCAAGCTAGGACTGGTGAGGGTCGGAAAGATAGCAGGTGAGAGCAATGCACATTATACAGAAGTGGAGACTCGGCCAGGGGAAGAAATGTAAGGAAGGGATGAAATATAGGAAACACAAAGAACAAAACAAGTGGAAAAGAAATGTGGTCATGGAGTTCACAGCTTGCTATTTCCATGGATATAAAACCCACAGCCTAACTAACAGCTTATAGAAGGTATTTTACTAAGGACTTTTGCCTTTGAGAACCCAGAATAAATCCATACATCCATGTCAACTGGTATTTGACAAGGGCGCTGTCCATTTGATGAGGAAAGAAGAATCTCTTTAAATAATAAATGGTGATGGGAATAATTAAATAATAAATGGTGATGGGAAAATGTGGATTTTCATGTTTGGAAAAATGAAACAGCATCCATGTCTCATACTGTAGACACACACACACACTCAAATTCAAAATGGATAAAGGTCTCAGAGGTGCAAACTGAAACCATAAAATTCTTACAAGAAAATGTAGGAGCAATGCTGTCGAGCCTCGATTTTAATAATAGGTTAAGTGATAGCAATAACACAAATAGCAAAGGACAAACGGTGATCACAGAAATATTAAACTTTTTTATCAGAAACTTTACTTCAACAACTAAAAGTGAAACCACTCAATTTAACTAAAGGACAGTGGACATGAACAAGGCACATAAAAAGGCATGCATGCTACCAACAAAACCATGAAGGCATGCTTGCGATCAGAGACCCAAGAGAACCTGACAATGGGCTATCATCTTACTCCTTAACTCTGTAAAGGGAACAAACGCCATGAAAATGGTACCGCTGCTGCGGCACTTCCTTAAAAAGTTCAAAACAGAAACACAGTGTCATGCAGCAGTCTCAGATGATTTCATTCAGCAATCTCACTGTAGATGACTCTTCTGGAGAACAAGATCCAGGATACACACGGACAGATGCACACCCATGTTCATCGTGCCACATTCACAATAGCAAAACGATGGAAACCTAAGTGCCCCCAACTATGGTCCACACGTACAACGGAGTAATACACAACCCTAAAAGTAACAAAGAAACTGTGAAACATCTGGTAACAGGGATGCAGCTGGAGGACACTGTGCTGAGTGAAATAGGTCAACCACAAAAGAGCAGCTACTGCATCCAACAGAAAGAAACACTCTGTAATGGTTACAGGGATTTGAGGGCAGGCCAGGAGAAGCACTAATTAGATGATAAACACATACGAATGTTCAGTGAATGAGAAAGCAATACACACTAAGATCAGCACATTGTCACTGGTGCAAAGGAAGACACGGGAGGTGCACAAGAGTGACAGGCAACAACGGTAAATATGATTACACAGACAAGCCTGCAATATCAACAATAATAAACAGCAAGCTCTGAGTAGAGACACAGATAGATCGGCAGGCTACACAGGGATGGATACGTGAATGGGACCATACCCATGACTATGTACATTTCTACATACATATTTATAGGATCTAAAAATATATGCATGCATATAGTACAGCAATCACAGCAGAGAAAACTTCTTAGCCATAATTAAGCATCTCGAAAGACCGAGTCATTGGACTTGGGCGTTCACTACTGCAGACTCAGGACCACCTAAGTCAATTGGCATAGCACAGTTCACAAAGACAGCTTCTGCATCCTGTTGTGGTGAGTAGTAAGTGGGGCCTTGGAAGTCTGTGAGTGGCCTTCTAAGGTTATTTCTCCCCCTGAAGTAGAGAAGAATGAAGATAAATCAATGGTGCATGGACACCAACAGTCCACGGGAACGCTGGCCCCCACTCAGCTCTGCGATGACTACTACAAACTACTCTGAAAGGGATCGCAGTGGAAGTTCTTGAGAGGAGTGGGAGAAAACTGTGGAACAAGACTCAAAAGTACTAGAAACATCAGGCTTCCTGATCTGAGTAAGACCAGCGAACTCCTGTGACTTGGGCCTGACTCTTTAGGGCTACAACCAACCTCACCCTATGGCTCTGCTTTCAGCTAAACAACAGCCAGGTCTATAAGGTGCACAGGAACCTTGGTGCTTAGTTGGTACACACTGGCTGCTAACAGCAGGGTCAGCAGTTTGAAACCACCAGCTACTCTTCGGGAAAAAGACAGGGCTTTCTATTCCCATAAAGAATGAGAATCTTGGAAACGCAAAGGGGCAGTTTGATCCTGTCCTTTGGGGTCACTGAGTCAGAATGGACTCGATACAGTGAGCTACAAGGTGAACAGTAAAAGCAAGGATGCACGTATTCCTTAGGAAAACCCAACAAGTATCCATTAGCAGTCCAAAGAGCAGCTCTTGCTCAGCACGCAGGAGGTGATAGATAAGGAAGCAGGAAGACCGGGAAAGGGACGTACAGGGAGGGACTGGGCAGGGTGCCGTTACATAGATGCAACTGCAAGTGATGCCACGAAACAAAACACGCCTGAAGCGCTGAATGAAACCCACTTGTTCTGTGAATTATTACTCAAATTCCTACTTAAAAAAACAAACAAAAAATACTTTACAAAAAAGTAGGAAGGCAGGCCATCAAAGAGGACAATACATTCAGAAACCACTTAGCCAATAAAAGTTTAATAACCAAAATACAAGAGGGCTTCAAGAAATGTGTAGGAAATTGGAACCAAAAGAGTGAAATTTTCCCACAAACTTTTTGAAGCCCTTTGACTATATTAATAAATCTTCAGCAACCTAACAAAAAAATCCAATAATCACGACACATGAAAAGATGCTCAATGTCACTAGGCATCAGACAGATACATGCAAATCAAAACCACAGTGAGACACTAGGATGCCCATGAAGAAAAACCAAGTTAAAACCCCAAGCAAATACCAAGTAGTGGGGCAAGAATGTGGGGTATATGGAACACATATCCGTTCCTGGTAGGAACACAAAGTAAATCAGTCACTGGGGAAGACAGGGTGCAGTTTTGCAAAAAGCTAAAAACAGAAATACCATATGACCCAGTAGTGCTGCTCGCTAAGGTATGTACCCCCAAAGACTTGAGAGCAGAGACTGGTCTATCAATGTTCATTGATGCACTATTCGCAATAGCCCAAATGTAGAAATACCTAAACGCCTGTCAGCAGATGAACAGGTAAATAAATGTGGGGCATCGATACAATAAAATATTATACAGTAGTAAAAGGGAGAAATTTTGATATATGATACAATGTGAACAGAAATTAAAGGGTTGATGAGTGAAATAAGTCAGTCACAGAGGATGGCCATATTCATATAAAAAGAAAATGCAAACATACAGAGACCAGAGTGCATTCGCAGTTTCCAGGAGCAGGTGAGGGGAACCCGGGGGGGAGGGGGTTAGCGGGGATGGAAATAAGACGTTCGGGGGAGGGTTACACAGTGGATTACTGTAATTGCTGCGACTAAGCTGTATGCCTGTAACAAGCTGAATTGACGAAAGCTGTGTAATAGGTAAATTTACAGTGATGAAATAGCATACACAACAACAAAAGAGTGGGTGTTAAGGCCTATAGTGCATGGGATTTGGCTGCTTGGTTTGGGGGTTTAGGGTCACAGTTCATGAGACATCCCTGTTAATTGGCCTAATAACAGGTTTATGTTTATGACCTACTTCCTCATTCATGGTGTACTGTCTCGGGGCTTAAAACTTATCTACTTCATCTAAGGCACAACCATTTGTGGTACCCAGAGGAGAGGAGACTCAGGAGGAGGAAATGGAAGTGTGGTTGATTCCTTTCAGAACAACGTGCCCTCTTTTCGACAGACCCAGACCTGGATGGTGCCCAGCTACTGTTACTGAACATTTTGATTAAAGATTCTATTTAAAAACCCAGATCAAAGAGGGGCCAGGGAGTGCAGGCCAGAATTTTAAATTCTCATGGACTCCAGACTACCTGGAGCCAACCTTTAAAACTTAAAATAAAAACATTCCCTGCAAACAGGACCAAATAATCACCTGAAAGTAACTGACACTCTTACCATGGCGGTTAGTGGATTTCAATGGGAATCTGCCTGTCTCCGAGAAGATAATTTCATTTCTGCTGGTGGGTAAACAAAGGAGGGGGAAATGCTTCACATTACTTACATAGACTCCCACTGGGAGACTCTGTCCAGGATGGAGTTACAAGCCAGGCACTTCATTTCTGCTCTCCTTGACCCCAGCTGCATGCTACAGGTTACCTGGGTTTTACATTCTGTCTTTGCGAGGCAGAGGCATTTTTTTATGGACCAAATAAAAATTGTTTGATTTGGCAACCCAACTAACAATGGAACTGGACTTTACCTTAACTTCAAAGGGATTTAAATACTTCTTTGAGCTTAAAAGCCTCAAAATACCCTAATGTGAAAAGAAACCGAACTGCTAGCTTAAGGTTGTGGATTTGCAAGTCAGTGGACTTTGGTTCCAATCTCTTGCTTTTGAGATTGTCCCATAATTTCAATTTAAGACTATCTTTTGAGACATTTCTTAGTCCTATAAACATAGTTTTGCCTTGGTGAATGAGTGTGATTAAAATGTTTGCCTGGTCTTAAAGTTACCAAGTGGCCACCTAGCACAGAGGCAACAAGCCCACATGGAAGAAGCACTGCAGCCTATGCGATCATGAGGCGTCGGAATCAGGTAGCAGGCACAAGACGACCCCAAACAAAACACATATTGTGTAGGACGAGGTGGGTCGGAGCAGAGACCCAAAACCCATCTGTAGACAATAGGGCATCCCCTCACAGAAGTGTCTCAAGGAAGAGATGAGTTAACCAAAGCTCAATATAACATGGATGAAACACACAATATTCTTCTGATTCTTTGAGGCTTCCTCACCCCCACATTCATGACTCCTATCCTGCCTTTCAGTTCTATCTAGACCAGAGCATGTACGCTGGTACAGACAAGAGTTCATGACACACGGAATCCAGGTCAGATAAATCCCTCAGGAACAGAAATGGGAGTAGTGATATCAGAGTAAGGGGAGGGGAGGAAAAAGGAAATCGATCACATTGATCAACGCATACCCTTCGCCCCAGGAGGCCTAACAACAGAAATGTGGATGAAGGAAGACAGCATTTGGTGTAGGCTATGAAAATAATTATAATATAAATTTGTCAAGGGGTTACAAGGGGAGGGGAGAGGAAGGTTAGAAAAGAGGAACTGATACTAAAGGTTCAAATAAAAAGTAAATGTTTAGAAAATGATGATGGCAACATTCATACAAATATGCTTGAAACAATTGTTGTATGGAATGTTGTAAGAGCTGTTTAAGAGCTCCCCAATTTTTTTTTAATTTCTTAGGCCTGGTGTCTAACTTTCATTGTTTTCTTAAATAGTTTTCAGTTACATTTTTTAACCTATATAAGTGTATACATACCGTGTATTTTGGTCTACATCTCTTTCCCTTATGCGTATATATCTTGTTCTCAAAAGTACTTTAAAGTCTGCATCATTGGCTAGAGTAGTGATTATTAGAATTACCAGATGTGTCGACTAGCTGATAATGCTGTCTCTAAAGTGGACAAGCGATATATAAAAACCTTAGAGATGCCAATGGGTTTTGAGCTCTCACTTTATCATAAACCCTAATCTAAGAACAACCAGTTCTTGTGATGTGTTTAACACCTGCCCTCATGAAGTGTCCCAAAAGATACGGGTGAAGAAACGATGTCTGGATACTAGAAAACAGCGCCTGGGGTTCTAAAAGGCTTTCCTCTAGTTCTTAAATGCTCCCCCCACCCCCCGACTCTCATGATTCTAATTCTACCTTACAAATCTGGCTAGGCCAGAGGATGTACACTGGTACAGACAGGAACTGGAAACACAGGGAATCCAGGACAGATGGTCCCTTCAGGGCCAGGGGTGAGAATGGCGATACCGGGAGGGTGGAGCGAAAGTGGGGTAGAACTGGGGGAACCGATTACAAGGATCTACATATCACCCCCTCTGGGGGACAGACAACAGAATGGTGGATGAAAGGAGACATCAGAAAGTGTAAGACATGAAAAAATAATAATTTATAAATTATCAAGGGTTCATAAAGGAGGGAGGGTAGAGGAGGGAAGGGAAGGAAAAAATGAGGAGCTGATACCAAGTAGAAAGAAAATGTTTTGAGAATGGTGATGGCAACAATTGTACAAATGTGCTTGACTGGATGGATGGATGGATGGATGGATGGATGGATGGATGGATGGATGGATAGATGGATGGACGGATGGATGGATTGTGATAAGAGTTGTACGAGCCCCCAATAAAATGATTTTCAAAAAAAGGCTGATCTTAAAACATATAAGTGACGTGACAGCTAAGTCTGTATGTAAGGTACATACCAGCCCATGTGGTCCAAGGATTATAAATAATAAAACCCAAGATTAGAGAAAGATAATCGTATTAAAGCTTAAATTCTGAGCACCTGGTTTGCAGAAGGCTCTGGATGACAGTAAAACCTCAAAGTCCATTAAGTGTGGATTGCAACTCAATGTAAGGTAGATTCCTATCTTTACAACTGGACCAATAGACAACACCATGATAAATGGAAAAAAGATTAAAGTTATCAAGGATATCATCTTGCTGGATCCACAATTGGTTCTTACGGCAGTAGCAGTCAAGAAATCAAAGACTACGTGCACTGCATTGAGGAATACGTTGCAAGAGACCTCTTAAACTGGTCGAGAGTAAGGATGCCTATTTGAGGACTAACACAGCCCTGACCCAAGCCGTGATATTCACAATTGCCCCATGTGCATGTGAAAGCTGAACGGTGAATAAGGGCGACGGCAGAAGAACGGGTGCCTTTGAAGTATGGTGTTGGGAAGAATGTTCAAAGTCCCGTGGACTGCTGGAACAGACTAATCTGTCTTGGAAGAAGTGTTGCCAGAATGATCTTCAGAAGCAGGGCAGTCAGATTTGGTCTCATGCACTTTGTACATGTTATCAGAAGAAACCAGTCACTGGAAAGGCATGCGAAGCTGAGGGTCACTGAGAAAGAAGAAAATTCTTAATGGGAGGGTTTGCTGCATGGCTGTGACTGTAGGCTCACACAGAACTAACTTGGAAGGACGGCGCAAGACTTGACGGTGCTTCATTCTGTTGTCTACAGGGTCGCTATGAGTCAGAATTAACTAGACGGCCCTTTAGTTTGGAAAGGCATTCATTGTAACTCACTTCAGACTCAAAGCAATTTACTATTTTTGTTTTTCTTTATGAGTACTCTAATAAAGCGGCTAACCATGGTATTTTTGCACTTGAGGAACAAAGAACAAATAAGATGAGTTATAGGTGATTAACCCATACAATAAAAATTAACTGTTGGGAAAATGTTATGCACATAGGATAGAAATATATGTCACTTTATAACTTTTAGTCACACTTCCATCTCTCTTCCTCATGCTCCCTAATATTACCTGCCATCTGCAACTTTTCTGCCTTTTGCTTCAGTGGCTGCCAAGGAGATTCAGATGGTTATCTGGCAGCAGCATGGAGCCACCTGGCCATCCTTGGCTTCAGTGAGTAGAGTGCTATATAGCTAGGTGTGCTGCACCCACCAATTAGACATGTGGCTAATATGTCTCTAATTCAAGGTCATATTTGGTCTTATTTAAAAGTGGCAACAACATGCTTATTTCTTCCTAAAAAGCTCAACCTTGTAAAACTAGACCATGGGGATATTTTCCCACTCCACCTCTCACCTTCTTTTATTTCCAAGGTGAATGCCAATGCGGTCGGTTGAGGCGCAGAGGCTGGAACACTTCTGAATGCATTCCTTTGCTCCCCTTTCTCACACACGCAGCCTAGCAGCCTACTGTCAACTTACAACTCTGCTTTGACCTGCGTTTATGGGCAGATTGGGGGCAGTTTCCCTCTGGAGGAGGCTCTTTCGTTCGTTTAACACATTCGGAGAGAACATCATTTTCCTGCCTCTCTTTGGCTATAAACATAGTTATCTGAGTCAATTCTACCTCTAAACGCCTTTCAAATCTTTTTCTTTTTTTATCATGGTCTGTAGTTCAGACTCTCACTGTCTTGAACTACAAAACTTCCTAGTTTCACCTTCATCACTCAGGGCGTCTCCCATCAGACTGTTATCAGAATAAGTTTTCTGAAATCCAGCTCCAATCCTGCCATTGCCCGTGTGGGACGTCTCAGCCAGGATGGGATACACACTGCATCTCGGTTCATAGGACGTTTCCTTCAGGCTCCAGGCTCCCTGGAGTCTTACATTCTGGCCCATAGACCAGAAATTCTAGTCTGCCACAGTGTGTTCCTTGGAATTTTAGTCCCCAAATCCTAGTGCTCCCAGAGTTCTCTCTTCCCATGCATTGCTTGATTTGGTAGGGTAGTGTTTCTCAAATGAATTTGTCCCAATAACCTATTTTTCCAGCTCTCCCAGGTTAGCATCTCTCAGACCTACTCTGACAACCTTATCTGTATCAATATGCTTCCCTCCTTCAGGTATCATTCTAGTCCCTTTGCCTGGAATAATTTCCCGTCTTTGTTGAGTGTCTGCCCCCTCATTCAAATGTCAGCTCCATGAAGACAAGGGTCTTGTGATCTCTATTCATCACTACAATCCTACATTTCAGTTCTCGGCTGCTAACCAAAGGATTTGCAGTTCAAATCCACCCAGTGACTGTGGGAGAAAGAGCTGGCACTACACTTCCTGAAGATTACAGCCAAGAAAGTGCTGCTAGGCAGTTCCGCTCTGTCACAGGGGCCTCCAGAATCCAGACCAATTGATGCCACCAAATAACAATGTATTCCTACTGTCTAAGGCAGTCACTGAACTGAAGTTACACCCCATTATTATTTAGTGAAGTTAAATGAAGGCTCTTTCATTTAATATTGCTATGTCTCATCTCTCCCCACTGAGCAAACTCCCACTCAACTTTCCAACAGAGCGGTGCATGACACACTCCCTGATGTCACAGCATGCCCTCTTCAGCAGAAGAGATTTCCCCTCCGATCCTTTTACTATAATAATATAAGAAAATATTCAAAGTTAACTAGGTTTTTTGACCCAACTAGACTGCAATTTCTAAAAGTCTCTTACTTATCTTTCTGTTTGTGGGTTTGAACATACTAAAAACTCTGCCACATATCAAGGGCTCGACAAATGCTTGTTGAGTCAAAAGTGTCTTTTCTCATCAAAGCCACTAATATTTGAATCAGTCTTTGAGAAATTTGGCTAGAGCCTCTGTAATTAGTTGCTTTTAACCTCCCACACAATTGAACATCTCTCATCCTTGTTTACTTTCTTTGATTTGAGGTTTTAATCATTAAAAAAAGAATTCTTGAGAAGAATCCAAACTGCCACCCCCCAATACTGAATTCTTCAGTGCAGATTGACACCAAAAAGGTATTAACCCAACATTTTGGATTAAATGATTTCCATTTTAGGGAACATTATTAACTAAGTGCACCTGGAATTGGTGGGGGGGGGGGGGAAGGGGAGAGGAAGGGAGGGGGCAAATAAGAAAAGATATGAAAAGCTTGCTTAGGAATATGGAGAAAGTAACATGAAACCTCAGACCCAGGGTTCTGTTATTAATTATTACTGGGCTTTGGTTATCCTATTATTTGGACTAATATAAAAGCAATCTAGTTCACAATCACCATGTCCTATGATTTTTTACTACACGAATGAAAAATATTTATACTGACTGAATAACCCTTTTTAAAAAACATGTTGCTTATAAAAAAAGAAATATATCACACCAGACATGATCAAAAACAGAAGTTAAACCTCAAATCTAGCCATGTAAAGCTAGTTAAAAACAAAATGAAAATTTAGGGATATAATCGTTTGTCTGACAAGAAATGCAATGACATTAATAGTACACGCTACCAATAAATTGGAAATAGCACACAGCAGGACAGACTAGGAATGTGAACATTTGCTTGATGAAATAAGGTTGGTTATTTGATTTTCTGGTACTTTTAAGGTTGATTTTGAAATAGAACTATGGTAGGTATTTTCCTATTGTGATTTATAAAAATTCTGTGTTACAAAATGAAAATTTTCTAAGCAGAGTAGAAATTCCTCATGTAACAAAAAATAAAATAATTATACAGAGATGCATAACTTAACAGAGTACTAAGTTTTCTTTTAAGGAAGAATACATTTTTCACTTTCATGCAATTATAGTTAAAGAAAGCTTTAATTCCGAGGCTTGGCTAATCATGGTGATGTTATCTAACTGTCAGAACAAGTTTTCTCAAACCATCTACAACTAATCTTCAAATATGCTTAAACTATTGAAAAGGGCAAAAATATACAAAAATTAAGATGTTCAGTGGATTTCTGTGACAAAGCCAAAAACAAAGCCTCAGCCTCCTGACATCAATTCTAATATTCAACTTCCATTTCCCCCTTCGTGTCAGTCTAAGACAGGGCGAGAACAATGCACACATTTTCAATCACGACACTAAGGAAAGCTAAGTGCAGCAATCAAAGTCCTGCTCGCATAACTCAACAGACTAGCTCATGGAGCTGAAGTACAAGGCTGCTCTTAAAAGCAGTCATTGCTCATGAACTAATGGATGACTGAATACCATCTGTCAATGATAGCACTCCGTACCCAAGGAAATCAGAGGTGCTTTAGGTAGTTCAGATTTATATAAACATGGAGTAAGGAATCACTGAGATTTATCTTTGGACATACATTCTTCTTGACAGTGTTACTTTTAAGTCTTTTACACTGTCCATTTTGAAAGATTTCTTCATTAAAATGCATTTACCAGTTTTAGATTTAATGTGGTAACAAACTTCTTAGAAATTTTTAAGCCATGAAAAGGAGAGATTAGCCAACCCCTTAAGAAGTAGAAAGAGCATATATTTTCCTCATACTTCATGGTTTTAGTATCACTATTAAGTGTCAGGAAATCCCAATTTGGTTTGCTTTAAAAATTCACCATTAATGATTATGCTGAGAAAAAAAACTCTAAAAGAAATTTCCTCTTTAAAAATATCTAAAATGTGAAATAAAAGTTAATACCAAAATTGTTAATAAAGAAATGGTATCTATAAATAATGCATCCATTTAATCAATTAAGAATATTGAAAAACGAGTATCCCTATATTTCCTGAGAGGCCACATGTAAAAAGCAAGTATTGGGTGTAGTAGGTCACTTGTATGCCAAATTAAATATTAAAATACAATGTGAAAACAGAACTGAAATACTTTAACATTCTGTATTCTCAGTGGTCAGTGCCCAGCCAAAACAGACCCCAACCAAACAAGGCATTGCCATCAAGCCGAGTCCTAATAATAGCGACTCCATATAGGATTTTTGGAGACCGTGAATCTTTTGAAAATTCTTTAAAATTAAATTCTTTTAAAAATTTTAACAATTGTATTGATGCATAATTCACATAACATATAATTCAATGGTTCAAATATATTAACATGAATTGGGATATCATCACCCCAATTTTAGAACATTTTCTTCATTCTTGTATCATTATTATCTTCATTATAATTATTAGTAGTAGCACCCTATATCCCCCAACCTCCACTGAAATCACCCTCAGAAGCTATTAGTCTAGTTACTGTCTCTATAGATTTACCTATAGATTTCATAGAAAGAAAATCATACCATAAAACAACAATGGCGGCAAAATAAAACAGAAAAACCTCAATCCAAGAAAAATCAGAAGATAATAGAAACCAGAACATACAAAAAGTGGGTCAAAAGAGGAACTAAATGGTAATACATTAAATTGTAACCTAACTGTATCTGCGGGAAGAGCTCCGGTGACATACTAGGTCACTCTTAGCACTGATCACAGCAAGCTCAGCAGTTAGAAAACGCCAGGAGCTTTGCAGGACAACGATGAGAATTTTGACTCCTGCAAAGAGTTGCAGTCTTGACAACTCACAGGGGTAGTTCTATCGCAGTGGTTCTCAACCTTCCCAATGCCACGACCCTGTAATACAGCTCCTCATGTGGTGGTGACCCCCCAACCATCAAATTATTTTTGTGGCTACTTCATAACTATAATTTTGCTACTGTTATGAATTGGATGGCCCCTGTTGTGGGGGGAGGTCAGATCCTCCCTGGAGGCAGACTGCTGTCTCCCCACTACAGGGGTGAGCCTGCTCCCTGCTGCTGGAGACAATGGATTACTTCTCTCCCTGAAGCTGAAGCTTTTGACCATTAACTTGGTTCCTGTAGGTGGGGTTTACACCCTATTGATAATGGTTCCTCTGGAGATCCAGAGAACAGGTCAGAGTTAAGCTGCCATCCTGACTCCAGGATCGCCCCATCTTGTCACATGTATACCTCCAATCCCTCCTCTTTCTATTGCGTCTATGTCCCTAGACCACCCTATCTCATTGCTGTATAACCCATAGTGTAACCCCTTCCTGTGATGCATGTCTACCTGTATTAGACAAAAGGTATATAGGCCTGGGTTAGCTATAGAGAGCTCTCTCACTAGTCTCCCCCACCACCCACCTCCTCAGCTCCCTTTCCTCCCGTTTCCCTTTCCCCTTGTCCTCCCCTTCCCTTCCCCCTCTCTCCACATAGACCACCATGCAGGACTGAGGTGAGCAATGCTACCATGAAATATATCTGACCCCATTATTGTAATATACCTCTTATCATGCTCTCGATGACTTTAATATATAGCTCAACCGTACAATTGTGCTTACTGAACCCATGGGCAGTGGTGGGTAGCTGGCATCCCCCACCCCAACTCATAACACACCCTATAAAAGGGTCATTCGACCCCCAAAGTGGTTGCAACCAACAGGTTGAGAACCGCTGCTCTATCTTGTCCTATGGGTTACTCTAAGTCTGAATCGACTTGCCGCAATGAGTCTGGTTTGGTTTGATATCTGCAGTAATCCACTTTCCAATGCCCTCTTGTCAAAAGGCAAGACTGTTCATATCTCTGGTCAACGGTCTGAGGGAATTCAATGGAGGCTTCATCTGTTTGGAGGCTCTGAAAATATGGATTTTGCTGTCATCCATAGCCTTCTGCAAACTGGGTGCTCAAAATTACAAGCTCTAATCCAATTCCGTCCTCTAAATCTTGGACTAATTATTTACAATCCTTGGATTACACAGGCTGGTGTGTTCCTTCTGTGTAGAGTTAGCTGACACCTCACTTAGATGGCTGCGGGTGTTGGGGTTTTTTTGTTTGTTTTGTTTTTTAAGACAAGCTTTTGTAAGCCTCCAGTACTATATAAATTTTAGCTTGTCTAAATGAAGCTAAGAGGGGCCCCAATGGCACTGTGGTACAGTTAGACTGCTAAAAGATAAGGCTTTCTACTCACATAAAGAGTTGTCGTCTTGGAAACTGAGGGGCAGTTTAACCTACCTTGTCAGATAGGGTTATTATGAGTCAGCATTGAATTGAGACAGGTTAAAAAAAGAAGAAGAAGCAAACAACAGACTGCCTCATCTCATCAATTCTTTCAGGTATTGTCATTTCACTAAGGACCTTTAACTTGTAGAACAAATCTCCCCATATTGAAAATGCCACCTAGGAATATTGTTCATGATCTCTGTAATACCAAAGTAGAAGGATAGCTAAGTAATATTCAGAATTTCAAATGTTAAAATAAAACAGAGACCAAGTAGCATTAACAAACAGAAATCAGACTTTAAAAGTAACCAGGGCTTCTGAATCCAATTTACCACTTATAATTTACATTTTTGTGATTTATTCTCATCTCTATTTCCCTATTTTTGCCAGTTTAACTAATACATTAAATATACTCCTAATTAAGGTACATAAAAATATTCACCTCACAACAATCTCTTTCCCTGATAGATGAAACCAAAACAAATTAAAACTAAATTTACAGTAGGCAGACCTGGAATTATGTATGCTTTTTTGTTTGTTTGTTATTATTGTCTTTTTGTTCTTTTCTCTTTTATTCATTCTTTTGTTTTCCTTTTATTTGGTCTTCATTATTCTTGGTTTGCCTACTTACATAAGATAGGCATGGGAAGCAAGTTTGAGGAGAAAGCAAGGTGGGGGAAGGGAGTGGTGAGCAAACAATGCCATAGACAGGGGAACAATTAGGGAATTAAAATCAATGAAGAGTTTCACATAAAGATCCTAGAGGTGTTGGAGCAAGGGCACTCTAGTTGAGAGGAATTACTAAGAGGTGGAAGAAGGGTGAGCATGATGGTGGGACAGGAAGAAGGTAAAAGGAAACAGGAAAGATCTAGGAAGCAAAGCTATGGATAGAGGTATAAGGCTAGGTGAGTATATATGTAAAAACATTCATAAAAACAGAGGTATTGGCCTATGTACATAAATTTATAAGGCAATACACTGTGGTAATGGGTGGACTTCAGGCCTCTGCTCATATCCTCCCTCAATGCAAGAACACTCTGTTCTAACAACCTGGCATTCTGTGATGCTCACCCTCCCAGCACAATCGCTGAAGACAAAATGGGTGCATAAGCAAATGTGGTGAAGAAAGTGGATGGTGCCGGGTTATCAAAAGATACAGTATCTGGGGTCTTAAAGGCTTGAAGTTAAACAAGCAGCTGTCTAGCAGAGAAGCAACAAGCCCACATGGAAGAAGCACACCAGTCTGGAAATCATGAGGTGTTGACGCGATCGGGTAACAGGCATCAGAAGACTACAAACATACAAACAAATGAAGAAAGAAACACCACCACATTGTTGAGAATGAGGGAGTCAGAGCAGAGACCCAAAGCCATCTGTAGACAATGGGACATCCCCCTTCACAGAAGGCTCACGAGATGGGATGAGTCAACCAGGGTGCAGTAAAGCACCAATGAAACACAATATTCCTCTGACTCCAGTCCTGCCTTTCACTGCGGGCTAGATTGCATCTCGTGCACAGGTACAGATAAGAGCTCACAACACAGAGAATCCATTCCGGAGTAGTGGTACCAGGAGGGTAGGGGGAAGAGGGGTGGAGGAGGCGAGGAAGAGAGAACAGATAGCAATGATGGACACATGTTCCCCACCCCCACCCCCACTCCCAGGGGACCGAACAACAGAAACCATGGGGGAAAGGAGGCAGTGGTTAGTGTAAGATATGAAAATAAGAATTTGTAATTTATCAAGTGGTCATGAGGTGGGGGTGGGGGTGGGGGCAAGAGGAGCTGATACTAAGGGCTCAACAGAAAGCAAATGTTCAGAAGATAATGATGGCAACAGATGTACCAATACGTTTGATACAATCAATGTACATGGATTGCCGTAAGAACCATAAGAGCCCCAAATAAAACGAGCTTTTAATAAAATAAATAAAAATAAGAGAAAACTTAAATAATAAAACTAAATTTTAAAGGGAAATACTAGAGAGAGGCAGAACAAGGCAGAATAAACTGAGTTCTTTGTGTTAGACACAGGTGTAAATCCTGGGCCTTTACATATATTTACCATATATACTCGAGTATAAGCTGTCATATTATATATCATATGCAACTAAATATACTAAAAAGAAAGACAATTTTCCTATTAAATCAGCAAAGGGCACTGCCGATTGTTAAGGGAGGTTGGGGGAACTGCAAGGTAAAAATTTCGCCCTTGGCTTTTCAAAAAAAAGAGGGGGTTGGGAATCTCTTGAGAATTTAAAATCAACTCTAAGATTTTTTTTCTTAGTATTTTGAAATCATATATCTTGAAATTTCACCCTCAAAATACTAATTTATCCATTAGCATCATTCAGAGTTTTTCTGTTTTTAAGCCAAAGATTAAAATTAATACCAAAATAAAAATGTCTTTGAATAATTAGAAAATTCAGGTATCTAAATCAGCCAGGAACTATTTATAGGTTAACTAAACCAATTACCAAAACACTGAAAGAATTATTATTAATTCACTGGAAACATTTAATGAAAAATGTTAATAAAAATAAATTGAGATTAAAATACTCTCTAAAATTTAAAAAGTAAAATAGGGGCAGTACCAAAATCTTCTGAAAATAAAGCACTTGGACGTTTACATACTGTTCACTTAGTTCGCATCCTTCATTGACCCTCTGTACTAGAGAGCGATACTTTCCCAGAGTTCTCAAGTTTCTTTCGGAACATTATGCAAGCAGAGACACTATCTATTGAAAAGACCCTCTTTCTATATTAAATTGTCCTGGCATCTTTCTGAATCAATTAATGGTATATGTACATGTGAATCTATGTCTACACATTCTGTCCAACTGATCTGTAAGTTTAGAGTTGATTTAATAGCATGCTTTTTCCATTGCAGTAGCTTTGGCGTAAGTCCTGAAATGTAGTTGTGTATATACCTAGAATTTTGCTTTTTTCTTTCATCAGTTTTTCTAGTTCAGCAATAAAGAGTGCATACATATTACTTAACGTACTAAGGTGTTTGATTTTCTTTTTGAATTATTCTATATGGTGCTTTAAATTCTCAAATGTTCATTATCAGTAAATAGAAACATGGTAGATTTGTGTGTACTGAAAGAGAGTGCTGTGAATTTATAAATGGATCATTTAGGCATGGAACATCGTGGCGGGTTCTCTGAGATTTGCTATATACTCGTATTGCCTGAGAACAGAGAAAGGTTTTCTTTTTTCCCTTTACAACCTATACTCCTTTTCTTTTACCCTGACCTACAACAGCCTTTGTAGGATGTTAATCAACTTAATTTTTGTAATGGTATTTTTGTAACCTGGAATGATTTATCTGGGTTAAGGTTTCATGTACACATAAAATGTCTATTCTGCTGTAATTGGGTAGCATATTCAACAGGTTGGCAGTGTTGGCAGACCTTCTGAAGTAAAAGCTAAGAACACTGCAACCTGTGTGGAGGCAGAAAATGGTCGGAGAAGGGAAACTCAAACAGTTTCCATTAAAATGAGCAATCAAAAAGTGGTTACGACTGCGCTCTGTCAAAGGCAGAAAACCCATAAGACCCAGAAATACAAAGCCATCTAGTCAAGTTCCTGTTCTGACATCTTTCACTTTTAATTATGAGGGGGTACCCCAAAACAACCAATGCTCATGGTGTTTTTATGTGAAGGGGATAGTGCATTTGGAGTTCGTTCCACCAGATCATACTGTTAATCAAGCTTTCTATTTAGAGGTTCTGAAACGATTGCATAACAGTGTGCGGTTAAAAAGGCCTGGTTGGTGGCAGATGGGGACTGGTTTGGTCACCATAACAATGCACCTGCTCATACAGTCATCTCAGTGTGTCAGTTTGGGACAAAAAATAGTATGACTCTCTTGCCCCATGCACCTGACTTCGCTCCATGACTTCTTTTTGTTTCCATGATTGAAAAGCGACACGAAAGGACAGCGATTAGATGACATAGAGGGAGGTGAAGAAAAAACAAGGGAGGTGCTATCAGCCATCCAAACTAATGAATTTGAAAAATGCTTCGAAAAGAATAGCAGTATTGACAAAAGTATTAAGTGTAATGGAGAGTACTTTGAAGGTACAATTGTTTTTTAAAGAAATTTAAATACATAGCTTTGGGGAAAACATTCCACTCTTTGGGGGGGGGGCCCTTTTATTTTATACTTGTTCAGTTAATTACTGATAAGAGTCTTGAAGTCTGTCTCCATATGCAATTGTGGGGTTTCCCACTTCCTTCCATTCTCTGTTTCTACTTCCTCTATTTTGAAGTCACATGGATAGGGCTCAGCCGTTCTGAGTTTGTATGTAGTGAAGGTGGTGCCTGTGTTTCTCTCGTTCGGGAGTGCTGGAGAGTAAATGCAAGCCTGCCCATCTTATCTTGTTTCATTCTATTGTTATATTTGTCTTCTTAAACTGGATACCAAGTTAATTAAATATCAGTGATTTTGTAATACTATTTGGGCTAAATTGAAGGGGAAAATGAAATGCAGTCCCATTAGCATCCCACTTAAACAGTAGTTGTTGGTCACAGGATCGCTTCTAATTATCAAAATGCTGATTATTAAAACATCCAAAGGTATCCTATGTGTGAAGGTAAGCATTTTACAAATAGTTTTTCTCTGAGACCCAAAGCAGTTCCACAGAACTATACCTTCACTGTATCTTAGCGGCATGTTTTCCCTTAATTTCTAGTCAGTATTTTAACATACCCTCAGTACCCTTAGTTTTCAAGATAGAATTGTTACCATATGCCAACCTGTAACTATGCATTTACCAAAAGTTCTACGTGGATTTCTCATTCATCAGAAACTTGCCCTTTAGGATACCAGCTGCTTCACTGTGCTGAGATCCACTCAATAAATACAACAAATAAAAGCAAAATATTATTTACGGCTTGTCCATGTGCACTATACATCTGTGTTCACTTCAGATAAAAGGTTACAACGCATGTCCAAAGAATGCCATAGAAATCATTAACTGGCTTGAAATAAGTAAGGAATGTCCCATTAGTAAAGGCAAAGTGGTGGGTCACAGGAGTCAAAAGCAAAGAGTGCGCAACCAATCATCATTGTTAAACATACTCATTAATGTTCTTTATAAGAATGTTAATCTCTTTGAAAGGTTTTGTTTTCGATGTGCTTCATACCTTTATCACTGCTTTTTAGAGATGCGTACTACTCCATTGTATGTACGTAGCACAGGTTTTTAATACACTCGTCTGTTGATGGAAATTTGGGTTATTTCCAACTCCTTTCAACTGTGAATTGTGCTGTGGTGAACACTGGAGCACAGATGTCTGGCCGTGGTTTGTTTTTTGCCTGGAGGAAATTATGCTAAGCGAAGTAAGCCAAGCACAAAAGGGCAAGTACAACATGAGTCAGCTGAGGTAAGCTTATAAATGCAAAAGGGGCATAGCGGAAAGCTACTGTATACATACATTCCTGGGGGTGGGGGGGCCAGGTAGTATGGCAAGGGCCAGATCAAATCCAGGGATATATATGGTAGCCAATTAAAAAAGGAGGATGGGGGGATAAAAGAAAAAGACATGGGTAGCGGGGGAACAGGGCACTAACCCATCCAAGGGAAGGGTATTGTTTATATCTCCACAAGGAAAGAGGGACCAGACTTCAATCGGGTGCTCAAAGATGTGAATGCAACATACCGGCATGAAGAAGGGAACCAATAAAGAGGTCTGAGGGGCCAGCCCAATCCCAAGTAGGTGGACAGCTGCCCCTCTTCTCCCCACAAGAATTCACTTCGGAGGACAGCACTGAAGCTACAACTCAGGGAGAGGGACATGTCTGGTAAGAGCACACAGGAACAAATGAAGGGGGAGGAAGACAGAGTGGAACACATCCTTACTCATCAAGTCTTGAGGACACTATCCCTGCTCAGAGCAGCCAATGCACAGAGAGGACCATAGGGCTGACCCCACTGTAATACACAACATCCCTCACTGACCCATAGCACTACAGGGGACAACACTGGAGACACAGTGCGAGAATGGCGCCCCATCTGACCTCACCACACTGAGGCGAAACACCTATGTGCAACAGAGCTGCAAGGGGAACAGAGCAACAAAGTCCCCAAGGTATACCAAAAAATAGACTTTGGTACCAGGGCATGGTACCCCATCAGACTTGACCGGGAAACACTCCGGAAGGTCAACAAACGGACCTTGAACTATTCATAGGCTTTTCTATTTTCCTGTGATTGGTTTTTGTTGTTGTTTTTTCTTTTGTTGCTTTCTTTTGCTCTGTCTTGATTTTTGTGCATATTATTATCTCTGCAGGTCTATTTAGATATGATTGGTGGGATAAACAATCTGGAGGAGAAAACAATGGGACCTACAATTATTCTGGGGGGACATAGGAGAAGGGGAGGAAGGGGAAAGGAAGTGGGTGTTAACAAACCCAGGGACAAGGGAACAACAAGTGATTCAAAATCAATGGCAAGGAGGGTGTAGGGGGGGGCTAGCAGGGCTTGATCAAGGGCAATGTAACCAAGAGGAATAACTGAAACCCAAATGAAGGCTGATCATAGTAGTGAGACAAGAGGAAAGGAAATAGAGGAAAGAACTAGGAGGAAAGGGGCATTTATAAAGGCCTAAGTACAGGCCTGTTCTGTATACATGTATGTATATATGTGTGTATGTACGTATATGATGGGGAGATAGATCTATGTGCATATATTTACAGGTTTAGTATTAAGGTAGCAGATGGACATTGGGCCTCTACTCAAGTACTCCCTCAACACATGAACACTTTGTTCTATTAAATTGGCATTTCATGATGCTCACCTTCCCGAGATGATCACTGAAGACAAATCAGATGCATAAGCAAACGTGAAGAAAGCTGACAGTACCTGGCTATAAAAAGATATAGTGTCTGGGGTCTTCAAGGCTTGAAGACAAACAAGCAGCCATCTAGCTGAGAAGCAACAAAGCCCACATGGAAGAAGCACACCAGTGTGTGATCATGAGGTGTCAATAGAATCAGGTATCAGGCATCAAAAAACAAAAAATCATATCATTGTGAATGAGGACAGATTGGGGACCCAAAGACCATCTGTAGGCAACTGGACATACCCTTACAGAAGGATGGCAAAGAGGAGACAAGCCAGTCAGGGTACAGTATAGCACCGATGAAACATACAACTTTCCTCTAGTTCTTAAATGCTTCCTCCCCTGCCAATATCATGATCCCAATTCTACCTTACAAATCCGGCTAGACCAGAGGATGTACACTGGTACAGATAAGAGCTGGAAACACAGGGAATCCAGGACAGATAAATCCCTCAGGACCAATAATGAAAGTTAAGATACCAGGAGGGTAAGGGGAAGGTGGGGGAGATAGGGGGAACCGATGACTATGATCTATATAAAACCACCTCCCTGGGGGACAGACAACAGAAAAGTAGGTGAAGGGAGACATCAGACAGTGTAAGACACAAAAAAGTAATAATTTATAAAGTATCAGGAGTTCATAAAGAAGGAAAGGTGAGGGAGGGAGGGGGGAGGGAGGGAGGAAGGGGAACAAATGAGCTGATACCAAGAACTCAAGTAGAAAGCAAATGTTTTGAGAATGATGATGGCAACAAATGTACAAATGTGCTTGACACAAGGGATGCATGTATAGATTGTAATGAGTTGTACAAGCCCCCCAATAAAATGACTTATTTTTTTTAAAAGGTTTTGTTGAAATAATCTCTCTCTCTCTAAGCTGTTTATTGTGAATTAGATGAAGGTTTACAGAGCAGATCAGTTTTCCACCTTTCAATTCATATAAATGTTGTTTCATCTCATTGATTGCAATCCCAATGTAACAAAACTTAGGTTACTTCCTCCTTGTACTTCCGGTTTCCATCTCTCCCTCCCTAACCTTTCTGAATTTTGTCCTGGGGTAATGTTGCCTTTCGGTTTGCAAATGGTTGATGATTCCAAGAAGTGTGGACTTCCCTCGTGTGACTCTTCCTCTTATAGACCCGATGTCTATTGTTTCGTGGAAAACTGAACCCTGGGAGTGTGATTCATTCCCAGACCTGAAGGACAACCAAAGGGTGTTCCTCTAGTCCCTATCTGACATGGTCTTTTTGAATTTCATTTCACATTTTGACATAACTTTCCTGACTACTGAATAACCCTCTAATTCCTCTCTTTCAGGCTCTGTTTCAAACTTGTGCAGGAAGTTCCCAATCTTTCTTAAGCCCGAGCCCCATTTCTCTCATTCCTTTATACTTCATTGCTGACAGACCTCTTCCCTCACAAGAAAGAGTAAAGCACTTGATATATTCCATCAACTTTAAATGGCTCTACCTTAAAACTTTTTCTCTATATTCCCCATTGCCTAGGGGACATGTGTTTTTCTGTCACCTACTTTATAGCCAAATGTATTTTCCTTTGCTCCTATCTAACTCTCTTTATGTCCACCAACCACATTCTAGGATTCACCTCCTACCTAAATGTAGCTACTTATTTTTTCCAACATAATTTTTTGAATACCTAACAATTGTCAGCACTCGGTTACTAGCAGGAAGAAAATTAAATAAAAATCCAGTTCTCCTCTCAGGGAACTCACACAAATGATGAGAAATAAGAATAGGTGCACAACTAATTAAAATAGAAAGTACTAAGTTTTAGGAATGCAGGCAGGTATAAATGAAAGAGAGCTTAACCCTACTTGGTTGGAAAGAGGTTTTCTTGATCATATATCTTATCAAGCCCCCCTTCTCTAATGGATTCTTTTCTTCTCCTTTTCTTATCAACAGGCTCAGGTCTCCTCTAACTTTAAACACACAAAACAGCTATTGGTATTTCAGCTGACACCACTATCTCCATCCCTCTAACCAGTGTCTTTTTGATAAGATCACCTATACTCCTGGCTCTGCACACCCAACTCATAATCTTTTATTCATCCACCCCTATGTCAGTATTCTGTCTTATCGTTTCCACCACCACACTGACACTTCTCACCAGAATCCAGGTTGACACTAACCACTTAACACATTCCATCACCTTTTCTTGGCTCTGGTTTTATACAATCACTGTGCTATGAGGAACTCTATGGACTATTCTCTCATCTCAAAATTCTCTCCTTGATTTTCCTGATACTTCACTTCCCTAATGTATTTCTTCCTTCTAGTTCCATTTCTGTTCAAATCTTCAGGGATTCTACTTACTTCTAGTGCCTAAGAAGGTATTAGCTAAGGTTCTTTTTGAGACACTGTCTTCCCTCTGTCATGCTCACTTTTCTTTCTCTACACAAAATTCATGAAAATCAGCTCTTAAATAGAATTGGGTTGAGGAAAAAATATTACAGTCAGAACAACTAATTTGTGGTTTCACCAATTTTGTACCCATGGGCATGTCACATCCCGGACTCCACACAAAAGGCCAGAGCTTTCTGATCTTCCTTCCGATCTCAGTCCTATAGTTCTCGCCAGAAAGGGGGCATATTTGTAGTCATAACTTCTCTAATGAGTTAAAAATCCTCATTCTGCTTGCCTTTTAAATGCTCCACCTCAAAAACTAATCTCCTAGACCAACTACTTCCTCAAAGGTGCTTATTACTATTTATATGCTTGTGCCACTAGGACCTTAAACTTAAAAATCCTCATAACCATATAAAATTTCTGTACTTTACTCATGCAATGATCCTCTGACTTGTCAGCCCTCCTTCAAAATCCAGTTGGCTCTCTTCTTCAGTTCTCTCCTTCCGGAGAAGGCTCAAGGCATCCTATCTGTGCCTCTCTCATAACACCTGATTTATGGCTTCCTCTGGAGCCTGCTTCCAGTGAAACAAGATGCAGACCAGATTTGTTTTTGGGCGTGCATGCGCACACACACACACACACACACACACACACACACACGGCACCTTGAGCACTGCATGCCCAGAGCCAATGCCCAAATATGACTATAGTGTTTACTTCAGGGATTATCTTCCTCAAGTAAAAGTAGCATGTAAGATGTTAAAAGATTAAATGACAAAAGATACAAATGCTATAGATATTCTAGTTCTAAGTTACATATATTTTTTCTTTCAAAACATTAGGGCCTAATCCAGACATCACACATTCCATAGTTCAATCCTATCAAGCAGGGTTGCACAATCTCTCCCACAGTTTCAAATACATTATTTTTTAAGGAAGAATATCTCCTAAACTCCCTCAAGTTTAGGCAGAACTTCCTCTTCAAAATCTAAGCCCACACAGAAGCACGCCATTGTCAGTAATCTCTGACATATCATAATATTTATTTTTGAACAAAAACAGATTTACTAAAAGATGTACTCGTAGATATTTAGTTTAAGAATTTAAGCATCTCTGCTTGATTTTAAGTTTTCCTAAAACAAAATATTTTGACAAACTATTCGGCCCAGTGAACCATCATTAGGCCTGTAGATTAAACAGAGCAACAACGGAGACTTATTGGAAGATGCAACCAGTACACATCAATACATTGCTCTACTTTTTACACCTGCTCCTCAATTGGGACCGTTAAACAAATTGTAAAGGGGGGAAAAGGGTTCCTAGTTTATTTTATTACAAAGACAAATGAAAATGCAGTCGAGCAGAAAGAATAACTAGGATTTCTGAGGCGTCTACAGCAGAAAAGTCAAGCTCAATTCATCTAGAAGGGGGAGGCCTGACACGGGGCCCAGGTTCACTGCGCGAGCACTCTGTCGGGCGCCTCCTGACTGAGGGCGCGCAGAGACGGCCCTACCTGGCTGATTCCTCCGGGAGCGATCTTGTAGGACTGCAGCTTCTGCTTCAGCAGCTCCGGGTCGCTGTGCCGGAAGGGGCATCCTGACAACGAAAGAGGAAGCCAGCGCACCAGTCAGGTTCTGTGCCCAGGACTCGCGCAGGATCACACTGCAGACACAGTCTAAGCGCCCCGTAATTGTCCAACAGCTGATTAATAACAAAGTTAATTGCCCATGGGTGCAACTGCTTTCCTCTCTTTATCCCAATGACGACTTAGCTGTATGGTTATCAGGCTGCTACAGGCTCAAGAGTTACATAAGCCAGTGCAGCATTCTCGGGGTGAGCGGCTTATTCAATGGCAGAAGGAAAACCGCTTTAATGACGCCGATACAAGCAAGCAGAGGTCATCGGAAGCCAGCGACAGCAGCTTATCTCAGAACTACCAATATCGCATTCCTTTAGTCTAAAATAAAACATAAATAGGCATACTAGGCAAGGGAGATGCATACTATGAACAAAAACACATCAACTAAGAAATACGAAATTCTCATGCCATTTTCACATGCAAACGCTACTTCCTGTATAATATAATCCATAGGAGTTTAGGGGGTCACAGGTGGGAATAAAATGGAAAAAGATTAAAGTTTCATAGAAAAAATTGTTAAGGGATACATGAGGAATTAGATGCTTCAGATCTAAAACACATAGTATAGATTAATATTATTGATATATATTACTATATAAATAGAAGTCCTTTCCATGACTCCATGTTAAAGATAAAAATAAAAACACAGTACTAAAATATATACATAAATTAGAAAACAGAAGAAATATAAATATAGTATCAACCCAAAATCTAGAAAGCTTCAGAAATTTTAGCAAAAGCTAGATTAATAAGTCAAAGTAATAAAAAATGTAAAAATCACTCATTCAATAGAGAAAGAAGTCTCTTGAATAAATGGTGTGGGGAAAACTATTTCCACATGTACAAATTAAAACAGGATCCCTGACTTACATAATATACAAAACAAAATTCAAATTGAATTAAGGACCTATCTGTGATAACTGAAACCAGCAAATTCTTAGAAGAACAAGCAGAGGCAATGCTGTTGGGCTTAGTGTTTAAAACTCTATTATCTAATATACTAACAAAAACACAAAGATTCCAAACATCCAGCAATAGAAAAGAAATAGAAGAGATGGATAAACTTAGATTGATTACTACTTGAATAACTCTTCCTAAACAGCATTGGTAAATGAAACACCACCAACCTCGGGAACTAAATAGTTTTTCAAATAACACAATGCTAAAAAGGAGGGATAAATGCAGCCAGCAAATCATATAAGTACATTGAGTGTTTGCTAAGTATATGATTTCCTGACAGAATTCAAATTAAAAACAAATATGAACAAATAAAATAAGACTGGATTAGAATGGCCAAACAATAGAAATAAGAAATACAGAACGCTGCATTCAAGGTGGCATACATCAACTACACAAGGGAAAAGCCCTTGAACCTGGAAATTCACAGGAGTTTTACTTGGTCACAGCTCAACCTCTGCTCAGTTGTCTGCAGCAGCTCAGAAAAGCTAAGCTACTTTCTCAGTGAATGCCATACAGTTGATATGCCGAGTTTTTCAGCACATTTTTAATGTGGTTTTCATGGTAGAATTAGGTGCCTCAGCATATATTCGGGTCAGAGTATACTCGAGTATATATGGTACTTGTCCTAGTAGTTCTCAAACTTTAGAAGACATGGAATCACCCAGGGAGCTTCAAGATACAGTAAACTCTGAGGTCAGTACACTCCCTGTCTTCTGTAAGCTTGAGAGTAAGATCTGAGAATACGCATGGCTTTAAAAAGTACCTCTGATGCAAGTACAAAAGGACCACTACTTACATACGAACACTCCTGTGTGTGATTATCTGATCTTTAATGGTCTACAAATGTGTAATCTTCTTATTTTTAAAGAGTTTCACCAAAGATGGTAAAAAATTAAAAGTTTTGACATGTATACTGCTGCAAACGTTGCTAATCTGGAAGATTCTCTAGTGTGAACTAATAAATCATTCTATGACAGTACTAGAAAAAAACCAAGAGCTTCTCCGGATATACTAAGAGAACTTTGGGGGTGGGGGGAGTTGTTAAAGTCAGAAGTGTACAGAACCCAGTTTGATACAGATCCTTTTAATCCCATAACTCAAGCAAATATAGATGCCTTTGATACCATAGCTTAAACTCTTCCCTTCCTCTTTATTAAGATGACAGCAAAAAGAATAAGATACTTTCCCTGCGTAGTCTTGAAGATGAATGGGTCTGCTATTCCCAAAGTAGAGTTTGTCAATTTAAAGCTTTGAAAAACTTTTGAATCAGTCTTCCCGACACTTACAGCCTTTGAGCAAGAAAAGAACAGCAGGTGAAGCAAGGAGATTGAGCGCGAGAAAGTCTGGCCCAGCACAAAGTAAAGTGCCACGGAATGAATTTCTCTTCCCTGACCTACTTCAGTAATAAGACACATCACTGGGAGAGTATTAGAGTTCCGGCATGACACTGACGACTGACGTAAGCTACACACTCGCTCTTGTTAGGATCGCCAAAAAGCCATTACACTGTTCCAGTGTTTTCCAGAGAGCTCTTGGGTTTCTGTACTTAGCAAACATATCCAGTGGAAGCACTTACCATGATAATCCCCTTGGCTTGGTGGATTGGTTAGAATAATCTTGAGGCAACTGAAAGGCGTATAGTCTGTCCGCTTGCCTTCCTTTCCAAAGCTGTGACGGATGTTGTAAGAGTAGCCTTTATCAAACTGAGGGAGGGAAAAAAGACAAGGACAAAGGTAAGTCAGCAATCCCAGTTAGAAAGAGCATGCAAAGGGGAAGTTCTTAAAAATAAATTCAGCATTCATAAGCAGATGTACACTCACATCATATAATAAAATCCACTGGGTTCTTTATGATACAAGTAGTTTTCACAAGGTGCAAAAATTACGTGCATCATTTCCTTGGGTAGGAAGCAGCTAATGTAACTGATGTTTGGATGTGTAAAGACAGGCGATTCTTTCTTGAGAATAATCACATATGTGCCAATTTGAGTTTGATTCGAAAGATCATACTAAATGTGAATCAGTTTAGCCTCTCCTCTATCTTCTTTCGCCTCTCTCTCCCTGAGCTCCAACACCTTACTCATTTTACTTCTGAAATGCCGCTTAGCATAATTAATCTCTTCCTCCCCGTTTTCACTATACAGAGCAAATAATCAGTAAATGCTTGTTGAATGAATGAACTCCTGAAATTGTCTCCTCCCTAAATTCCCTGCCTCCATAGCCATAAAACAAATTAAAGGGACAAATGGAATTTTTGAAGTGGCTGGGATAGGGAGGGGAAAAAAGGAAACTGATATTTACTGAAAGGCAATTTGGTGCCATCTTTTGTTTTTTACTTGATGTAATTCAAATAATATGTAATTCTACTTGGTTATTTAAATTCTCATGATTTCTCTCTGATGTTGTGAGAAAACAGAGGTGTTTTCAAAAATGTTATTAGCCAAGCTCACTTTCATTCCAAAACCCAGGAGACACTTTTCAAAATCCTATACCTTCTCAGTAATAAAATATTTAAAAACCATAAGTTCCAGTTAAATCTTCATAGGGCATCACAAGATAATTTTTAGGCCTTATTTCAAATGTCAGTTCATCCTAGAAGTCAAAGTTCAAAGTAATCTCTTCTTTCTCTAGATTTCAGCAGCATTTTACCTATATCCATCTATATCTGTAGAAGCTCCAAAACTATATATTTAATTCTCATCGAGTTTATCTATATTTCTCTTAGGTCACTTTATCACTCTACCTTCTATCTTATTTATATATCTCATTTCTTCTCCTGAACTATTAGTTCCCTGAGGCAAATTCTATTGGACCTTTCTCCTCAGCTCAGTATTACCAAGCATGAACTAACGGAAAGTGGAAGAACTCCTAGGTCTAGCGAAGCGTTTGAAAAGGTGCCATTCTTTCCTGCTTCCCCTAGATCTTTCCCACTATCTGATGGTTAGTGGTGTCCCCGGTCCAGTATTAGAAGACACGCATTTGACATATGACTCTTACATTCCATTGTGAACCAGAGGCACACAATGGGCAGACAAGAGGAAACATTCATTCAGCAATGGTGAAATCTCAGGCACAAACCCCAACTTGTCAAGGAAGAGTGAAGCAAGCCTTCACGTCAAGTGATTATTTGGGTCAAACGTGTAAATTTAAAAGGACCAAGTATATAAAATAAATGCTGTCAGTAGTTGCCCTCACACTGATTCTGACCCAAGGCAAACCAGGTAAGCAGTGAAGAACTGCCCTACGGGGTTTCTGAGGCTGCGCCCTTTCAGAAGCAAATAGCTAGGCCTTGGCTTCCAAGGTTCCTCTGGGGGCAGGTTCGAACTGCCGATCTTTTGCCAAGTAATCTAGTGCAAATAAATTCAAAACTAGGGTCAATGACAAAAAACTAATCAACTTCAAACTATGCACAACTGCATAAAGTGAAGCTCTGCCATTTATCCTGGGCACAGTCTTAGAGTACCATCTGCTTTCACTCTTCTGGCACCTCAATAAGGTTCGTCAAACAGTGCTATGTGATGGTTGAGCAATGTTTGCTGAAGAGTGAGAAGCCGGAGAGTCCAAGCAACAGGTCACTTTAGAAGGCAAACTCTGCAGGGTTCTTCTGCATCCAATCTTAGAGAGGGAAGAGGCTATAAGGAGGCACCAACTTTCACTTCTTTTATGATTATTCCTTTTAAAAAGGATTTTTCATGTTAGAGGTTATAATACACTTATGAGGGACTTCAAAACGTTTGTGGGAAAATTCCATTACCTTTCAATTACATTTTCGCACAAACTTTTTGAAGCTCCTGCGACAGCTCTCTGGTCTACAGTTGACAGATGGGTTGCTCAGAGAGCCGGGTCCCTCTGGAAAGACAGGGCTTTTCTACCATTCTACAGACCCTGTGCCCTTTTCTCAGTAAGCACCCACCCCATCTGATTTTTTTTAATAACTATGAGGTGATTTCTAACACCATTGATTAGTTTTAGCCATTCCACACATGCATAAAAATGCAGTCAGATGAGATGCAGTGCTTTGTGCCTGATTCAAAAAACAAACAACTGAAATTCATCCATGTCCCCGTGTATTGGTATTTTGTTCTTTCTAGAGCCAAGTAGTGTTCTACTGTGAGAAGATACCAGATTGTCAATTCTTCTGTGGGTGCATACCTGAGCTTATGCATTTTGGAACCAATATCCAAAAAGCTACCACAAACACTCGTGTACATGACTTTTAAAAAAATATATTTTTCATTTCTCGAGCTATATTACACAGCGGTAGAATTATTAATGGAGTTCTGGTGGCAGTGGTTACGCTTCTGGGCTGTGAGCTGCAAGATCAGCAGTTCAAAACTGACAGCACAATCCAAGGGTCAGTGCGCTCCAAGGGAGACAGATGGGGCTTTCTACTCCTGTAAAGAGTTACAGTCCAGGAAGCTCAGAGGGGCAGTCTACAGTATCCGAGAGAATCACTATGCATCAGTAGCAACTCAATAGTAGTGAATTTGGGCTTATTTGTTTGTCTTTGAGATCTGGTACCAATTCTTTGGTTGCACAATTTCATACCCCTAGCAACAATGTATGAGAGCCCCACATCCTCCCCACCATTGGGTGTTGCTCATCTAACTCATTTCAGTCTAATGAGTGTACACTGGCATCACATTTTGTTTTACTGATAACTCATGATGAAACTTTTAATGTGCTTAACAGTCATTGTATGTTTTCTCTTGTGAAGACCCTGTTCATACCATTTGGATCATTTAAACATGTGAATTGTCTGTCGTTTTATTCAATTGTCAAGACCCTATATATCACACATATAATCTGTACATCAAATGCAAAGGGGCCTCAAAAGTATGTGGAAGTCCATTACCTTTTAATTGTATATTCCCGTGAACTTTCAAAAGCCTCCCCTAGAGGTGCTACAAGTGTTTTCTCATAGCCGGTGGCTTGCCTATTTAGTTTAATGGTGTCTGGTCACCAGATGCTATTTTTCACAAAGTCGAATTTCTTATGTTCGTGGTTTCTATGTCCTATTTAAGATAGGTTCATGGGTCTCTTAAATTATTCCTTAGAAGCCGTGATGGTTTGGATTTTACATCTAGATCTTAATTCTTCTTAAGTTAATTTTGTGGTACAAAGGTTTTTTTTAACCGCTATATAAATATCCACTACACAAATATCCTTGTCAAATCTGACCATACGATTGATTGTCAATCCAATTTTGAACTCTACTTAGTATTCCACTGATCTGTTATTCCATTGTTCTGTTTTTGACCAGTCCCAAGCTGTCTAGATTACAATAGCTTGGTAGTATGTCACAAAGTCAGGTACATAAATCCTCCTGCTTTGTTCTTGCTATTCAATGTCCTTAGCATTTCTGGATAACTTTGGGAGCCACGTGGCCAGTGCCTACTTAAAATGACTGCTGGGATTTCCTGAGTCAATGGCTTCACAGCCATCTATTTGCTCACAAGCAGTCAACGCTAGAAAAACACAAAGCACACCAAGGGCTCAAATAGAATGTAAATGTTTAGAAAATGATGATGGCAACTTAAGTACAAATGTGCTCGATACAACTGATGTATGGATTGTTGTAAGAACTGCAAGAGTCCCCAATAAAATGATCTTTTATAAAAAAAGAAAATCAAAAAGCATTTGAATTGAAAGGAAAACTTTAAAGGCACCATTAAATTTCATTGGCGAAAACAAGAGTATTACAATTTGTAGCCGACACATTCACACACAATTTGTTTTTTTGTTCATAAGCACTACTACTAATCGCTTTGTGTAAACTTTTTGAATGAACAGAATTTAATTAGATAAAGGATTTTTGTATTTTCATCAGACAATGGTTAAACTTTTTGTCAACTGCTTTCCGTTAAAACAATGGAAAGTTAATCTCTCTAAGCAAAAGGAAAGTTTTTAAAAATTTAATCTCTCAGCCTTCTCATTCCAACTGACTTACTATGTATATAAATTATGTCAAGAACGTGGACCTTACTAAGCTTTCAGATTATCCACATATTTATCATTACAAATTACCTTCTCTAGTTTTCAGAACACCAAATTCTTTAACTATTGAGAAAATACTTGCAACACCTCTAGGGCAGGGTTTTTTTTTTAAGTTCACAGAAATACAGCATTAAAAGATATTGTGGTAGCCAGAGGCTATGAGGAGAAGATGGAGGAGATGAGGCAGCATAGTGGGCCAGATCTGATGTACTGCTTAATGTTATTTAACTTCTTTTATATGCTTCCTACCAGCCTCATTAAAGAAAACACAAACTGACGCAACCTTAAATCTAGATATACCCCTAACTCAACTAGCACCTTCAAAAAGCTCAGCTAAGCAGTTTACAGTCAGTAACACTGTTGGAAGACATTGCTACTCCTACTATAAATTAGCAAAGTACCTCCTATTGTGTACGAAATATTCTTTCCTTCTGTAGGAGAACTTATCGAAGGCTTATGAGGTAGTAAAGTGTTAGAGATAACACAGATTTGGGTTTTAACTCGGCCACCGACTAGCTGAATGTGAAGACAATTATAAATTAATGCGGCCTCATTTCTTTTTTCCATTTTTAACGTTGTAATGATGCGCTCTGAGCCTCAGTCTGTGCAGACCCACTTTCTCAACTGTGAAATGTTCAGTGTATACTATCATCCTTTGTGTACATTTGTACAAACTAGTTTGTGCCACTTTTGAAATGAAAGGGAAATAAATTTCATTTGGTATTCAAATCTATCTTTAAATACTCCTGGGAGTTTCCGGGGAGGAGGGTGGCCGGGTACTTCAACTGTGAGCGCCAGAACGGAGAGGGGTGCCGCGCTGTCACAGGGCGCCCGTTTCCCATGGCTCTCTCCTGTTTCCATGGAAAATATCCAACTTTTCCTCTTCTGACACATTTTTGCCTCTCACGGCTCTGGCTGCCACAGAGTTTAACCAATAAATAACACTAACTGTTGCCCACAGACTAATTAAAGAGATTGTTGTTCAGGGTGATGCAGTAACACCTGTGAGAGCCCAAACTTGTCTAAGGCAGGCGGGAGCCAGTCCGAAAGCATGTGAGACCTTAGGAAACAAGGCAGTCCCAGCAAGGACGGACTTCACCGGCTGCACAGGTTTGGAAGGTTGGAAAAAGTTCATGGAAAAATGGGCTACAGAGACTTTTTGAAGGCCCTCGTATGGTGAAAATTCTATCTGAAAAATGAAGACATACATTCTCAAGTGCTTCAGATCCCCAGGCCTCACTCAGGGAGAACTTCCTCCCTCTCAAGTATGCATACTCCCCCTTCCCTCAAATGTTCCCGGCCAAAGTGCTTCCTTTTTTTTTTTTTTTTTTACTTTGATTGATCACTTTGTGGCCAGATAATGAAAAGGAAAGAGAGTGGATGCCAAAAATACCCCAAATAAGTACACTACTAAATAGACTGATCCTATGTAATCTGATAAGGAGGCTGATTAAGCAGCCACCTTTCAGTGAAGTCGATAGATCAAAAGGAAGGTCAATTGTGTATACAAAACTCTGTCAAAGTCATCAGAGGAAAAAGAAATATGTCCTGAAAATAGTGGATTTCTTTTGCCTTTTTCATATTCTACTACAAGAAATATACCCAAACAGACTCAGAAAACAAGATCTGAGGGTCACATGTCATCTGGGGCTGTGTGATTTAGAGCAGTCAAATGTTAATTACCCAGCCTGGCATTAAATAAAGAGCATCATGTCTAAATTCCTGAAGAGAAATTAGTAAAAACTGTCAATAAAGTAACACTCGGTAGTACTTCAATAATTATAATGTACACTTCTGTAAATACTTAGAACTATCAAGATCTTTAAAATGAACAAGATTATTCTTATCGTTTGTCACCTGGTAAGGTATATAAAGTATGCACTTCTATTTTATAGAGATGAAAATACATGTTTTAAGAGGCTGAGTTAAGATAAATTTCAATTACATGGTGGGAAAACTGACATTGAAATAGTAACCTTTCTAGAAAATACTACAAAATCATAAATGGAGAAAATGCATGCAGGGAGCTATCAGTTGTCCTTAGCAAATATTCACCATAGACTGCCTCCCCATTGTCACTCATTTGCTTCAGGGACGTCTCGGAGTCACTTTGAAGCACAGTTTTAAAAAGGTTTCTGATTCTAACTAGGGAACACTAGAGAAAAGAAACAGAAAATTCAGGAAATTTGAGGTTAAAGCAGAGTTTAAAAAACCAGATTTTAAAAACCACTAACAGTGTCTGAGCATGCTTTCAAATTACCAGTTTTCTTCAGATTGTTCCTCCTGTCATTTTCTAATTGGAGACATGGCAGGAAATGGAGCATAAAAATCAGAAAAAAAGGAAATGTGGAAAATGGACAGGAAAAGAAAGCAACATGCACTATCCCTTATTAAGCCAGCAATTTGATCTGAAGACCTAACAAATTTAATTTCCTATCAGTTAGAATTCCCTGTTTAAGATCTGAAATGGGTTCTAAACACCATCCAGAGTAAACACTATGGTGAGTCCTGGTTAACACTCTCGTTAAGTGTTGAGCTGCTAACTTCAAGGTCAGCAGTTCAGACCCACCATCTGGCTCACTGAGCTGCAACCCATCCCATGACAGTGGCGGGAACGCTCCTTTGTTAGGAGCCCTCGGCATAGTGGTTCAGCGTTGGGCTGCAAAACACAAGGTAAGTGGTTTAAATCCCCCAGTTGCTTCGGAGGAGAGAGATGAGGTTGCCTGCTTCGGTGAAGATTTCGGCGTGTTTCTCACAGCGGGCGCTACTGTCCTCTGGGAGTTGCTGGAACAATGGAGGGTGGGGGGCTGCAAAAGCAGATTCTGACTCTTGAGCCTGGATTATTGGCACAAAACTTTTGAGTTTCCATGGAGGCACTAAATAATCCCCGGCCCCCAGCCCACTCCCCCTGTCATGGGGCGGTAGGCCAAGTTTGGGAACCAATGATGTACAGGCTTGGAACCCCTACGTAGGGTTGCTCTGGTGGGTGGGGAGTGTTTGGTGGGTATCCTGTAGAAAGCCAGGAAGGAGCCTTAGCCCTTGCATTACCTAGCCCATGTTTACTCAGCTGGACTGTACAGATCTCTGCAGGTGGTGCATGCTCACAGGTTATCCCTAACGCAGGACTGAAAGTTATCCTTATAAATATTACTCTTCAGAACTTTCAGTGACTAAAGAGATTAAGAATCTTAACCTTTTAGTGATGAGAGACTTAGCAAATTTCCAGATTTCTAATTAATATAACAATGCACTACTTAAAGGCCTTCCTTCAGCAACTGAACCTGGAGGAAGGGGTTTGGGGATACTGTGTGGGAAGAAATTTTAATTTCCCACTTATGTAGCTAACTGTGCCTGATATTAAGGATCAACAGATGATAGAAATTTTATTATCTCATCTGGCCAACTTGTTTTAGAAAGTGTCCTTGATTCACTGACATAAATGCCACGATGTTGGATCACATCTTCAGCACCTAAAAGACTACGCATAGCTCTTCCGAGGCGGTCCATTTAGCTTCTATCACACTGGCGGTACAGCAGCAAACACAATACAAGGATCACCACAAAGCACCAGGAGCAGAGACTCTAATGTGGAATGGGTTAATCCAAGAGGAGCTGGCGCAGCTTTGAATCAATAGGTCTTTTCACTCACTGGAAATCAGAGAAGCAAAATGAAACATCATCCAAACCTGCAATCAGAGACTGTACATAGATCGCTGTCGGTGGGGGTGGGGCGGGGGTTCTAACCTTCAAACACGAGGCTTCCTCTTCGCAGAGAGAATAATTAGCATTTTTTAAATTTAAAAAAGTTTCATTCTAGTCATTAATGTTCCACACTTATTTTCTGTCCTTTTTTTTTTTAATAACATTGCTTTCTAGGTTTTCTCAGCTGGAACTGTAATTCAAAGTGACTATTCATAGCAAGTTCTCTTATGATAGCACATTAAAGCTATAATTTTGACCATTACAGATTGCTGCAAGATACTATCTATAAGCTAGTAAATAGATTTTATATAATAAATGGGATTTTGAAGCTCTACCAGGATGATCACAAAAATATAACACCTCATTATCTCTATAAATGTTAACAGATATTACCACATAAACATTTAAATATTTATATGCACACTGATATGCTTCAATATGCTCATAGGTATATAAGTGTTCAGAATTGTCATACTGTGGAATAGTCCTTTAGCAATGTATAAAAATGTAACTTTTGTCCTCGTTACTATTTTTTGCCTCTAACTTTATGCCATTTTCACTCCAGGTTTCCTTTTTATTCTATTTGCTGGTATTTCCAATACCCATGCACCTCACCTCTTTATTTCCAAATTTGTAGTGTCAAGTCTTGGGGAAAAGAGCTAATGGGTTACCCATTACTACCCTCTAGTGGCCACTCAGAAGCACTCGTAAATACACATTTTCCACCAATGTCAAAAGTAAATCTAAATTGCTACAAAAAAGGCAAGATTTTTCCTGCACTTTTACCTCCTTCATAACTGTATAATTAGCTCTTAAATAATTCTAGAGCTGTATTGTTGATCGACTAATCTCCCACAACCACAATACTATAGTGAGGTATTTACGAGATTACATGTCACCTGATAGCCATCTAAATTTGGCTCCATTACAAGTGACCAAAGAAAAAGATGACATTTTAAAAGCTTGCAATAAATGGTCTGACAATGACAGTACTAGATGAAGTCTTAATTTGCAGTGACAAACCAAATTGTTCCTCTACAACATCGGGGACAATGAGTTAGAGGAACTGGACCTATTGTTCCTACAGGCTCGAAAGGTTCACACTTGGTGATACTAAATTCCCTAAGGTTAGATCTGGGGCGAAGTCAACCAGATGACACACAAAATAGTCTAGGAAGTAGAAAAATATGTACTGGGTGGCAAAGATTAACTTATTATTTTAAGGACATCATTATATGGCTTTTTGGAGGAATCAGTTGATTCTAGGATTACGGTAGGAAAATCAGCTGAAGCTCAAAGCGTTGTATGGTATCAGAGAGGATGTACTTAAAAGCAAACACACAAAAGATACTACGAGTGGTGGGGAAGCAGAGTATTTGCATAGTTTACAAGTGCTTGGCAGACAGTCGCTTAGCCAGGCTCTCACGGTTAACGTTGCCTGCAAGGCTGGTATCTATGCTTCGGACAATGGTGCGACCAGAACAGTCACTACTGTGCTATTGTCAAAAATGCACGACCCCAATGTAATCCTGGGAAACCATCACACAAACCCAAAGGGAGGCAGGGTACATAGTCTTCAAAAGTGTCAAGGTCAAGAACGCCAAGGAAAACTAAGAACATGGTCATGGCCTAGCAGGAATGACAGATAGCACAACTTAAATGCACTGTGTGGTCCTTGACGGAATCTTGGGGCACGGATAAAGAACATTAGTAAGAAAACGGCGGCATGCGGGTTTGGTATCTATTGAGGTAACTGTACTGTGCCAGTGTTACTCAGCTGATGTCACCTTTGAGAGAGAGAGAGAGAGAGAGAGAGAGAGAGAGAGAGAGAGAGAGAGAGAATGCTAGCACTTAGGAACGGCGGGATGAGGGTACAGTGCTGGCTTAAGAGAACTCCCTGTGTGATGTTTTCCCAACTTTTATGTGATCTGAATGCTTCACAATAAAAATTTTTACAAGAAGTAGCAGACCAAGTACCACACAGATTAATTACCTCATTCGATTCTCCCAACAACTCTGCAAAACTGGTGTGGCTCTCCTTAGGTCACAGGCTGGGAGAGTAAGCGACGTGCTCGAATGAGCACCAGGAGCTGCTGCGTCACACCAGGAGCCTCCTTAAGACGGCCTCAGACTCTGCAGCTTTCCCTGGAGAGCACGTGCCTCCACATTTTATACACACACACACACACACACACACACACACACACACACACACACGCTCAACTGTTTATACTGACAGACATGCTGCTGCGTGCAAGAGGCTATTTAGAACCAAATGGCAATGTTCATTTTGCTTAAAGGCTGCAGTAAAGGGTAAACAAATAATAGTAATGAGGGACAATTTGCTGCATATCCATGACAGAATTAAACTTGACTGTAACACACAGCAGGTCTTGCAGAACCGCGCACATGATGGCACCCCGCGATGCCTCTCAATGGGCAACATCATCATTAAAATAAAGGCAGTATTGGAACGCGGGTCATTCGACTTCAACAGGCACAGGTGTTTTATTATAGAGCTCAAAGAGTTGTGTCTTAAATGTTCTTCTTCTTGCAATATTGTGTCAACTCCAGACCCAGCAAATAAATATTATTTATTACAAAAGAAAACCAAGTCAAATCGAAAATGAGCTGATACTAAGGGCTCAAGGAGAAAGCAAATGTTTTTAGAATAATGAGGGCAACAAATGTACAAATGTGCTTGAGACGATGGATGGATGTGTGGATTGTGATCAGAGTTGAATGATCCCCCAATTAAATGATTTTTTAATTACTTTCAATTGTTGGATTTTCTTCATGACAGATAAAATGGAGTGTGTGTGTGTGTGTGTGTGTGTGTGTGTGTGTGTGTGTGTGTTTGTAGGTAGAGGGAGACTCTAGACAGGCAGCTAGGAAGAAACTGATTGGCGGAGGAAGAAAGATAAGAGGCAAGGACCAAAGTAGGAAGAAACAGACCAGAGAGGAGATAGTGATAGATCACGATCTTGAGCCAGGTCACGCATGGTCCTTCTAGCCCTGATTTTTATCTAGAAGGCAGTAATTCTAGGCCTAATTCCTATCCACCAGGTGCTTGGATTTGGACATGCTATATTTGAGAAGCATATTCGGCACTCACGTGGTGATGTAGAGTTGGATTAATGAGTCTGGAGTACAGAGAGGCCTCGGATGGAGGCCTCTACACTGTAAAGTTCATGACAACAAGGCGTCAGGGGTCGAGGGGGACGCGGTCTGCTTGGTGCATTCCTATCCTCTAACACCTACAACAACACTTGACATGCAGCAGGAATTACACAAGCCCACACTGGCCTGCCACTGGCATCACACTATTTTTGATCCATATAAACAGCAATCACATTAGAATTGCTGACCTTGCAATTAGTACCACAACACATAACCCACTCTGCCATCCGGGCTCCTGCTCACGGAGCAAACAGTTGCTACTAGTGACGACAGAAATGACTTCTTCCTGAGATTTCTTATAACTACTAGAAAATTTACATGTAGCCGCCTATAAAAATTATATAAGCAGATGACTCCAATACATTTAAAAATGTATATTCGTTCTACATTGACTTAGGAGTTTAAAGGTCAATCGGAACAAACGCACTCAGTTCTCCTCTAGTTGCACTACTTTAGTGCAAGAAGAGGCCACACGTAGCTGAACATGAGATCAGTTCTTCCTCAGTCTTCCGTAACCATGGTCCAGCATGATATTTCTAAAAATACCATGGCTTGGATCCTATTGCTCAAAGTGAAAGCTCTGCTTTTTAACACATTCAAAACGTCCTTTGCAGCAGGTGAGTTCACTGAAACACATTTGATTTCTTAACGGCTGTTTCCATGGATTCCAGTAAAATGACCTCTTTGGTAACTTCAATGCTGTCTCCATTTATCACACTGTTGCTTACTGGTCCAGTTGGGGGAAATTTTATTGTTTTGTACAGAAATTTAAATACAGTGTGAAAAAAAGTATGTTTTCTGTTGTTGTTTTACACACTCTCTCATACACACACAGAGAGAGAAGTAACCCCTCCCCCAAAAAGAAAAATTTCTTTACAAAACAACCTTATCGCCTTCAAAATGCTCTCAGTATACTTAATACATCTATCTGTCAAATCTGCAGCTCCAGTTTTGGAAACATTTTTCAAACTCATCTGTTTGGATGGCTGACAGCACTTCCCACAGTTTTTTGCCTTCACCTCTTCTACGTTGTCTTTCAATGGCTGCCTTTTCGTGTCCCTTTTCATTCACAGAAACAAAAAGAAGTCAAACGGAGTGAAGTCAGTGAGTAAGGTGCGTGGGGCAAGAGAGTTATGCTGTTTTTTGCCCAAAACTGGCACAGTGAGATGGCTCCATGAACAGGTACATTGTCATGGTGGCAAAACCAGTCCCCCATCTGCCACAGATCAGGCCTTTTTGGTTACACGGTGTCAGGCAATCTTTTCAGAACCTCTGAATAGAAAGCTTGATTAACCTGGAAGAACAACTCCAAATGCACTATCCTCTTCACATCAAAAAACCAAATGAGCATCGTCTTGATCTCAGACTTCACTTCACAAGCTTTCTTTAGGCGAGGTGACAATGGCATCTTCCACTGGCTTGAATTGATGCTTACTTTTGAAGTTATAAGAATAGCATGTCTAGTCCCCAGTAATGACCTTGCAAATGAAGTCTGGGTCACTTCGGAGCTGTTCTTTCTAAGCACAACAAGTTTTCACTCAAAGCTCTCTTTCCTGGTCAGTCAGAACCCGAGGCACAAATTTTGCAGCGACCCTTCTCATTCCCAAATCTTCCATTAAAATTCACTGAACGAGCTCCATGACAGTCCAGATAATGTCCCCTTCTCCTCAATGATCCGTCTTCAGCCTTGTAGCCCAAGTGCATGAATTTTGTCAACATTTTCGTGTGTTCAGCAACTTCAGGGACATCCAGAAGGAGGTTCGTCATCAATCGACATTTCATCTTTTTTGAAAGAAGAAAATCACTTATCTATGTGCGTAAACAAAATTTGACAACCAACACTGTTCTCTTAAATCGGCCATCAAAAAATAACAATAATAACATATGATCCTGGAAGGAAGGTGAGAGGAGCTGATACCAAGGATTCAAGTAGAAATTGTTTTGGAAATGTTGATAACAACATATGTACAAGTGTGCTTAACACTACTGAATGATGATTATAAGATTTGTAAGAGCCCCCCCCCCCCCCCCAGTAAAATGGTTTCTTAAAAAAAAAAGACAAGTTCAAGCAAAACTGCTTTTACCAAAAAATTCACTGTGGTCATAAAGAACCTTCCCAGGCAACACTACTGGTTGCACTAACTCAGAGCAAGGTGCTGGATGCTCATCTAGCAGGAACAATGCATTCTATGAAAGCTCCGCCCAGCAGAGCTTTTTTGTTTTTTGGAGGGTACCCTTCCTTGTTTGTATGTATGTATATTAAATATTTAATTGAATGTATATATTAAATAAATTAAAGGTGTACACGTTTTCTTCTTTCTCTTGATTCCTCCACATAAAGTAAGAAATCCTAGTATATATTAATTCAAACTTAGTAGTGTACAGACCTGGTAAAAGAGTAACCAGACAGAAATCTGGAGAACTGTGTAAACTAACCAAAGCACTCTTGTATGGAGACAGCTAGAAATACAAGTCTGCTAGCCACTTAAGATGTAGATTAATGTTCACTAAAATCCCACAAGCTGCCTCTGGTGTCAGATAGCATACAAATGAGCGGAATGGTAATGAGAAAAATAACCCACGCAAGATTATAGGAATAATAATATTTTGATGTACAACATTAAAAGAGTAATTTGCTGAATACTAAGAATCCTCAAATCAAGTTGATATACTTAACTTGCTTCTAAAGAAGAAATAAAAGCACAATATAGCTTTGGAAACTTTAGTGGCAGATAACGAGAAACCTTTCACCAGCCAGCTGCATTAGACGATTTATGTAAACGCTGAAGAATGTCTTATCCTAAACAATTTACATCTCACAGCTCTTTTGGGGCAGTCTAGTGCTTGGCAATGGAGGTTCTCCATCACGCAGTTCAAGTTTCCTTTCCTAAGCTGTCCAGCAGAGGTAAGTCTCATCTGGACAGTGAACCGTGATGGAGTTTTCTGCATTCCTTTTCGTCTCTCGCTCGGCCTTGTGCCCACGATCCTTGAAAGGAAAGATTTTCAAAAATTATCAATCGGGTTCCCTTGGTATGCACATCACAAAACTTTATATAAATGTACAATGAACTGTCAAATCTCAATTCCTGAAAGGTCCAGGGGATCTTTATCTACTCTTCCCTTCTGTTATGAAAACACCACGTCCCACAAGCCAACGAAATTAAGCTACCTGACCAACAAGCACAAGCTGTTTAGCTCTTAAATTGAGGTGACAAAATGTGCAAAGGAAAGTCACCTTAATTCCACTATGGGAGAAAAAATGCACTAAAATCCATCTCTCTCAGCTGAGCCTTCATTCAATATTGAAACAAGTAATCTCAAATGCCATGGGGCTGGCTGCTGCTCAGTCCAATTCCATTCAGCTGGGGATTGAACAAAGCAACATAAAAAGGAGCTTTAGTCTGTCTTTTCTTCGCTTTTTTGCTTTAGTATACACTGACAATATCTTGTTCATTAATTAAAATGTTTTGTTTGTTTGTTTGTCTAGTATTGTTTTTCTCTTAAAGAAATAGATTCTGTAATACTCCACGGACCCTGAGGGATGGCAGCAGAGAAGAAAAGGCATAGTATTTTTAATCAGAGACTACACAAAGGGCTTTCAAGCTCTATTTAAATAGGCAAAATGCTCATAAATGATGAAATTAATATGGAGAAGCATTTCAACAAATATTAAATGAGTTGGTAAGAATTTGGCATACATGATATAAGAGTTGGAGAAAATGTACAATAAAATGCAAAATCATTAAAAAAAATTTAAAGACCAAACTTACATCTGTTAAAGACTGATGGGCCCCCTAAGACGATGGTCCTTACATACTCTTCAAACTTGGACTTGAACCTGCTCTCGGAGAGCACCTTTCAGCCAAACAATACGCCAGGTTATAAAATGAACAGCAACCCACCTGAAGGGAATGTGCTCCTGAGAGCATTCAGCCATGTGAGACGGAAGGGCAGTGTGTACCAAGGACACATTTCAGAAAGCAGAAAGAGGCAGGAGATATGGGCGAATGGAAAAGTGGGAGGAGCACTATTCAGTCAAGGGCAGAATATACCAACAAACCGTACTGTAACTGTGGCATGGAAACGTGCTATGGAAATTTTCACACAAACCACACAAAAAATGTTAAGGGAAAAAGCACAGGGCGATCATCGGGAATAAATAACAGTTCTTATTGATTACCTTATTGATATGTAAGAATTTTTGCTTTGATAATAATTTAAAGAAGATGTGTCATTTCTAATTTTGCCATCTTAGAATTCAGAACAATTATGTGATCACATTCTGCACTGGTGAGAAATCTTTTGACAGGTATGACAGCTGTTCTAAAGGGAAATGACTGAAAGGTCAAAGAGCCGAGAAAGTGCTTTTCATGTGTTTTTAATTTGGATTTTTGATACCTCAATGCCTCAAGAGAACTAGAAAAATATAGACAATCTTTATTGTTTTATTCTTATGGAAAGCAAATTGTTTTCTTTTCCAATAAAGTCTTATGGATAAATTGCCAATGTGCATATCTTCGGGGCAAAATTTTTTTTACAGAAATGATACAAGTTTGAAGATAATTTCAATAAAGAAAAAGTACTTTTCAGCTCTTCAACTTGGAGACTAAAAAACATACATTTTCCTAAAGTCTGTCACTAAAAACTGATGACAAGTGGGAACTTTACCTTCTCATCAACCATTAATTTTGTAATTTTAACTTTCAAACAATAAATTTGAATTCATTTCTCAAGACTTCTAGTTTACTTTCTAGCAAAGATGAGTCCATGTGTAACCATGATAATAGTGATCATGTATTGTGATTTTGCTTTGAGCACTATCTTACATGTATAATTGTTGTTATTAACCATAGTTTATTTTGCTTTGTGTCCTGACAACACTATGTAAAGGCTTCCATCTCATTTTACAAATAACACTGAGTACCAAGGAAATAAAGCAACTTGCTCAACAGCCAATTCCAGACCAAGAAACTCTACAGCACCTGCTCTGAAAGAGGTCTTTATATCAAATTAGCATGTTACCCTTCTGATATAAAAAATTTAAACAGCATCTAATATTATGTCAAATTATCGGTATACCTGAGATGATTAGACTAAAATACAGATACTTGTAACTGCTTTAGGGGCCATTGAGTCTGTTCTGAGTCACGGCCACCGTGTGTGTGCAGGGCAGAACTGCTCCATAGGGTGTGTAAGACAGTGACCGTGGCTGCTGGCAAGCAGACTGCCTTCCCAGATACCACAAGAAGGATGCAAACCACCACATTTGGGCCAGTAATCGTGTGTGACCTGAAACCCACATTGAACACCACATGAATAATTAAGGCAGGAGTTGTCTGTTTAATTATAAGATTAAATCTCCTGTATATGGGTAAGAAGCTACATCATTTTAACTAGCAGAAAAGATCCACTGTATTTTTACAACACTACAAAATTGTCATTGAGATTTGACATTCTGAGAGTGTGTCTAATGGTGGCACATCTAACTCTTCTTCATAGTATGAATATATATATATTTAACAAAAATATCTAAGCTTTCATTCTAATCATACAATTACTGAAAATATGTTGAATGATAAGTCTTATTTCCTCCCAAGTGAATTGTACTTACCACATATACTCGAGTATAAATCGACCCAAATATCAGCCAAGGCACCTAATTTTACCACAAAACTGCAATTAAAATGTGCTTAAAAAAAACCTCTGCTTATACACAAGTATATACGGTACACGAGTACAGGTTGATAGGAACAATTATAGAACAGCCTGGAAAGCCACTTCATACCTTTTCATTAGAATACCCCCAAGAAAGAATCCATTCTTTCATCATAAGTACCCAAGGACTCTAAGACATGTGCAATCAGATGCATTACCTCAATATTGGAAAGACAATGCTATCTTCTATACGTACAAAGAAAAAGCTAACAAAATACACAGAACCGCAACAGCCGAGATTATTGATAATGAGTAGGAAAATATCACTTAAGTTCAAGAGATGCATGTTAATTAGGTAAATGCAAAAGACAGTAAAACACCATCCCCCATGCTACCAAGCTAACAAGAGACCCAACCTAAATTTGAAGCACAACATTTATTTGGCTTTTGTTATAAATCTACATAAACTGACCAGAAAAAGGTGCCTTACAACCGGTTCTTTCGCATCAGTTAACTTTGATTCCTAACATTTTCTAAGACAAGTGTTTCTATCCCGTTTCTTAAAGATGCTGCCATGGCCCAGCAGCTGCCATGATGAGCTAACAAACTGAAAAGATGGTTCCTCATGTACACACAATTCATTTCCAGATCCACAGAAAATAATGGGAAAGAATAACTAATAGGGGTAAACTAAAGCCAATAGCAAGGGCTGAAATTAGAAAGCTAGTGCTTAACGAATTCATCTTGGAATTCATCGGCAGAACAGGAATTTTAATATATGACTTTTTTCCAAGGAATTCTACTGCCACAGCTTTACAATGTCTGCTTTGAAAGAAAAGTCTGAGAACTGAGCAGTGTTTAGTCTGAGCAGATGACAGTGTTTGGGAAGAAAGATCTTAGTTATAAATATAATCCAGACCTAGCATTTCCTTACTTATTATAGTTATTAATGTTTTGATTTGAAGACATGATATTATTTAATTTTGCATCATTGGATTTTAATTAATACTATTACCTGAAAAAAGAAAATGATGAAACACTGACACTCTACAAATACCCTATACTAGTACTTACAAAAATTCCTCCTTCTACCAAAAAGGGTCATTCACTTTCTTCACATGAACATGTACACAGTGAGTATTTGCAAACTATAAATCCACATGTCTGTAGTCAAAGCAGCAGCAACAAGGGCTATCACTGCTAAGGTTGTCTGTACGTGCCTTGCAGTGTGCTAGAGACATCACTGCTGCTCCTCAGAGCACACCTGCAGAAGAATTACTACTGCCAAACACAAGGCTCGCCGCAGTAAAGGTGGGTTATCTTGACCAAGGTCAGAAAACAGACCAAGCCAAATCATAATAGCTAGATCCAAATAATCATCACTGTGCACTCTCAACGGAGCCATGGTGATCTAGTGGTTCCGAGTTGGGCTGCTAACCGCAAGCTGAGCAGTTCAAAACCACCAGCCCTCCTCGGGAAAATGACAGGGCTTTCTACTCCTTGACAGAGTTACAGTGTCAGAAGCTCACCGGAGGCAGTTCTCTCCTGCCTTATAGGGTCCCTGTGAGCCTACAACAGCAGTGAGTTTGGGGGTTGGTGCTCTCTCAATCAATACAGCACATCCTAACTGTGGTACAATTGCAATCTGCACTTTAGAAAGAATTTGTACTCCAGGAAACCTATTCAACCTCTAATCCTCACCACCACCCCACCACCCCTCAAAAGCACTCATTCCCACCAAGCCGATTCCCACCCATAGAAATCCCAAGGCAGACTAGAACTTCCCCTGGGGGTGTCTGAGACTGTCCATTTCTACAGGAGTGGAAAGCCTCATCGCTCTCCCACACAGCAGCCAGTGGTTTCGAATTGTTGACTTCGTGGTCAGCAGCCCAACAGGTAACTCGCTATACCACCCGGCTCCTTCTCCTCACAAAAAATAACAGGGACCCTATTTCCTTCTGTTTGTAAGTGAGAAAACAGAGGCCCAAAGACAGTTAAAGGCCTCTCAGAGCTGCCGAGTCAGGTGCACGAGCACCGTGCACGGTCTTTCGTCTGCACACCGAATCACCTTTCCAGCAGGGCAGGGCCACGATGCATTTGTACCCCAGTGCTCGCACTGGCGAAGGCCTGGAAGACTTCGGTAGCTCTCTCAACTGCACAGTTAGCACACACGTGCTCATCATTTCTATTTCTCCTTGGGTATCTTTTTAAAAAGAGAATTCTGTACACATTTTCCTTTCATGAAACGCAAAACTGTGAAAATAGAAAGGCTGTACCTAATTTTCATCCTCTTTTATCAGAACTTTCTACAATTTTGTTTCGTTTGCAAATACAAAAACTCTGGGCCAGGTGGTGAACAACTAATACTGAAAGTTGGTTCAAGGAATAACTGCGTTCTTTCCTACAACTTTAACGCAGAGGCCCGTGCACCTGTAGTTCTGCACGTGGTACCTCTTCCCAGCTCAGGGTGGGCAATGCAATCGCACATAAATGATGAGCAAAGACTGATAAAACAATGTCTTGGATCTTTCCAATTACAAAAACAATTCGATCACAATAAAACGAAGCACACTACGCGTCTTGAAGAAACACATTTGCCTATCCATACTTCTAGAAAGCAGACTAGCTGAACCTAAGCTGATGCACACAGCCAAATGCAAAGGGGCTGCAACCCACAGGTTGGGAACCGCTGATGTAGAGCATACCTAACTGTCCTTTTGAATGTGGCTCAAAGATACTTGACAACTCAGGAATTAGAGTAAAATTAGAATAAAAAGCCTTTTACAATATTTCACAACAAATGAGCAAAGAAATATCTACAAACAGCCAGGAACAGTTTATGATTGAATAAAATGTGTTCACATACTTTCTTGAGATATCAAACATGAGAAAATAATGTAAAATAATAAAGTTATAAGAAGGCTTCACTGCAGTACATCAGGAAAAATATAATTATGATTGCCTTTGCTTCCTAAATGGGTAAAAAACACTCTACTGAATCTTTTAAAATGTGTCTTAAAAATGCCCAAGTACAACTAAGATGTGATTATAAATATTATTATAAATGAAGCGATACCATCTACAACTCTAGCAAGTACGTAATAGAACACTGGACAGAAAAGGCAGCGGGCATTCTGCTTTTCCCACACGTCACACAATAGACCACTAGACATCCTGGTGAAAATACAACAATACACTTGACAGCTTTTCCCACGGAGACCAGAAAAGGCTTTAAGACTCCAAGGAAAAGTAGTATTCTTCACTTAAAGAAAGTCAAACATTTTAATAAAAAAAACCTTGAGAAGCAAAACAATCAAATTACACACCACTTTTCAAACACTAAACAATCTCACTAAATAACAAATCCCTGGATGTAACTAAAAATTCAAAATCGTCATTCATTCTCTGCAGGTATTACGGAAATGCAACTGGCATCGAATGCAGCTTCAGTCTTCAGACTCATATGTCCTTAGGCTTTCATATAAAATCACCCTAATAAAGATTTACCACCAGCAGACAGCATAATACTCTTTTGCAAACTATTATTAAAATTTCCCAGTGTTTGGTTGGAAAGGCTAGTACAACTTAAAGGGATTAGTAGAAAACAATCGATTTCGGAAGAAGCTTCTAAACGTGAGTGTGTCGTTGCTGTAGGCACAGCAATGTCTCAGCAGCGTTGCTGCTGCTGTGGGTAGGTGCCCTCGAGTTTGCTCCAACTCACAGCAGTCCTTCTTCAACACAATGAAGCACTGCCCAACCACAAACATCCTTCACATTGTTTGTTGATGCTTGACCCCACAATGCAGCCACTGTGTCAATCTCTCTCAAGTGACTTCCTCTTTTACGCTGACCCTGCACTTTACCAAGCATGATGTCCTTCTCCAGGGACTGGTCTCTGCTGATAACATGCCCACAGTATGTAAGACGAAGTCTCCCCATCCAGCCTCTGGCCCTACTTCTTCCAAGACAGATTTGTGCATTCTTCTGCCAGTCCACAGTACTTTCAATATTCTTTGCCCGCACCATAACACAAATGCATCAATGCTTGGGTCTTCCTTTATCAACATCCAACTCCCATACGTATATGAGGTGGATGAAAATCTCTTTGCTTGGATCAGGTGCACCTTAGTCCTCAAAGTAACATCCTGGCTTTTATACACTTTAAAGAGGTCTTGCACAGCGGATTTTACCCAATGCAATGCATTGTTTGATCTCTTGATTGCTGCCTCCAAGCAAGACAACATTCTTGGCCATTTCAATCTTTCCTCATATATCAATGATAAAGATTATGGTTTTCTTTGCATTGAGTTGTAATCAATTATGAAAGCTGCAATCCCTGATCCTCATAAGCAAGTGCAAGTCCTCTTCACTTTCAGCAAACAAGGTTGTGTCATTTGCATACTGCAGATTGTTAATAAGCCTTTCTCCAAAGTAAAAGGAAGTAGAGGAAAGAACTAGGGGCAAAGGATATTTATAGAGGTCTAAATATATGTGTGTACATATGTGAATATATGTAAATACACATATATATTTATACAAAACTATAAGGAAATAGATCTATGTACATATATTTATATGTTAAGTATTAAAGTAGCAGACGGACATTGGGTCTCTACTCAAGTCCTCCCTCAACCCAAGAACACTTTGTTGTAATAACCTGGCACTCTGTGAAGCTCACCTTCCCAACACGATATCTGAAGACAAAGTGGATACATAAGCAAATGTGGTGAAGAAAGCTGATGGTGCCCAGCTATCAAAAGATATAGCGTCTGGGGTCTTAAAGGCTTAAAGATAAACAGGCAGCCATCTAGCTGAGAAGCAAAAAAGTCCACATGGAAGAAGCACACCAGATTGTGTGATCATGAAGTATTGATGGGTTCAGGTTTAAGGCATCAAAGACCCATAATAAAAAAATCATATCAATGTGAATGAGGTGGACTCCAGAGTGGCGACCCAAAGCCCATCTGTAGACAATTGTACATCCCTTTCTTCTAGTTCTTTATGCTTCCACCCCCAACCACTATCATGACCCCAATTCTACCTTACAAATCTGGTTAGACCAGTGCATGTACATGGGTACAGATAAGAGTTGGAAACACATAAAATCCAAAACATATAAACCCCTCAGGACCAATAATGAGAGTAGTGATACCAGGAGGGCAAGAAGAAGACTGGGGTTAAAAGGAGGAGTAGATCACAATAATCTACATATAACTCCCTCCCAGGGGGATGGACAACAGAAAAGTAGGTGAAGGGATACATCAGTCAGGGTAAGACATGAAAAAAATAATAATTTGTAAGTTATCCAAAGGTTCATGAGGGAGGGAAGGAAAAAAATGAGCTGATACTAAGGGCTCAAGTAGGAAAAAAATGTTTTGAGAATGATGATGGCAACAAATGTAACACAATGAGTGTGTATGGATTGTGCTAAGAACTATATGAGCCCCCAATAAAATAAGTAATAATAATAAGTCTTCCTCCAATCCTGATGTCACCTTTTTCTTCATATAATACAGCTTCTCTGAATATTTCCTCTGCATACAGATTGAACAAATATGGTGAGAGAATACAACCATGACACTCCTTTCCTGATTTTAAACCATGCAGTGTTCCTGTTCTAATGTCTCTTAATTATCACCACCAACCTTGAACAAATATGAGTGGGGACCTCATTTTATGGATGAGCAAAAGAAAGCATTCCAAAAGTCATACAGCTGTTAAGTGGCAGGGCGAAATTCAAGCACCCTCATTTCCATTGTCCCATCTACTCTGAAAAACTATCTCAACAGTTTATTCAATAAAGCTGCTCACTATATCCAAACATGTACTTAGGGAAATAAAACACAAAGAAACTAAAACACAGGAAAGACAAACCTAAAACTCCCTCTTCCTTGAGTTAACTTCTGAAGCTATCCAGCAACAAAGAGGAATGTGTTGTGAGTTCACTGACTCCCATTAGTATTGTATCTGAAACAACTAGAGTTAGTCTTAAGAACTTGAGCATGCGTCTAAGCAGGGTTGGTTCCCAGATTTGTCCCTTTAGGCAACCCTTTTGAGGCTCATCCTCAGAGTATAAAATGGGATTTGCAAACACTGGCTTCCTTATGAACTGCACTTTTTGAGTAACGAAGATAATGAGGGAAAGTTCTCTACAGAAGACTTCCAGCTAAAAATATAAAGGATTAACAGCAATAAAACAAAACGAGTGCATGTGGGGAGGATCAGAGAGCATAGAGAAGCACTGAAAGCTGACGGGAAGGTCACAATGGAAGGCTCAAGCTACTGCTACTGGGATGTCTCCAAAGGCGATACCAAATGAAAAGCATCCAAGTATCACAAAGAAGCTGTCCGCAGAAAAGTCTTGAGCCTGAATCTAACAAATGTGTAGAGCTTCTAGTCATGAACAAACGGAAAATAGGGGAACAATTTACAGTAACACCACAGAAAACATCAAACAAAATCAGGATGTCAAACATTCCACATATCCGGCCCAATTTCTTCAACCAGGCTGGAATGAAAGCAAATAAAGATGATAGGGATTACTAATGGAGATTTATGATAACAGCTAAGTGTGGATCCTGTCCAAACAAACCAGCTGGTGAAAAATGCATGAAAATCTGAACATTGCCTAGACATTGGATGCACTGTCGATTCTGAAGGGTAGATAAAATAATGGCACTGTGGTTCTTTAAGAAAATGTCCACAGTTTGTAGAAATAGGTACGAGAGTGTATAGGGGATCACATGAACGTGTCTTAAAAATGCACAGAACCGGCTTTAAGGCATGTCAGCTAAAATACAAAGAATCAAAAAAGAATATATAAAGCAAGTGAGAAAAAATATTCCTAATTGTTGAGTATGGTACTAGGTAGGTGGAGATTTATGTGTGTCAGTATGTATGTATGTGTAAATTTATTTGAAATAGTTCATAATAAAATTTTATGAAGCTGTTTTACTACCTGTTTGTGTGTGATCATGACAAAATACAACTAGAGTATACAGCAGGCATTTATTGAACATTAGTCTAAAAATTGAATAAGGAAAAAAATTCAGATTACATGCTCTAAGTCACAAGTTGTAAAACTACAGAGCTCACTGAACAAATGCAGATAGCTGCATAGAACTAATAACGTGATCACGTCCATTAATTTAGCTATCTTCTACAATTGTTTTCTCCTTTTAACAGCAAGACAACAGAAACCTTTTGCTTCAGAGCCAAAAATATTTACTATGTGATCCTGCACTCTTTTCAAAACTCTGCAATTTAAATTGTTTCTTTGAGAGCAACAATAGCCTCAAAAGATTTTCATTTTATTGCAGATTGCTTTAGGTGATATTGGCATCTTCACAATGTTATGTTTTCCTATCCCTAAGCATTGTATGTTCTTTCATTTATGTGGTTTTCGATTATTTTAGTTTCTTGTAGCTTTGTCATTTGTGTCTCTGGTTAGGTTTATTCCTAAGTACCTTATCTTTTAGTAGCTATTAGAAATGGTAATGTTTTCCTTATTTCTTTTCCGAGTTCTCTTTGTATAAAGAAATTCTACAGATATTTGAATATTGATCTTGCACCTGACACTATGCTCAATTAATAAAAAAATCTTAAGGGTTTTCAATATTTTTATGGCCAACATTTTTAAGGATTTACAATATTTTATTTTTTAATAAAACTTATTCCTTAATGTAACTTCTCATTTACAAAAAAAGGACATTAGGTCTGCTGATCACAAGGTGAACAGTTAAATTCACCAGCCACTCCACAGGAAAAAGATGAGGTTGTCTGATCCTATAAAGATTTACAGCCTTGGAAACCCACAGGGGCAGTTCTATATTGTCCTATAGGATTTTTAGGAGTTGAAATTGATTTGATGGAAGTGAATTTTTTTATTTCTCAAATGAAACAAAAAACCCACAGAACCTGGATTTGAATACTCTCATAATTTTTTCCATTAGTGAATAAATCACTTCACAGCCTCAACGCAGTTACTTCTCAGCTAAATCCAGAAGTCTATAATGAAGACTGACTAACCAGAAAAGTTGAGGATATGCATAAACACACATATGTGCAATATAAATGAACATATAGAAATGTTATGTGTATTATATAAAATATTTACATATATGACTTATACATATTAATAAGAAACCTATTTGTTATTAAGCTCCTAGTCTAATAAAATAGCTCAAGGAAAACCATGTATTACATGTTTAAACAAATTAAAAACAAGAGGTGTTTCTTTGTTTGTGAAAGAAGGCCTGGAATTTCCTCCATATGAATCTAGCAAAGAATGCATGAACCCGTGGGCCATTTATTCCAACTCTAAATGTCTGTATGCTTTGGATTAATAGTTTAAATACATTCTTTGGCAGCCTTCAACTTAGCTTACATAACACCTCCGGGTACACCCATGAGGTGATTAGTAATTTAAGGCCTGAGAAAAGCAACGTTTCAGAGGGAAATACACAGGGACATGAATGAGTTTAATATGCAAGAACACTAGCTAAAGGGCATAATTAAAACTACATCACTCCTTTAAATCTACATAATTATGTCCCAAAGACATTCTCATTAGTATCTTTTACTTTACCACTATACTAGAAAAGGCCGCAGGTCTACACAGTTGGGAAATAAATGTAAAATAAGAAAGTTAAGGCATATGCAGGTCAAATAAAAAGCTTGTCAAATCTAAAAGTGAACTTTCCTTTTACAAATAATGTATAACATCCACTAGATAGCTCTCATTAGTAGTGAGTTCATGATTTTTTAAAAACAACAACACTATCATATCAGTAGTGACTGGATACCCTAAATTTCTGAGGGGAAAATTACCTGAATGTTTTAATAAACTCTTCTCAGTGTTAAAAAGCAGATGCTGGTTTAGCTGACACTAACTCAGATTGAAATCTCCACCACCAGCATTTCTCTTACTACACGTGATAGCTAACGCTGTGTCAACTTGGGAGTGCCCTAATTCTCAGGATTAAGGAATTATCCTCCATCTTGAGATCTACTGTAATGGGAGTTTCCCTTGGGGTGTGGCCTGAATTAAATATATATGGATGGCAAAGTGCACACACACTCTCTCTCTCCCCCTTCGTTGCCTCAATCCTGAGCTTAGCTCACAGAGATTGCACTGAAAATCTTATATTATAACCAACTGATGACACATGCAATGGAAACCATCTCTTCCCATAATCGATACCCTGGAAATCTAGAGCTTCTCCAGAGATTCCCTTTAATGCCTTGAAGACAGTTAAAGTCCCCTTTGGGGGAATAGCAGTACTACTTCCACCTGTTTCTGTTGGCGCTGGTAAATCTCCTAAGAGCAAAGCTGCAAGGGGAGTTAGGAAACTACTGAAATAATTAATCCACGTGAAAAGTGGTGGTGGTCTGGATGAGTTTCTTAGTAGAGATGGTAAGAAATAAAGGAGTTTAAAGGTAGAGTCAAGTATGAAACTAAAGAAAGTTATTTACCCAGGGCCTGCGCCATAAAGGATGAGCAGGAAGCAGTCTTTAGCTCAGTGGTTCTCAACCTTCCTAATGCCACGACCCTTTCATACAGTTCCTCATGTGTCAGTGACCCCCTCAACCATAAAATTATTTTCATTGGTACTTCTTAACTATAATATTGCTACTGTTATGAATCTGGAGGCCCGTGAATGAGTCGTTCCACCCCCAAAGGGGTTGTGACCCACAGGTTGCGAACCACTGCTTTAGCTCTTACCAATAGTGACTTAAGCTACATCTTGTCAATCCCCAGTCCAAACCAAAAAACAAACTCACTGCCAGAGAGTGATTCCAACTGGCACTGACTCTGTGGAATTGCAGAGACGATGTATCTTTGCAGGAGTAGATTCAGCTGGATCTTTCTCCCAAGGAACTGCTGGTAGGTTAACCTTGAGGTTAACAGCCCAGCATTTCAGCGCTCTAGTGGCATACATGAATTCCATCTACCTACCTGCCCCATATTCTCCAACATAAGAAAGTACAAATCCCTCTTTTTCTAGACATAATAAGTGTACGCATAATATTGGGTCTCCGGGTCAGAACTGACTCAATGGCAATGGGTATAAGTAGCTAAAAATTCTAAAAACAAAAAACCATGAAACATAAGGCTTTGTGAATAATATAAAGTGTAGGAATCTAAATCTAACAAAATATTTACGTACATTTTAAAGCACGATTTACTTGTAATGCGCCAAGGATCCCATAGAAAGGAGGAATCTTGACTGGGTGGAATGGTTAACAATGCCGTTGCTAACATAGATTAAATGGCTCTACCACCACATTAGTCAAATTGTATGCTTTGTGCAAAAGGCCTCCAGGCACAATCCATAAGTGAATAATTAAATTACGTAAGACCGTCTTAAAGGACCACCATGAGGGGTTGACTTGTCCAAAGGGCCCATTCCCTGGAGCAGACTTTTTTGGAGCGCTCATATGGTCCATAAACTGGAGAACAGTGAGAAAGAGCGTGCTTTTTGGAAATGTTCTCCATTCTAGCTCTCTGCAGTGAGATCATTCTGCTAGTGAAAATTAAGCCCTAAATAAGGTTTTTAAAAATCTGTCATTGAGTCTATTCTGACTTATAGTGACCCTATAGGGCAGAGTAGTGCTGCCCCTATAGGTTTCTGAGACTACATCTTTATAGCACAAGAAAGCCAAAACTTTCTCCTGGGAGCAGCTCGTGGATTCAAACTGCTGACCCTGTGGTTAGCAGCCCAACGCATACCCACTACTGTGATCTGGACTGAGATTTCCTAAATCTTATATTTCAAGTTTAAACGTCTTAAAACAGAAGGTAGGAATAAAAGCATAACTATAAAAACACTCATCAAAGAGAATTTATCAACACATTATTTTTTCTCTTTTTAGGTAGAGAAACACTACATCTATAATATAGTCTTAAAATATCATTGTAGTAATCAATAGTTGACATGACTAATTTTCAAATAGGTTGAAAAGAATTATGAGCATCTCTAAGTTACAAAGTAACCATAGTTTAACAAATGAAAATATCTTGATCCACACATTTCTAGAGAAATACTATTCAGACCTTTTACCACCACCACCTACAACACAACAAACCACTCTGACTTTTCTTCTTACATCATATACATTAACCAAATAATTTTACTTAATACCAAAGCTAAATTTGCCAGCCACTTGGAGAAAGACGAGGGGGTTTGTATTCCATAAAGATTTGCAGCCTTGAAAACGCTGTGGGGCAGTTCTAGTCTATCCTACACATCAATTTGATGGCAGTGAGCTTATATTTCGTTATGCTAATGGCAATGACTTCATAAATATTTACTTGTTGTGACACAACTGCTTTGTTTTCCAGTGTCCTGTCTAAATATGAGGAGACTTAGAGGGTAGGAGTTGGGCTGGACTCCTAACCAAAAGTTCAAGGGTTTGAAATCACCAGATGAAAGATGCCATTCTACGCTGGCCTTTAGGATGGCTAAGAGCTGGAATTGACTTAATGGCAGTGGGTTTTGCCTTGTTATGGACAATGCATCCAAGTCCCTGACTAAAGATGGGCTGTGGTAAAGGCAGAAAAGATCGTTGAGTAGTCAGAGTTGCATTCTTTGCATAGTGATGGCAAAGCTTACCTGCCACAGGCACAGCTAGAAACTTCAGTGTGATGTGGTATTTGAGGACTATGAGGAAATTAAGATATAGAGGCATATAGAACCCAGTTGAGAGCAGAGGAAGTAGAAGTGGTTATAGTAGCCAATGTTAAAGATAAATGAAGGATTAAAAGCATTGGCCTTAAGATCCAAAGAATGAAAAGACATGGATCAATACAAGCCCAAAGGATTGATCCAACCCTGGACTGTAGAAGGCAGTCATTGCCCATTGAAGGAGTGATAACAACCCCCAGACATTCTTTCATGATGTAAACCCCATGCCTCTCCTTCCTTTCTTGCTTTTCTCCTCTCTCCCACTGCAGGAGAGGAGGCCCTAAGTGATGAAAATGTTAATGGGATCAACTGCTGTCCTAAAGGTTAGAGGTAGGAGTCCACCCAGAGGAACCGTGGAAGGATGATCTCACGATCCGCTTCTATAAACCAGCCACTGAGAGACCATTGTCTTAAAAACAGAAACCACCCTCCTTGAAATAATACGAAATTATTCATTCAAGAAAGATGTCTAGGAAAGTCATGGGTAACAAGCACATAGACCAAATAAATAAAATTGCCATTTCGTCAATTCTGACTCATAGCAATGTGTGTGTAACAGAGTAAAAGAGTTCCATAAGGGAGGTTGGCTACAATGTAAGAAAGCAGATAAGCAAATCTTCTCTCCATGATAACACTTTGGGGGTCTAAGCAGTCAACTTTTAGGTTAGTAAACCCAAAACAGATACAAAACTCCCTGCTATCCCTTTTGATTTCCGAGAGTAAATCTCTCTTTTTTAAATTTTAATAAATCATTTTATTGGGGGCTCCTACAGCTCTGATAACAACCCATACATCAATTGTATCAAGCACATTTGTACATATATTGCCATCATTTTCAAATTACCAGTATTTTCTTTCTCTTTGAGCCCTCGGCATAAGCTTTTTCCCCTCCCTCCCCAACTTTCTCACCCTCATAGACCCCTGATAAATGATAAATTATTATTATTGTAATATCTTACATCGCCCACTGTCTCCCTTCGCCCACATGACTATTGCTCGCCCCCCCTTGGGAGGGGTAGAATCATCCGTTGGTCATTATAGTTGTTCCGCTTCTCCCCTTTTCCCCATCCTCTTCCCCTACCTTCATGGTATTGCTGCTCTCATTGCTGTTCCTGAGGGGCTTGTCTGTCCTGGATTCTGTGTCAAGAGCTCTTGTCTGTACCAGTGTACATGTTCCGGTCTAGCCGGATTTGTAAATTGGAACTGGGGTCATGATAGTGGGGAGGAGGAAGTGGTTAAAGACCTAGAGGAATGCTTTGTGTTCTATTGTTGCTGTGCTGCACCCTGTATTGTTCTTTTCTTGTGACCTTTCTGCGAGAGAACGTCCACGTATCTTCAGATGGGCTTTGGGTCTGCACTCCAACCCCAATCATTTGCATCTATGTATTTATTTTGGATCTTCTGGTGTCTGATACTTTATCCCATCGGCATATTGTGATCACATAGGCTAGTGGGTTCTTCCATGAGGGCTTTGTTGCTTCCCTGCTAGATGGCTGCTTGTTTAACTTCAAGCCTTTAAGATCCCAGATGCTGTTTCTTTTAATAGCCAAGCAACATAAGTTTTCTTCACATTTGCTTATGCACTCATTTTGACTTCAGCAATCGTGTAGACAAGATGAGGATCAAAGAATGCCTGGTTATTAGAGCAAAGTGTTCTTGCATTGAGTAGTGTGCCCACCAGGACTAAATCTTCAGAGGGGTTTTATTATTCTCCTGTGGAGCCATTAGTAGGTTTGAACCATTTATCTTGTGATTAAAGATCAATGTGTAGCTCACTATGCAGCCAGGGCTCCATGTCTGATTCCATCACTGGCAAAATAACATTCATAAGCAAATGATTAAGGTTAAAGTCTTCGACTTTATCTTATTTGCATAATTTAAGAATTGAAAGCTTTGAGAGTACAACACCAAAGGCAATTGGTTCTACTAAGTTAATTTTTTACCAGAATAGTGTTGGGTTGGAGAGTAATACATATTTTATTCTAATGAGAGATTTAACCTAACCCATACATTATTTAATTGAAAATTTGATTAGCTAACCTTTGGCAATTCATGAAAGCATGTCCAATCTGTTGAAGCCAATGTTTAAAAATTAATTTTTATATTGTACTATCAAGAATTAGTATTTCAGCTGCCACAGAAGACACAGGGATGAATTAAATCTTTAACATGCACTCATCTTTAGTCGCATTAAAATATGTCTGTGTATGTAACAGAAACCTTAATATAATTTTAAATTTTTAAGATATTCTGAATAGCTAAGTATACCTTTAAAATTGCTGCCCAAACACAAAGTAATAGAAATTGGACTACTTCAGCAAGAAACTATTATTATAAATAAATTTCCTAGGATATTGGTAAAATGAACATTTCTTTAAGAAAAGTAACCAATTGTTTTTATTGACATAACTTAATAGCCAAGTAATGAAAGTTTGTGTCTACAAGTTTAATATTCTCCACGACTTATGGCCATTGAGTTGATACCAATTCATAGTGACTCTGTAGAGCCATGGTTCTAAACCTCCCCAATGCTGCGACCCTGTAATACAGTTCCTCATGTGGTGATGACCCGCCCACCCACCATAAAATTATTTTTGTTGCTACTTCATAACTGTCTTTTTGCTGCTGTTATGATTCGGGTGACCCCTGTGAAAGGGTCAATTGACCTCCCAAAGGGGTCGTGACCCACACGTTGAGAACCGCTGCTGTAAAGTCTAACTGCTGCTGTGGAACTCTACAGGAGTAGAGAGCTTCATCTTCTCCCCGAGTAGCAGGTGATTTCAAACTGCCACCCAACACATAACCTGCCAAGGATCCTTGTAAGTTACTGGTCAACTTTAGATTTTGATAAAGTGTGTGCATATTATAGACTAAACCATTTATCAAACTTTCAAAATGATTAACATTGACTTAGAACTCTATATATTACTTCTTCCTCAACTTGACTTATCATATTTTATCTTCCTTATTCTGATTTAAAACTTTACATGTTACATCTGCCTCATCTCTCTCCTCCAGGAACTGAGACAAAGCACCAGGCCTGGAGTAAAATAGAGCTGGGTTCAAATCCCAGCTTGACACTCTTGCTGCCAGAGGAAAGCGTATTAACTATGAGAGCAATATTTACTACACTGGCTGTTGTGAGATTACATGAAACAAGGAACATGAGAAGAACTTAATAACAGCATGCAAGCTTTCCCAATTTTCCTAAGCCTGAAAACTTTTACCTCTCTGCTTCTGATAAAAGGCTAGAGAAAGCAATAAAACAGTGCTGACTTAGCAGGTTACAAATTTATGACCTCATTAGTAAACTCGACATAATAATAACCTAACTTCTAGAGTTGTTTTAAGGATTCCAGAAGATGTTGTACGTAAAATACTAATTTTAGCACCTGGCATATGGTAGGTACTCGAAAAACGGTCTGGCTGTAATCCTTCGGTAGCTTAATGATCTTTATCATTAACACAGCAGTACATTCCCAGGAGGTGCTAGCCAGCCTACTACTCCCAACTTTTTTACCTTCATCTTATCAAATCTTCTTGATAAACAATCTCCTGGCCTAGTTAGCTGAAAAAATGCAGGGTACTGGAAATCAGTAGCCCCCGTTTCTCTCTTTCAAAGACTCTTTGACTAATTTATAATCTCTCATAAATCCTTCATGTCTTAGACAAATGAGGATGCTCAGTGAACTTCTTGTCCGATTCATTAATTCATTCTTTCTACAAACCTTACTGAGTGCCTACACGGAGCCAGATTAGATTCCTGTAAGGGCAGTATCTAAAAGAAGGCCCTCGATCTTTAGTTTGCATTAGGATAACCTTCAAAGCTGAATGAAACAGATGGTGGACCCACCACCAAATCTGATTCAAAGAATTTGCATTTCTAACAAGTTCCCTACACATGCTGACATGCTAGACAGGGTTCCCAATAGAATGACTGGTCTTTAAAAAGGAAACATAGTAAGCCTAATGGTCAATATGTTTCAAATAGACACCTTTCACCAGCTAAATATTTAATTCTTTGGCATGCATTTCTTTTAAAGTCCTAAGTCTGCTTTACAGCACCAGGCAAAGGGGACTCTAGAACAAAAGACAAGCTTTTAAAAACAGTGCTAACTGTCCCCTGGGCCAATTATAATTGCATGGAGTAGACCTTAAGTGTGTTATCAGTAGGAAGAAGGTTTTCAGCAATACAAAATGTGCATGATCTATGTTGTATTTAACATCCACTAGAGCCAGGTCAAAGCAATTCAGAACAACAACACAGTAAGTAATCTGATTCAGAGGACACATTGCTTTGAATTTATTACAAGAATTATCCAGTTCAATTTCATTCCTAATGAAGCCAGCGGTTCAAGTGATTTAATATCCAAGTTCCAAGTGAAAGAATATTTTAGTGGTATGTTTTTCCATGCTTTAAATAGAAGTTTGATTAATTTTATCTCTTGCACACAGGGGGAGGCACCCCCGCCCCCAGGTAGAGTCGAATGGAAATTATAATTAGAGCTAAGAAAAACCTGCATAAAACTTTACTATGATTAATTCAATACTTTTTATTTGCATAAAGCACAGGCACATTTATTTCAGAATCCAAAAAATAATAATTTAAGAAATAAAACATTCAAAACCTGAAACACTCTCTGAATCATTCACAAAGCCAATGAGTCCTATCTGACAAGTAAGAGAAATTTTAAAATGTCCCCTCACTCCACACCAAGAATAACTAAAAGGGATTTAACATTTTTAATAAATTCTAAATATTAACACTGACTATAATTAAATCTAGGAATAAAAACTCTACATTGTGAAACTACTATTCGGGGAGTAAAGTGTGGCCGAAAGCTATCAGATCCCTACAAGATCACTTCTAACAACAGAATGTTCTCTTGGAGATGGTTGATGTTTTGATACTGAAATCTCTTAACCTCTAGTATAATATGCATTCTGAAAAAACCTGTATTCAAACATACTGGGAAAATAAAATCCAAAGAAAAATCTAGAAGTACAGATTTAAAATGACAATAATTAACAATCACAAGCTTTAAACCAGCTAACAAAAAGCCTCAGTGAATAACCAGTAACAAGAGTAAGCAATGCTTTGCTACTTTCCCCTCACTTCCTTGCTCACTCTATGTTCAAGTCTTTCAAGAAACCTTTCATAACAAGACCCACCCTAAGAGACTCACTAGTCTCCATTACCTTAACCATATTTTTTCCTTTCATCATGTTTTGTAATTGTTTCCTGCATTTTCTCTCCTCTCAGCTTACCTCATTAAAATTAGTTTAAAATCCTAAAGCAAAAGTTTTTATTAGTTCATATAATCAGAATTCATATTTTAAGAAGTCAAATTCATTTGAACCAAGTTAAAGGAGAACTTTTTCATCATACTATTTTGTGTATAAATTTTCATAACATTGCAGATTAGTCATTTACTTTATGTAAATATTCAAAGTTAAGAGATTATGTAGCTTGACCACAGTCACCTGGTATTAAGACCAGTTCTTAATGACCTGCTAGTCCGTCTATTACTATCTTTGGTAATTAGGTATAAACCTATGTATAAAAAATTATACTTGTACATTTCTGGATAAGCCATATTCTCCCACCTTTGTCTTTGAAAATACTATCACTTCGACATGGAAGCCCTACCTTTCTCTAACTCTGCACCTTCATGTGGCAAACAGAAGGCCTATTCAGTGAAGCTCTCAGCAAGTAGCTCCCTCTTCTCATTACTCTCTGCTCGCCTACTGACTCCTACTCTGCTACAGAAATTAAGAGTCTGAATCAGAATTATCCTTCGATTTACCTGCTTTTTCCAGGCGATTGTCAAGTCCTATCTACAGAACTGCACCTGTCCATGATGAGCAACAAATAAAAATCCACTGAATGGCTAATAAAAAGCAAATGAAGTATGCGTGTACATAAGAGGGCTTCAAAAAGTTCATACAAAAATTCCATTTTCTTTTAATTAAATTTCTCCGTGAATTTCTTAAAGACTCTCCCTACACACATCTTTGTATCTTTCGTGGAAATCATCACTTAACCATTGTATTCCTGAAATACTTATAAACAATTTATACTATCTTTGGATATTAAATAATGGTGACAATGATTGATAACATAGTTGTGTATTCTTGCAACCCACATTTTACTTGGAAGACAAGCAGGGTTAGCTAGTAAAATGACCATTACCATTTTATCATAAGAATAGGGTGGCATTGTGGGTTTTCGTCACGTTGAAAACCACAAGGTCAGCAGTTTGAACCACCAGCTGTTCAGAGGGAGAAACAGGAGATTTCTGTTCTTGTTAAGACTCATAACCTCTGACACCCAAAGGGCAGTTCAAACCTGTCCTAAAGGGTTGCTATGAATTGGAATTGATTCGATGACAATGGTTTGATTGTCTTATCTAAAAAGAGGCAAATAAAACACTCATTAAGGTTTGTTATACTTATGTTTTTTTAAGTCTCCAGACTGCTTTTTAACACTTTGATACAATTTATAGCAGACCAGCAAACAACTGACATATGCCAGGTGCTGTGTTAAATTGGGGGGAACCGAAGTAGAAAAGTCATAGTTCCTACATTCAAAGTAGTTAAAATACTAATCATTGGATGCACATGCAATGATATTGCAATTTGACAACATGAAGAGGGTATGTACAAAGTTTGGTGAATGTATATGAACATGTAATTCCATTTCTTATTTAGCAGAAACCCACCCCGGGCCCACTGCAATTACTCAACGTCTATGCACGAGACACGGCACAAGATGCCCTGGTCTCTGAAAACCTTTGGGAGTTTGCAACACCTTTTTAATACCATGGATCCCAGACCCTGTGAATTTGAAATCCCTTCTAATTTATAAAACCAAAACCCTCACTTGCATCAAGTCGATTCCAATTCAGAGGAACCCTGTGGGTTTCCAGGGCTGTGACTCGATATGGAAGTACAAAGCCTCGTCTTCGTCCTAGGGAGCTGCTGCTGGATTTGAACTGCTGATCTTACAGTTAGCAGCCCAGCATGTAATCCACTACACCACCTGGGCTCCTTATAAGCCAAAAGCTTTGGAAATTTCAGATTCTACTAAAATTATGTTTGTTTTCAAGTTCAATGTAAATGAATAGCAACACATTAACAATTGGGTTTTTCTCAGAGAAAGTTAGGGGGGGGGGCGGAGAGAAAAATTTCTAGTTTGTCTAGTAGCTATTTCTGTGGGAATATCTTCTTTAGTCCATTCCGAAAATACTGAATGCCTGTGAGTCAGGCACTGCTATGTGCTACAATCATAGCAGAGAACAAAGAGACAAAATGCCTGCTTTCTAAGAGTTTATGCTCCAATTTACTTCAGCACAGGAAATAAACTAGCAAATAAGGAATCAATATGAAAAAATAAGTGCCAAGAATTTTGGTCAAAAGTAACTACATCACCACAGCAGGTCTCTTGCACTGGCATGGAATACGCGACTAATTGGCAATGATTGTGCAACACTGAAGTTCTACCAACAAGAAAGTAGGCTAATACACACCCGTCATAATACCTCTCTACACGGAGGAGCTGTGTGAGCCATCAGAGTTCTATACCTTTTAAGGATATTTTAACGGTGTCATTTAGAAAATGGATATATTTAAATACATTTTAATGAACTAAGAAATAAATTAAGGTTCATTGCAAAAACATGTAAGGGAAGAATGTAATTGAGAACGCAATCATTTGTTTACAAATACATGCTCTGAAACAGCCGAACACAAAACAGCCACAGGGAGCCGTTAAGTATAATTTTTTACTTTTTCAGTCATAGTTGTAAAATGTTTGTCATAATCGATAATAAACTAAGGATAAGAGGATGCTATATATTATCTAGAAAGCTAACAAATTATTGATTTTCTTTTATAAAAAATTTTGAAAATGACTTCTACATTGCAAAATAAAAATCATTTTTTATTTTAGAATACAGGTTTAAAACAACAACAAGCCATAATGTTGATAACATGGATACACAGGCCACCCTAGAGTCACACAGAAGAAGGCAGATCAAAGAACAAGTATCTACGCCGGAAGGCCTTGCACTGTATCTGACCTGCTTGCTGAAATGACTCATTTGCCTTCTTTGCTCTTCCCTCTTCCCTTTAGTTTACAGCAAAAACCAAGCTAACATGCTTTGTCCCCTCACAACCCCTACCCAACTTCCTCCTTACTTCACCTTAGAAAATTAATACATAGTGAAGTGAATGGCAGAACAAGTTTCACCCAACTTGATGAAGATCCTTTCTTTTTTTTTTTGAAAAGGGTAATTGAGTCAATTATGATAATACATTTCTAAAGTTAGTGTTCTATAGCCTAATATGGTGAGCAGTGTTCAAGATCTTCAAAGTTTACAAGTGGCCATCACAAGATAAAGGTAATGGTCTTTATTTGTGACCAAAAAGAAAGTTAAGAATCACAAAAGGAACTGGACTATAGACTACTTGTCTATACAAACTATCTTGAGACCAGGTGATGAACATTCTGGTCAGGGATACAACAGATGAATATTGATCAATAGGTAAGAGGGTGTGGAACAGAACTGCAAGTATTTTAAGAATCAAGATTTACTGGACCTATTGGGTTCAAAGGATTCCTGAGGATCTGGTCTTGATTTGCTCTTCAAATCTTGAAATTAAACTACCATATATACTCAAGTATAAGCTGACCCGAATATTAGTCGAGGCTCCTATTTTATCACAAAAACTGCATTATAAATGTGCTGAAAAACTCAGCTTATACAGGAGTGTACACAGTATTCCCTCAAGTCACCATTAACCTGTGTAAAAGCCCAAAGACTGCCCTTAAGAATTGTGTTTTATATAAAAATAATGATAATCTATGTAAGACTAAAGGGTCAACAGTTAATTGGAAGCATGGGCTCAAAGCACAGATGAGAACCGTAGGTATGGAAGCAAAATAACGGGAAGTGGAACAACTCGAACAGAGATAACAATATAAAAACTGCAACCATATAGATGCTTTGCTGGGAATATTTTCATCAAAATTAGAGTTTTTAAAAAACAAAATCCCTAAACTTAAAAAATCATAACACATACCAAACCTTAAAATTTTTTTACTTAGATGATTTTTTAATTTTCCAGTGAATAAATCCAATACATAATTAGAATTACAATCAAAGATTTCTGAGTCCATGATATTGGTTGCACTAGTATTTATGGACAGAGCAAACTGGGACTTAAAGTGATTATTTCTGAATGGTGAGGACAGTTCACTCTTTTCCTTTTTTTTATAATTAGAATATATTACTTTTAAAATAAAATATAATATAGAATGATGAAACTGTATCTAAAATTGTGTTCAAAGAAAATCCTGTTAAATTAATTATGTGTGATTCTATAGACAATTACAAATTGAGACAGTGTGCAAAATCTATAAAAAACTATTGAATAATATGATATGAAAATTATGTGCCAATAAAATAAACTATCAGAGTTTTTAAAATATACATTATAAAAGAATCTGAACTTTTACTAAAGAATTCAGCAAGAGATTAATAAAGTGTCATAAAATTTACTTGGAAAATATTCTTTGTTCAATAATTTAGCTTTCCTAAGAGGAAGCAAACTAAGAAATAAACAATAAAAATATTATTTCATGCCACAATATCATGGCACAGAGGGTGAAAAAACCTTATTTCTAAAATAAAATATTATTCACCAACACTATTTTAAAAAACAAAAGAGTAAGAACCTAAGTGATATGGATAGGTTTAAAAATCATTTAAATCATATTTAGTGATTAATGTCTATCTAAAAATGTTTTATGAAAGATTCTTCAAAATGCAAGTCTTTTACGTTATTCACTTTATTTGTTCTTAGTATTTCCTAGCTCTAAACATATATTTTGATAAAACAGAACTCTAATAGCAATTCCAGCCATGTAAGTAATATTAATATACCTAAAAAAACTCTTCATTCAAGAATTACTTTATATCTGACATGGGAAAGTCACTCTTTTCCTCCCAATTACATTAACTTTCTCAATTTTTGGTTTAACATCTATTAGATGTCACTTTGAGGGCCAAGGTGTACCTGACCCGCAGCAAACACGGTATTTTCAATCACCTCAGATGGATCTGAAAGTTGGACAGTGAATAAGAAAGGCAGAAGAAGAACTGACGCATTTGGGTTATGGGGTGGACAAAACTATTTAAAGTACCATGGGCTGCAAAGAGAACCAACCAATCTCCTTTGGAAGAAGTACAGCCAGAACGTTCCTTAAAAGCAAGGATCATGAGGCTTCGTGTCACACACTTTGGACAAGGTGTTAGGAGAGAGCAGCCTCTGGAGAAGCACGTCATACTTGGCGGTGACAGGAGAGCCTACCATAAGACAACTGTGAGGATGGCACACAGCTGGACAGTGCGGCGTCCTGTCGCGCAAAGAGTTGCTGAGTTGGCACCAACTTGAGGGCACCCACCAACAACAAACTCTAGACATCGTTATCGTTGAATTTTCAAGTACACGCCAAGGAGCCAAATAAAAAGGCAGACCTTTAAAATTTAAGACAACATCCAAATGGCCATTGCTTCTGACATTGTCATTATTACCTTGTCTGGATCCATCTTTCCTCTGATAAATTCTTGCTTCCAAAACTGCAGTGCCTGTTCCAGGGTCAGACCAATGCCTTTCAGGAAAAGGCCGTACTGCATTCGGCCCCCATGGCGAAGATGGTGGTTCTCCCGCAAGGCTTTATGTAACTGACGCATGCAGGGTGGGAAAGACTTCACAGAAAGCTACAAGGGAAGAAAAACCAGTGCTGACTCTGTGGAAGGTTCACCAAGTCCCCAGAATATCTGTTCTGATTACAAAGCCATACTACGTGGAATAGAGCAAAACCAACAGAACAAATTATTCCGTTAGCATGAATGCCCAGCCCAACAACAAAAACAGCGTTTTCCCCCTTGCTTTCTTAGTTTTCAGGCCTGTTTCTAGGGTCATTTGGGGTACTGATTCAGAAACCTGCATTAGATAGACCACATTAGCTCTAGTTTCTTAGATATGGTGTTCCACTGTAATTTTGGCTTTTGATTTATACTAATTGATTTATCATCCTAATTTTAAATATGAGAGTAATTCAGACCCACAATTACAGGATAAGACCCCAAAGTAAGAAATATTTGAAAAAGAATTAGGTCTGAAAAGACTTCCAAGGAAAGCTGTAGAAGGACACAGGAGGACTAGTTACAGCTTCCCATGAGCTGTTTGAAGTCCCCTTGCATCTGGCAGGAGCCTGGTGGTGTCATGGTTACAAGTTGGGCAGGGGTCTCAAACTTAGCCCTTTGAAACCACCAGCAGGTCTGCAGGCGAAAAGACAGTGTTTTCTACTCCCATAAACAGTTACAGTCTCAAAACTCAAAGGGACAGTTCCACCCTGTCCTATATAGTCCATATGAGCCAGGATGGACTCACTGACAGTGAGTTTGGGTTCGAATTTGTGCCTGGAAAGCAGAGCCAGCAAGATGTACTGATAGTTGGACTCAAGGTGTGAGGGAAAGGGAAAAGTCATGGAGGTTTGGGTGCTTAAAAATTTACAGGCTGAAAAATGAAGATTTCAGAGATAGTATGTTTACTGGGCTTAAGAGCATCTAGGGTAGAAGGTCGATACAAAATGTGTCTGTCAACAGAATCCACAGCGGTTCCAGCTACTCAAAAGAAAGGCTGTGGCAGGTTGCTTGTACAATGACTGTAGCCTTGGGAATCCTACAGGGTCGCGCTGTGAGTCAGAATGACTCAATAACAGGTCTGGTTCTGTATTTACAGCACAGGTGCTAGTGCATACCAGAGCCAAGCCCCTGCCCCACACCCCCTCCCCCCAACAAGCAAGATTCCTAGGGTTGCCTAGGCGATGAATGCGCATGCTGTCCTAGGCTGGGGACTATCACAGTAAGAGTCTCATCTTTCTCCAGTGGAGTAGTTGCTGGGTTTGAATCATCAACCTTGCAGTTAACAGTCCAACTGGTAACCAATAGTGCCACCAGGGCTACGTATGTAATGGATAGAATCTGTATATACTCACTCAATGAATTAAGGGTTAAACTTCTAGATCCATCACAAGTTCATATTTGCTTGCAAGTAGGGCAAACATCTAGACAGAATTAGGTTAAGAATCAACCACCCGTCAGCCAATTATTCCCAGAGTATAGAGTGAATAAAATTCACAGGGGAGGGCACACATGGCGGATCTACAAAGCATACACTGTTTGAGAACGTTAAAGGATGGGACGTGTAAGAACAAGTCTCAAATTAACAATGTAAGGTAGGCAGTTCCACTATTATTTCTAGATATGATAACTGTGACCACTTGATTATAACTTTTCTAATAGGGAGAAAAATTATTCATCCAGTCTCTAAAAACCCATGGCCTTCTTATTACAATTCTTATTTCTAAGCACTAAAATCTCTGTATTGGTAATTTATTGTTTCCAAGCATTAAAGTTTCAGTGCACATTTTAGTTACCATAATTCCAGACTTCCGGTGGCATAGTGGGTTACTTATTAGGCTGCTCATGACAACCTAGGTTCAAACCCACCAGCCATTCTAAGAAAGAAAGATGAGGCTTTCTGCTACTATCAAGATTTATAATCTCAGTAACCCACAGGGGCAGCTTTACCCTGACCAATAGGGTCACTACGAGTCAGAATTTGCTGGATGGTATTGAATGAGTGTGAATACTAGATAAATTGGTAACTGTAAAAACAAAGATTATTGTGGGCTGACTATTGTTCCCTTTTTTAGATGGAGAGGAAATTCTATCATAGAGCAAGGAGAAATTCTACAAATTAAAGTAAGCTAATCTTTCATTCTACTACGATGCTGCAAAATGAAATATAGTTGAAATATGCTGTCCATTAACTGAGTGGCAGCTCACAGATGAAAGCCAATACTTCAGATTTCCCATATATCCTTTTTAAATGCATATAGAGTTTAAATATAAACACCATTATCTATCGTTACCTAAAAGTATGGTCTTTGGAAGAATTGCTTAAATTCTGTTTTTACCATACTACAATTTTCAGGTTAACTTAGATTTAGTTGTATGACTTGATAAACCTAGGGGTTTCTTTAAAAATGATTGACAATCAATATAATAATGTTTTCTCCTCATCCTCCCAACCAAAATCTGTGTTTCAGCCATTGACACAGGATTGAAGATGACGACTGATGCTTACCGAATCAATCTGCTCTAAGGAAATCTTCCCCACGTTTCCCTGGATGCTGTAATCTTGGCCAGTGTAGGAATGACTAGGGAAAAAAGAACAAGATATTAAAATGGGATCTGTAAAAATGAATTTTCTTCAAGCATTTTTTAAATTCTGAAAACTGTTAGAATCAATATGAGAGAATATTTAATATGTAAACCTTAGTAGAAATGTATCCAGAAATTTTGAATGTATTAATATAAAAATTTAAGTAGGTTACCCTGAAATAATTTAAAAACAGAGTTACAGTCTGTTCCTTGTGATTCCTAGTCTAGTGCTACATCCATTTCTTAGAAGCATAATCCAAATGTTGTTAAAGTTCACACTATTTATCCCTTCAGCACAGCAAAAGAGAAATTGGAGCTAAATCCAGAACCATCTTAATAGTGATAGGTCCTTGGGCAAGTTACTTAGAATCTCTGAATCCAGGTTTCTTATCTGTCAATAGAGACGACAAGGCCTGCCTTGCAGGGTTGATGGGAGTCTGAATTGAAATAATTTTTGTAAAAGGCATAACCAACAGTAACCACTGTTTGTTAAAATAAATATCTGATTAGTAGTCTGATATTAAAGTGTGCTGAGTCCTTATCTATATGCTTAATTAGATCCCTGCAACAACCCTGAGAAAGCAGTTTACATGTGGCAGATACCGAAATACAGACTCAGGAGGCAACTACTGAAAAGGAGCCGAAAGCAAATTGCCAATGCAGTCAGTGGGGCTATGACCTTTGATGTGCAGTACCCTAGTACCCTATTTCTTTACTATGCCATACTATCCTCTTTCCTGTAGCAAATATTGCTATTTATAAATTAGAAAATATAATTTGGTTTATACTATGTAAAATCACCAATTTTCATAACTCTTCAACTTGACATAGTATGGGAAACTGAGAACTGGAAAGACTGTATGCGGCCAAATTCTCTAAGGTCATATTTAAAGAGTCTGGGAGGCGGGGACCCTGGTGGAGGGAGAACTTCATGCTAGTGAGTTGGGAGATGAATCCCAGTCACATTCTGCTAACTATAAGTCCGCCCTCCCCTCGCCTCCAATGTTGTGGTCACGGCCCACCCCCTAATAATGCCAATCTTAAGATGCTCCGTACAAACCCGTGGTTGCTTACTGTTTGCTTGAAGGTTATCTGCCATCAAGAGCAGTCAGATGCTACTGTTCACACCCTAGGTAAGGCCCAGCGGCTGTGGAGGCTGGTCCCCCTCAGCACAATACCCTGCCTACACCCAGCTCCCTAAACACCAATTCAGAGTAGAAATTTCAGTTATTAGACAGCTTAAAACAAACACTAGATTATATGGGAAACCACTGTCAAGTCATGTTTCAAGAGGAGACCACAATTAAAAAGGAACATCCAGAGCGAAGTATCATCGGGAATCCTGTGTGTTCCAGAGTCTCTCCACTGCACAGTTCAGACTCTTAACTGCTCAACCATATCAATTCTACACTCAAGATGCTCTGCAAGGAGGTTGTTTTGCCACGACAAATCGATTTTCACCGATTAAAAACAAGGTATGGATCATGAGGCAAAACTATATGCGTCTGAATCCCTGAATGTCCAATCAGGCAACATCACACCACATATACATCTGTAGGCCGATTAACGTTCTGTTTTGTTTTCATGGAAAATGACTCTCCTTTCATAAATTATCCTCTGAAAGATTTCTAAAGACCTCCCCGAATCCAGACTCTGCTGCACTGCTCCAAATGAGGGGTGAGATACAGGAAGCAGAGACAGAGGGCAAGGCTCTTGACCTGCACTCTTGGGCTATGCTGGGTGTAAAGCGGGGTGGGGGCAATGGTAGGGGGACAACTGCTCCTGCTGCTCAGGAGGGTGAAATAGCTGGCCCAGCTGGGTGCACTCTGTTTTCACTTCTGCTTCTAAGGGATCACTACTGGCTTCCTCTACCCTGCTCCCATCCCCTCAGCTGTCACTGCTGTAGGGCATATTCCTGCAGTGTGGTGGCTAGGGTAGCAAGGACATCCACAGGCAGACTCCCACCAGGTTTTAATATGGTGTCTGCACAACACCCAAATCACCTAACATCCTATTGTGTATCTTTCATGTTAAGCAACTCATACTGTAGTACAGGCTTGGGAGGGGTGAAGAAGGAATATCTACTGGCTCGGCGACTCGATTTCCCTGACCCTGCAAATGCCTTCTTTGCACCCTCCCCGGGCAAAGACAGAGAGCTGATGCTTGGAAAGCAGGGTGAACAGAACAGCAAGGAGTGATGCAGAATGATTCCCCACATTTCCCAGCTCCTATTATTCCCCCTCGTGCATCAATGTTCTGCGAATTAAGGGATCATTTGATTCCACCATTCCATTAATTGCATCAGCACTACACATACAAAAAGCAAGGTAAGCCAGGTGAACAGTGGACATTTAACCTGAGTATTTAAAATTTTAATTTGGATCACAATCAGAATTATTTCAGTTGAATCACAAGACTAAAAACATATTTTACTTTCCAAAATACCTTATAGTGAAGCAAATTAAGAGGGCAATAGAAACAGGAGTCTCTTCGGCTACGAGTCTGAGGAATTATTTTGTGTTAAATCCCTAGTTCCACAAACTAGGACAAGTCACTTAAACTTCTTGCTTTGCAGTATCTTTGCCTATAAAATGACACTAAAAATGCCAGTTCTGCTAATTGTGAGAAATGTTGGGAAAAATCAAATGATACAACATTTGCAAAGTGCTCACAGCAAGGAGCGACTGAGGTCTTGACCACCAAGTCCAAAAATAGCAGATTAGGAAAAGAGGCAGCAATGATCCTGTGGAGAAGTCAGCACCCAGCTGGAAGGCCCTAGGCCTCTGCCCGGTCTACATTGGCCCCTTTACGCCTAGCTTCTGAGTCTATCAATCGAGGACGATGACGACAGTGATCCAGCAGAATTGCTCAGACTAAACAGATGAACAAATATGAAAGCCTTTTAAACATAGTAAAAGGGCACACAAGCATGATTATGGTTACTGAATAAACAGCCAAATGATTGCTATACTGCAAGAAGGAGTAATGTATACGGCATAATTATGAAACACATAAGCTCAAAGATGAAGGTAGAGGAATAAGGAGCAAATAGTACTCCCACAGAAAGAAAAAAGGATCCTTAAAAACAACTTACACTCGCTCATGAAACTCTCTGCTTTACCTGGAAATGTCCCGGGAGGTTACGAAAAGGGAGTCAGGAAAAGTGAGGCACCTTTCCACCATATCCAGAACTCTGATCGGCTTTGTGAGTCCATATAAAGCTAGCCTTCTGCTCAGCTGTCAAAGCACACTCTTATTTTTGTGATTAAAAATTATCAATGTTTGAATGAATCTTTTATAATAATCGTTTTACTAGGGAAACATGCCTAGCTTAGAAATACAGAAACAGTACTATGCTACTTGACAGCGAAGCCCTTTCTAGTTGATTCAAGATGGATGTATGTGTGTGCATGTAAATCCAGCATAAAAAACTTTTCTATCCATTTAAAATAATCACAGATTTCTTTTGAGAAGCACTGTCATCAATGTTCAGTTTTCAGCAAGGGAGTTCAGTAGGCACTACATATTTTTTGCTTCTAACTTTTCATTATAAAATGAGATGTACCACAAATGCCGTTTTTTTTCCCCAATACAGCAACCCACCCATCCACTCACCGACCCCGCAAAAAAAAAAAAAAATTTAAGGGCCACATAATTCAAAGTGTCATGAATCAGTACTTTGCCATATATATGTATAAGGATATATCTATATCCTTAATTGAAAAATAAGATTTGATTTATGTAATTTTTAGTTTAGGTTTACCAGAAATATAAGGAGGTGGGGAATGAACCTGTGACCTAAGCACTTGGTAAGATAGTTCGAATTCTTGCGACTCTAGAGTCACCGGCAAAAGACACAAAGAGTGAAAAGTCACAGAGTTTTCTCAAAGGAACCAAAAGTCAGAAAAGTAGTAAAAACAATAAAGATGCGGTCCAGTGAGTATTCAATTACATTAGAATACTATCTGAAGACATTAAGTGGTAAAAGGATATAGTGTACTTGTGCTAAAAAGTAGCAATAACTACACTGTACCACCAAAATAAACACTTTCCCTACTCAACAGTATTATATGAGTGCATAAAATGCAGTACAAACTTTATTTTCTTACGTGTTTTTAGATCGTCAGCTCCTTGTAAATAAGACGATCTCCACATCCCGGTAGACAATTGTGGTTATAACTGTTGTCCTCATCTAGATCTATCAGAGTCTAATTTACTAAAGTGAGAGACAAAGAGACTTTTTACATGACCCTCTATTGCCCCTTCATCATTCAACAAACACTTATTAAGCACCTTTGTGACCAACGAGGAGTCTAAGCCGTGAAGAAGTGGTGACCCAATAGTAAAATGCCGCAAGCACCCCTCAAACAAACACAACACAAATTCTTTGCCTCCGAAGCGATTCTGTGATATGATGCAACTGCCCTGTCCTTAGGGTTCTCTTGGCTGTGACATTCATAGAGGCAGAATGACCTGACAGCATCCTAGTGGCTGCAACCCAGCAACCTTGAGGTCGGTGGTCCAGTGCAAACCCTGTGTGTGACCCAGGCACCTCCATAAGTGCCACACCAATGCTCACACGAACGGTGGGGAGAAGGTAAGCCGCGTTAAGTATTTGTAAGCATTAAGGCTTTCTGAGCAATGACATGGCACTGTACAGAGTAGGCTTTCGAAACACTGACTGCAGAATTCCAAAAGGTGGTTAGAATGCTACCGAAATGACTGACCACCAGGCCTCGGCTAAATCGAGAAGCCTGTTAGGCCAGAAGGATGGGATGAACTCCTAAGAAATAGCACTGACGGGTCTGAGCAGTGAGGAAAGAGCACCCGTGGCAAGGAGGAATGAGGGTGAAGTGGGAGATGAAGAGATTGTGGTTGGAAAATGATTTGCATTTGGAGGCTAAGAAGTAGGGCAGTTTCAAATCAAAGTTAAAGCTAAGATTGTCACTTGTTGATGATTTGTGGTTTAACAATTTTACATGCTTTAAAACATTCATAAATGTTGACCTGGCTCATAAAAGTGTATGATTCGAGTTTAAGGTACTTGTGGAAAGAAGGTGACAGTTTAGAATACTAAGTCTACTTTCCTCCGAATTTACAATGTTAGCACATATCAGATAGAATTCATACATGAAGAAGCTGAGTGTTAAGTGACAAAAAGACAATTAAATAGATTGAAATTGGACACCCCTGTGTTGTTTTCCCTTGAATTCTCGACTTTATCTTTGAACCTTAATATCCATTGCAACGGCTACACAGAACTCAGATTACCCAGACCAGGTCCTATAGCCTACACAGAACTCATGGCCAAAATCCGTGACTACGGGATTTATTAAGGAATTAACAGGTTGCAATGCGAGTGAGAAATGCTCGGGTTTCAGCTCTTTATCAGGACTTGGTTCACAATCTTTGGACCACAGACTGGTGTGCTTCTTCCACGTGGATTTGGGTGATACCTCATTTAAATCAGCTGTGGTCAGTTTTTCAAGATTTGAGGGGCAGAGAAGTGGTAGACATTTTCGACTTGGTTTCTGTCTGGCCATTGATTACCCAGACCAGGTCCTATAGCCTACTGGGACTTTAGACTTTGTCCTTTCCAGGCACACAATATCCTTCCTAGGCCCCATGAGCAGGATTTGATGTGGGAACCCCGCTAAGTGAACTGGGCTTTACTTCAAACTCACCTGTAGCAGATTTAAAGAGCCAACATACTCTCTTAGATTTGAGGCTGAAAAGCCCTAAGGTGAAAAGAAACAAGTGACTGCTCTCCCAAGGTTATTGTTTTTTCAATCATTTTATTGGGAGCTCGTACAACTCATCACAAATCAGTCATATATCCATTGTGTCAAGCACATTTGTACATTTGTTGCCATCATCCTCAAAACATTTTCTTTCTACTTGAGCCCTTGGTATTACCGTATTTTCCCCTGCTCTCCTCCACCCACTCTCCCTCATGAACCCTTGATAATTTATAAATTATTATTTTGTCATGTCTTAGACTATATGATGTCTCAAGGGAGAATCAATCACAAGGATCTACATATAACCCCCTCCCTGGGGGACGGACAACAGAGAAGTGGGTGAAGGGAGACGCCCCAAGGTTATTTGTGGATTTGGTGGTCATTGGACTGTGGTTGGGCTCTTGTGCGAATCAACGGTAGCCATGTCTTTACAAACTCAATACCGTTCTTGCTCTTATGACATGTACTAATCTGGCAGACATGGCTCTGCCCTTGGGAGTGTCAGAGGGTTCGTTTTATACCCAGGAGGACGGTGTTCTAGGGAATCCTCTTCACGATTACTCACAGGTGAGTCTCACCAGTATTTTCCCCTCACCACCTCAGCACAACACTCATGAAAATGTCATTTGTCACTGTCCCTGCAAGTCACTAAAAAAAAATCTACTTAAAAAAATTAAACCTTAAATTCTATCTCCTTTAGTAGTAGCAAAGCATAAACTATCCATTTCAATAGAAACTGAAAGCTCTAGCAAATGTTTAAAAAGCTGAACATATAAATAATAGTATTTTCTTTAAAAAGTCATTTTCTAATTCTGTTTAACATTTTGTATGACAGAGTATCTAGGTGCTCGTCCTTGTATTCTTTAATTCTTAATTTTGGTTTCAGGAAATGGTGCTACACTATCTAATCTACCATAATAGAATCAGAGATACACAAAATATCTAACAGTACAGTCTTACTGCAATGGCTCAATAGAGTTACATGAAACTTAATTAAAATTTAGTTACATAGGGGGATTCTTTTCCTCTCATATTACCTTATTCATCGAACAGAGGTTTGTTTGCACACTAGTTTTCCAGTATAGCTTAAAATCACAGGAAATAGAACCGTGTACAGCCAACTGTTTCAATAATTTAAGAACACAACGAAAAACGGCAAGGCTTTCAAAATAACTCACTCACTTCTTTATGTGATCAAATGGTAAAGCGACCGTATTGGAGCTTCTATCAGAGAAAGCAAGAGAGCAAGCATTTGGCAGGGGGTTAAGACAAGGGCAAGGAGTCTTGGTGGTGCTGTCAGGTAAGCATTGAACTCAAAAGTCAACCACAAGGTTTGGAGTTCAAACACACCAGGTGCTCCTTAGGAGTAGGATGAGGCTATCCATTTCTGTAAAGATTTAAACTTGAAAGAAACTCTTGTAAACTCTATAAACAGTCGCTATGAGTCAGAATCAACTCAAGTCAGTGAGGCTAAGACAGAGATGTGGTGGTCTGCTGGGTTACCTTTGGACCTGCTAACAGTCAGCTCCAGGGGTCCTGGGGGTGCACTGGGTTACATGTTGGGCTGCCAACCACAAGAGGTTCAAAACTCCCAGTGGCTCCATGGGATGAAGATGAGGCTTGCCGCTTTCTGCTTCACACAGGGAACAGTTCTAGTCTTTTCTAGTGAGCCACTATGCATTGGAACCAACTCAATGGCAGTGCGGTTTGGGGTGGGGTAGGGTGGAGGTGGGTTTTTTGTTTGTTTTGAACGATAGTTCAGACCCACCAGCTGGCTCCATGGGATTAACATAAGGTGGCCTGTTCCAATGAAGACTTACAGCCTTGGAGAACCTATGAAGACGTTCTACTCTGTCCTGTAGGGTTACTATGACCCCGTCAACTTGATGCCAGGGATTTGGGGAGGGTGGAGGTGGATGGGGGGATTGGGTGTTGTTTTCATCTTTATGACTAAGACATTTAAAGCACCACTGATGAAACAGCTGATGGAAACAGCAGTTGAGAACTCAAGCAATGTGTTGCCTTGGGCAAATCTGCTTCAAGAGACCTCTTGAAAGTGTTAAACAGCAAAGGTGTCACTCTGCGGCAAAGATATGCCTGACCAAAACCACAGTATTTTGAAACACCCCACAAGTATGTGAAGCAGAAACATGGACTGCCAGAGGAACAAGCACATTGGTATTGGAAGACCCTTCCCCTCACTGCCAAAGGATCTATTCCGACACACACTGAGCTTGTAGGACAAGTTAGAATTCTCCATGGAAGCAAAGATCCTGAGACTCCATCTTTGGACCTGTTCTCCGGAGAACACACCTGCAGGAGACCATCCTAGCAGTCGCTGCCACGTGCCATCAAGTTGGGGTTGACGTCCTGCAACCCCATGCACAGCAGAAGGAAACACTGCCCGGGTCTGGTGCCATCCTCAGAGTCGTAATGTTTGAGCCCACTGTTGCACACACAGTGTCACTTCATTTCGTTGAGGGCATTCCTCTTTGTTGCTGCCCTCTACTTTACCAAGCATGATGTCCTTCTCCGGGGACTGCTCGCTGCTTATGGCAGGTTCAAAGTATGGAATAAAACCAGACTCACTACCATTGAGTGATGGCAACGCACTGCAACCCTACAGGGCAGCACAGCGCTGCCTCTGAGTCCCCGCTATTGTAACTGCTTACGGGAGTAAAAGCAAGAAAGTGCCATCTTTCTACCAGAGGGTTGGTGCTGTCAAACTGCGGACCTTAAGGATAGCAGCCTAGAGCACAACCACGATGTCAACAGGGCCCGAAAGCAGGCAAGTCAGTGAAAAAGAGGAAAAACCTCAAGGAAATGGAATGACACAGTGGCTGCGACAATAGGCTTGTTGAGGTGAGGATGTCTTGTTCTGTTGAACGTACGGCAGTTACGAGAAGGAACCAACTCGAAGTGCGTAACAACAACATGACTAACATAGGCACCATAAGTACTCCCATCTATATTGAACTGGAGTTTCCCAAAATATTACTACTCAGATTTTCAATTTATAGAAATAAAACAGATGTGTAGAATAATAAATGAAATTAATACATCATCACTCACTCTGTAAGTCTATATGTGAAAAACAGATTCCTGGTCTTTGTAGAAACAACAAAAATGTAAGTCCCTTTCAATGTATCATGAATGCTCATATAAGCACTTAGTTACTCAATAAGGAATTGTTTTTGAGTATTGAAACAGGTAAAAACAAAACACAGAAATGACTTTATAGGGAATGTGTCGGTAAAATCGTCTGGTTAAGAAAAATATATAAATTTTTCATGCTGCGACACTGCTCATTAGCAGAAGACCATTCGTACACCTCTACCTCACGGTACACCTCTACCTCACGGTACACCTCTACTTCACCAGTGGTACTGAAGAGCTCCACTGCAGTGACACAAATGCCACAGGGCATAACTGACAAATAGGAGGGCAAAGATCAGTTTTTCAAGGGTAATTACTTCTCCAGTCATTTTCTTCTTTCAGACTCTGATGAGAAAGTAAGAGAGTAAATGGGGCAGTGGAAGCATTGCAGCAATTTAGGAATTCACTGCAACTTCTCTTGACTCCCACCGTTTTCTCAAGACCTCTTTGCCCAAGGCCATCCCGGAAGCAGAACAGAACAAGAGTAAGAAGATATTAGTGGTTAAGAACAGAGGTTTCTAATCAAAGAGGTCCCTGTATGACTTTACCAAATGTTTTCTCTTTTCATTTCCTCATTAGACAAACCTGAGATCAGAAACGGGACCCCAAAAGGACTTCCCTCAGGGTTACTGTGGCTACTGTGAGGCTCAGATGAAAAGTATGACAGTCACAACCATCATTCAGGTTTTTTTGCCTCAGTGAACATTTATCGATATATGCTAGTCTGGGTGGACTATAGAAACAAATTCAGACACTCATGTGTATAAAAAAGAGTTTTGTATACAAGAACAACTGAATATTGATAAGACACCCCAGCCCAGTCCAGCTCCAGTCCTTAAGTCCAGTATTAGCCCATATGTCTGATACCAATCTATAAAGTCCTCTTCAGATTCACGAAACACATGCAATGACGCCAAATGCGGAAGATCACAGAGCAGTGGGTGCAAAGTCTTGTGAGTCCTGTGGTGGTGGAAGCATCTTGGCACACTGGCAGGGGTCTCTATGTGGCTCCTCCAGCTCTGGGCACTACGGTAGCTCTATGTGTCTTCTCAGCTGGAATGTCTTCCAGGGAGTCAGCCTGCATCCTGTTTCCAGAGAGCTATTTATCTCCTTAGTGCAGGGGTTCTCAAACTTACTAAACAGGGGGCCAGTTCACTGTCCCTCAGACCTGTTGGAGGGCCGGACCATAGTTAAAAAAAAAACTATGAACAAATTCCTATGCACATTGCACATATATTATTTTGAAGTTAAAAGGGGGGGGGGCAAAAACACCTGGCGGACCAGATAAATGTCCTCGGCGGGCCGCATGTAGCCCGACAGCCATAAATGAGGCCATGCAATGAGGAAATCATTGCCTGCAAAAGAGAGCCAAACCAGCTCTTCTGTTGATCTGGCTTCCATCAACCAAGTTCCTATCAGTCTCTGACAGTCAGAATCACAACATAAGCTCCAGGGAAAGCCCACTAAAGGAACTGCCTCAAACCCACTGAGAATGTGCTTATTTCCACAAGTTGGTTTGGGTTTTTTAAATGTTAGTAAGTTTTTCATTTAATATTAGGGAAGCTATCTGGAATTCTATTAGTTCAAGAAAACCAAAAACACCAAACTCATGACTGCTGAGTCATGGTACCCTATAGCAAAGACTCAGAAATGCCCCTTTGGGATTCCTTGGCTGCCAATTTTATGGGAAGAGAAAGGCTCACTTTTCTCCCACAGAGCAGCTAAGTTGGCAGTCTGATGCATAACCCATGACACCACCAGGACTCCCTTTACTGATTCAAGAAGGCAACCTGAATCTTTTACAGGGAGCAGAGGTGGGATGGAGGTGGATGACGTTGTGGCTTTTCTAGTTGAGTCTCTGGGGTTCTTGTGGTACCTCAGCACTAAGGCATGGCAATCCCTTCTGGTCTCAATTGAGAAAGGCCATACTTACATTTGAGGGACATGAATGTGGACTACAGAAAAGCTCTGGGCCAACCTAAAAAGAATTTTTCTCCTACTCTCCCAAAGAGGAGGCTTTCTACTCCCATAAAGAGTTGAAGTGTTGGAAACCCGCAGGAGGCAGTTCTGTTCCATATACAGTTGGCTATAGTCAGAACTGACTCAAAGGCAAGGAGTCCGTGAGAGAGCGAGTGTGAGTGTGTGTGTGTGTGTGTGTGTGTGTGTGTGTGTGTGTGTGTGTGAGGGCGTGGCCCATCCTCCAGAAGTGTCTCTGCTCTTCCTCCTACCAGCAGGCAAAGACCCCCAATTCATGAAAAAATAGCCCCCCCAAAAAAACTTTTTCCTTTTTTTTTTTATTCTTTCCCCATACCTGTGAACCATAAAGAGGTTAATGCTATTCCCTCTCTTCTACTGGCAGACTACAGTTTTATAGATTTCAAAAGTGGCATACAATGAAAACAAACCAAGGATCACAAATAATCAAAACTGATCCCTGCATCCAAGAAACATACTTATTTGAGCCATTAAAAAGCTACCACATCTTTCAAAATGAACTGTAATCACCTACATCATTCTATAAAAATTTACCAAATTCCAATACAATCTCTTCACCTACACCCAGGTGTAATCATGGCACAAATGGAAAAACAATTTCAGGAAGAAGAAACAAAGGCCTCTGTACAATCCCCACATATTCATTTTCGCAATGACAATCTTGCCCACGTTGGACATTAAAAACAAAACAAAAACCCACCAGTCTGTCTCCATAAACCGGACCACTCAGACATTTAGGAAGTACAGTCCCTGCCATTTAGATTTGCTGGGTGGGCAGGAAATGAAGGAGCCAAAGATACAATGTATCATTTCCTGCTGTGAAGGATATCATACAAAAATTCACTCAACAGCTGTCACCACTGAAATTGAAATGAGTTTATTTCTGCAGCTAAATCCCTAGTAAATGATATCCAACTTGTGTTGGCCCAGGTGATTTTCCCTGCAGTTATTCTAAACGAGAACACAATCAACAAGATTCTGTTTTAAAACGAATGTAAATTAATTTTCTACAAGTATGCAGTTACTCAATTTCCTATTTTAAAAAATTCTGCCCAGTAAACTAACGGCAGACAATATGGAGTATAATGATCTATATTTCTGCATAATTGGGCAAAAATGTGTACGACTGCAAGAGGTGCAGGTATCCAGTAAAAGTCAGGACCGTGTGACTTTTCATGTCAAGGGGAACTATAACGCACACCACTACAGCTTTCCTTTATTTATGTTGGCCTCATCTTTTGCTACGTGGCCCAGATTTTCATATTTACTCCAATTTCTAAAATGCCATGAACTGAAAGTGAGCTAAATGTTGCATCTTCTTATTCTTTCAAAATTATGTTTCTACTATTTGTCAAAAACCACTGAGATTATGACCTTAAGATGGGTGCATTTTCACAGGTTCAGATGAAGCGGGAAGAGGAGAGAGTGCAGCACATCCTGGCCCACCAGGCCCTGAGGACGATGTTCCCAGTAAGAGCAGCCAGTCCACAGAGAGGACCATGTGGCCGGCCACACTATGAGACATGACGCCCCTCACTGACCCATAGGCCTACAGGGGACAACACTGGAAACATGGTGTGGAAACTGCACCCTATCTGATGTCGCCACACAGAGGCAAAACAGTAAGGGGGTGCAAAAGAACAGCAATGGAAATGGAGCGACGAGGTCCCCAGGGAATGCTGAAGGTGGACTTTAGGGCCAGGGTGAGGTGCCCCAACAGACTGGACTGGAATACACTCCTAAAGGCCAACAAACAATCTTAGAACTAACTACAAGCTTTTCTTTCTTGTTGTGTTTTGTTTTTGTTGTTGTTTTGTTGTAATATTGTTACTTAGCATTGCTCTGTCTTGTTTTTGTGTGTGTTATTATCTCCACAGGTCTGTCTAAATAAGATAGGCTGAATGAACAATCTGGAGGAGAAAACAAGAGGACCAATAGTTCCGGGGGGACATGGGAGATGGGGAGGTGGGGAGAAAGGTAGTGATGTTAACAAACCCAGGGACAAGGGAACAAGAACTGATCCAAATTGGTGGTGAGGAGGATGTGGGAGGCCTGGTAGGGCATGATCAAGGGTAATGTAACAAAGAGGAATTGCGGAAACCCTGGTGGGGACTGAGCATGATAGTGGGACAGGAGGAAAGTCAAGGGAAATAGAGGAAAGAGCTGGGAGGCAAAGGACATTTATAGAGGTCTAGATGAGGACATGTACATATGCAAATATATTTATGTGAGGATGAGGAAATAGATCTATGTGCCTAATTTATACGTTTAGTATTAAGGTAGCAGCCTCCACTGGAGTACTCCCTCAATGCAGGAATACTTTCTTCTATTAGATTGCCATTCTATGATGCTCACCTTCCCAACACAACCACTGAAGACAAAGCGGGGGAATAAGCAAATGTGGTGAAGAAAGCTGATGGTGCCCGGCTATCAAAAGATATAGAATCTGGGGTCTTAAAAGCTTGAAGGTAAACAAGCGGCCATCTAGCTGAGAAGCAATAAAGCCCACATGAAAGAAGTACACAGCCTGTGTGATCACGAGGTGCCGAAGGGATCAGTTATCAGGCATCAAAGAACAAAAACACTACCATTGTGTGGTTACCTCCATGATACGATCACTGAAGACAAATGGGTGTATAAACAAATGTGGCAAGGAAACTGATGGTGCCCGGCTATCAAAAGGTATAGCATCTGGGGTCTTAAAGGCTTGAAGGTAAACAAGCGGCCATCTAGCTCAGAAGCAACAAAGCCCACATGGAAGAAGCACACTATCAGGTGCGATAACGAAGTGTCAAAGGGATCACGTATCAGGCATCATCAGAACAAAGAAATCTTACTATAGTGAATGAGAGGGGGAATGCGGAGTGGAAACCCAAAGCCAATTTGTAGGCCACTGGACACTCCCTTACAGAAGGGTCTTGGGGAGAAGATGTAGCAAAGATGAAGAATACAACTTTCCTCTAGTTCCTAAATGCTTCCTCCGCCACCCACCCATCCCCACCCCCAACTATCATGATCCCAATTCTACCTTGCAAGTCTGGCTAGACCAGAGGATGTACACTGGTACAGATAGGAACTGGAAACACAGGGAATCTAGGGTGGATGATCCCTTCAAGACCAGTGGTGTGAATAGCGATACTGGGAGAACAGAGGGAGGGTGGGTTGGAAAGGGGGAACCGATTACAAGGATCTACATGTAACTTCCTCCCTGGGGGACGGACAACAGAAAAGTGGGTGAAGGGAGACGTCAGACAGGGCAATCTATGACAAAATAATAATTTATATATTATGAAGGGTTCATGAGGGAGGGGGAAGCGGGGAGTGGGGAGGCAGGTGCGAAAATGAGGACCTGATGCCAGGGGCTTAAGTGGAGAGCAAATGTTTTGAGAATGATGAGGGCAATGAATGTACAAACATGCTTTACACAAATGTATATATGTATTGTGATAAAGAGTTGTATGAGCCTCTAATAAAATGATTAAATTTTTTTAAAGATGGGTGCATTTCATTGGATGTAAATTATATTCCAAGAAAATTCAAAAAATAACATTATATGCATATATTTATTTAAGCTACAACCCTATATTAAGTATTTTTGCCATACATAAAGCCACAACAAATATCTCTTTTCATGTATGAACATTTTACAGTCCTTTACATTCTAAGTGTATATGTTAATACTATAAGGACCTCAAATACAGGCTTTTATTTTTGCCCAGGATAGTCAAATGAATACAAAAAAGAAAGAATGCTTGAGCAAAATAAAAAATTGGGGGCAGGGGATGAAAGTTCTGATGGACAACATCTCATTCCCTCACAAATAACTTGCAGAGCCTGAACTGCTTCTGAGATATCATGCCTTTATAATATTCTAGGATTCTCTCTCGTGCTTATTCCCAGTAACATTAGAAAACCAGGACCACAATGCTATGGGGACTTTTGATAGGGAACTAATGACAATACATAGTAAGATTTAATCACATCCTAAATTCTCCCTGCCCATCCCTTTAGCCTTCAAAAACACTGATATCTCATATGCCTCAGGTTTATTTTCAAATCACCAAATGTGCAATTCACAGTGCTGGTTTTATTTAAATATAGGACTTTAATATTCGAATGTTATTGAAGCAGGGAGACAGATCTTTAGTTTCTGAGGTCACACATAGGTATAGACACTCTCCTTATCCATGCTTAGATCCTGATTTCATGGCGGTCTTAAATCCCAAAAGAGAAGGCAGAACGGATTTTCCCTTAATAGTAAAGAATATCTTTACTGTAGTTTTCCCTTGAAAAAGATAGAAAATTTATTAGCCTTTTTGTCCAAACGATCATCTCATTTAGTTTCAATACACAGCAGTTTAAAATAACTGAATGTGAATTGTTCATTCACGTGCATCCAAAAGCCAACGTCACTGCACTTGAGTTCATGCTGACTCATAGCAACCCTCTAGGACAGGGTGGAACTCCCTGTGAGTTTTAGAGTCTGTTACTCTTGAAGGCAGTGGTTCTCCACCTTCCTCATGCTGCGACCCTTTCATACAGTTCCTCATGTGGTGGTGGCCCCTCCAAACATCAAATTACTTTCATTGCTACTTCACATCTGTAATTTTGCTACTGTTATGAATCAGGTAACCCCTATGAAAGGGTGGTCCGACCCCCAAAGGGGTAGCAACCCACAGGCTGAGAACCACTGCTGTAAGAGACTAGAGAGTCTGGTCTTCCTCCCTTGGAGCAACTGGGTGCCTTATGGACAGCAGCTGGCTCCTAACCGTGTGTACACTGAGGTCTTATCAAGCAACCATCAAGAGCTCACATTCAAAGAAAATCATAAGCAAACAAATGAACTAATAAAAACAATCATTTCTCGGAGCGATTTGCTGAGAAGAAAAGGGTGAAGTAGCAACGTAAAGCATTTGGGAGGAGGTGGCTGGGCTGGGTGACCAGGAGAGACCTCTGCGAGACTTGTAGACATACTTGGATGGATGCTGCTTGTGGCCTCCTTTAGCTTGCATCTATGCCGGACGTAAAGACGACAGGCTCGTTATTCAGCTTGCATTGTGTTTTCTATCACTACTTTCTTTCTGCACGGTAACTAGAAAACAACTAAACCTCTCCTCGGTCTTGGTTACTCTCTTTTCCTTAGTCCAATTTATTGAATTTTGTTTTGTTTTTTTCTCTGAGTGAATAAAGGTTAATTGTGTCCAAACTACTCAGCTGGTGGTCTTTTTAGGTTAACTACACATCTATACACTTTACATCAGTCTGTTCAAAAGATAAAGGGCAGGAATCACAGCTTGTTAGCAAAGTAGCTTCAAATGACCCTCTTACACAAGAGCACTTGTAGCAATTAGGCACAGCCGGACAGCTTGGGAGCAAATGGGGAAACAGCTCCCCTGGTTTAGAAGCCCCATGACCCTCAGTGTCTGCGCTGACTTATCGCAATGCTTTCTTGGGCTTTTTCAGAAGGTGATTTCCCATAGTATTGCCATCATGTTGTACTTTAGTGCTTGAAGACTCATGCGGTGTAAAATAACTAATGTGCTTTATTACGTTACTACAGGACAATCGCTATTTTAAAGAGTGAAAGTTAGGAAATCTATTAAGTGCACATAATAAATCAACTTGAGCAGAAGAAATCACAAATTTTTGCTTTCCAGGAAGACTTCCAGCACGCCCCTAACCCAGACCTTCCTAAGAAATGCAGTCAGAGGGCTACAGGAAATCTAACACATCTTAAGTTCAGGATGAGCCCTCAGTGCACTTTGTTATTTCTGTGATGCCTGTGCTCCAGGATCATCATACTCTACTGGAATCACTTTATTGAAGAAGATAGCTGTAACCAAAAGACACCATCTCTAATTGCTACGGGTACAGGGCACAACCCCAAGGACATACACTGACTCAAACAAAACGATGTGTTCCTTTAGCATAGTCAGCCAGTTCAAAAATAGAAAGATATACCAATTGACTTATTGTGTCATTACAAGAAGTCAAATTATTTATGTTTTATTAAGAATTTAAGTTGTACCTCTTCAAATTTTCAGACAATTCAGGCTAGCAAAGGGAATTAATCTAATCACAAATCCTCGGGAAATTTTAGTATTCTGCATTAATGAAGTGAATGTCAGTAGTACAGTTCTGTGCCATCAATTCAGTTTCTACACGGATGGACAGATCCTGTTAACATGCTTGGTAACATAGAGAAGTTAGCCCTCAACAAGACGGACTGACACTGTGGTGGCAACAAAGGCTCACACATAATCATGGTGGTGGCACAGGACAGAGCAGTGATTGGTTTTGTTGTGCAGAGTCATCGGTCCTTCCTGATATCATACCACAAAGCACATGAAATGAAAATTTTGCCATCCTCAATTCTAAGGAGAATTCTGCCAGGACAGATTTATTTATGTTTTATTTATACTTCTGGGAGACTAGGGGATATAGGGGTCTGGGGTGTTTCCAAAAGTTCATGAAAAGGGGAAATTTGCATGAACTTTCTGAAGCTCCTTTGTATTAAATATGATTCTTCAACACCATAATTCAAAGGCATTAATTATTCAGCCTTCCTTAGTCATAATCCAGATTTCACATGCATATGAGGTGATGGAAAATACCATGGCTAGAGGAAGGTGTACCTTAGTCCTCAAATGACATTTTTGCATGATTTGTTTTTGTTGTTAGGTGCCGGTGAGTTTAGTTCTGACTCATAGGGACCCTATGTGCAACACAACAAAATAATGTCCCGTCCTGTGCCCTCCCCAAAATCGTTCTTATGTTTGAGCCCATCGAGGCAGCCGCTGTGTCAATCCATCCTGTTGAAGGTTTTCCTCTTTCTCACTGCCCTTTCACTTACCACCAAGCATGATGTCCTTCTCCAGGAGCTGGTCTCTCCTGACAACATATCCGAAGTACATGAGACAAAATCTAGCCGTGCTTGCCTCTGAAGAGCATTCTGGCAGTACCTCTTTTAAGCTGACCTGTAAGATCTTCTGGCAGTTCATGGTACTTTCAATATTCTTTGCCAGCACAATAATGCAAACACATCCATTCTTCTCTGGTATTTAGACTATAGAAGTAGTCAAAATCTCCCATTTCTTCGTTCTTTGTCATTAGTAATTAGTACGTGAATTTAAATAGTGGCAGTATGAACTCATCTTCCTTGATGGTCTTTTTGACAATGAATGTGACACTGTCCCCCTGGACATTCCCAGCACAGTGTAATATACAACTGTCCGATTCAAAATGGCTTGGACTGGTTCCTTTTAGCTCACTAACGCCGAGGGTATCAATCTTCAAGTATTCCATTTCAGTTTTGACAACTTCCAGGTTCCCTAAAGTCAGACTTCATACATTCCACATTCTGATTATTAATGGAAGCTGGGAGCTGCTTTTTCTCACTTACAAGATTGAATGGTGTATTACTTTTAAAACAGATCAACTGTTGGGCGGGGAGCTGCTTTCACGCCTGTCCCATACAGAAAACTCTCAATGCAGAAGGCAGAAATGGCCCATCAAAGGAGCGTATCTTTGAATCTGGCAACCTGAGAATATGATCGATTACATGGCAAAAAGGACTTTGCAGATTTAATTACGGTTAAGAACCTTGAAATGGGAAGATTACCCTGGATGAGATGGGAAGATTACCCTGAGAGGTTGGATGGCCTAATCTAATCAGTGAGCCTTTAAAAGGGGCAGAGGGATGTAGCAGAAGAGGAAGTGGAGAGATCTGAAGTGTGAAAAAAAAGGACCAAAATACAGCTGGCGCTGAGATACGGAAGCCCATGAAGACTGGCAAAGCCACTCTGCGAAGCAATCTGGGGAGCCTATCGGAGCAAAGGCTGGTCTCCAGCCGATAGCTTTTAGGAGCGCGGACACCTCGGTCAGACATTAATTGCAAGGAACAACATTCTTGTAACATGAATGAGCTTAGAAGTAAATACTTCCCCAGAGCCTCCAGTAGAGTCCTGCTGACACTGGTTTTAGCCTAGTGAGACCTATGTCACACTTTTAATCTATAGACTTCAAGATAACAAATGTATGTTGTCCCAAGTATGTTGTTGGAGGTTTCTTATGAAATTGCAATAGAAAACCATTTTTGTCACTTTTAAATTTCACTTGACTCTTACACAAAACTCTAGTGCCACTTTTAAGTATCAAGGAATTCACAAACACATGCATTATACTAACGTGTGTGTGTGTGTGTGTGTGTGTGTTTAAGATGATCCTAAAGGACAGTTTGTTGTTAAGATGACTCACGGTTCTGGTCTTAATCAGCTAACAAGATTTAAAATCCAGTTTCTAGAGCTCCATGTGTTGCATTCATGGATTCACTTTAATCTTTCTCAAATGGGCAATATGACATCTTTAGACCAATGAACTATTTCTTCAAAGCCACCTATTTATACACCACCTACTTTGCGGCTACATTTCTTCTTATCTCAATCTGCTCAATGTTACCTATAATGGAATTCCTTTTTCGTAACCCCACTACTGGTCTTCCTCTCCTCAGTTTACTTCACCTGGACACTTTACTGCCACCATTCTGTAACTTATCAACATGTCTTTAATCAAAGAAGAATACCTAGAGAGCCAATAAAACTAAATTTTAGCCATTTAAAATAAAAGCCATAAAAATCAATTTCCTATTTTATTACTTGGTTATGACATATTAAGCAAAATAATTTTTAAACTTTAACCACTTTAGTGATAATTACATAAAAATAGTCATAGAGAATAAAATGAAAACCTGGTGGTGGGTGTATGGGAAAGGAAAGACACTCATTTTCTCGCCGTGCTTTATAAAAAATACTAAATGGCTCACAATCCCCAACCCCAACTTACTCTCTACTTGCTTAAGCTGCAGCAGCCCCTCCAGATCAGCTTGAAGAGATCGCTCTGGGAGTGAGGAGGAAGTGCTGAAGGAGCACGGCTTAGAAGGTAGAAGGTGGAGGAGAAGATGAGACCAAGAATTCAAATGAGCTGGAGTTGACAACACACTGTCCATTTGCCTTAATTCACATTTAGCACAGCCCGGGGAGGCTGGTGTCAGTTAGAATCGACTCAGTGGTAGTGAGTGAGGATGACAAGGGGTCACCTACCATCATCTCTCAGAGTTGAAAAGAGTCTGTATTATTATTTCACTTATTAAGTCATCTCCAAAATTAGTTTCATTGACAAATCCCAAAACCTCTAAATTTGTTCATCTTACCAATCTTATAAGATAGAAAAATAGTATAATAAGTAAAGCACTCTTTCACCAGAACATTAATAAACACAGTATTTTCTCCTTCCTTATCTTCGGAATTAAGACCTTCCAAGTGTAGCCTACACTCTTTATCTTTATGGTCCATTTCTGACTTACTTCTGGACTCCACAGGAATCAGATTTGTGCCCTGGCCATTAAAATGCTGAGGCTAAGACACTAAATGTTCCCAGTTGCCAAATTCAACTCCCACAGCATAGTTCTGACCTGACTTTCTGATAGCCTTTGACAGTGGTGACTTCCCGCTCCCACCCCACCCTTTGGAATAGCTACATTGCAGCATCTTTCATATGGGCATCCCTTCGCTTTGTTCCTGTCTTGTTATAGACAATCTCCCTAAAATTTTGCTGGTTTCTCTTATAGCTCCTCGCCCACTGGCACTTGGGCTCTTGCTCAATTTCTTGAACACTGATGTTCTATGGGTGGCTGGTGGGTTTGAACAGCTGACTGTACCTGACAGCACCTCAGGACGTTGCTGCTGTTCCCTGCCATCAAGTACGTTACGACTCACAGCAACACTAAGTGTAATGGACTTCTCTCTGCTATCGGGTCAACTCTAATGAATAACAACCCGATAGGACCAAGGCGAAAAGTCCCTTAGAGTTTCCAAGGTCTTAAATATTTACAGGCGTAGAAACCCTCATCATTCTCCCACAGAGCGCCTGGTAGGCTCCAACTGCTGACCTTGTAGAAGGTCCACGCGTAACCCACCTTATGCCAACAGGGCTCCACAATAGAATCCGGAAGTGTGAAAACCAGGGCGCAGTGATACGAAAACTAAACCAAATGACTCACAGCTCCCATGACTTGAGAAAATAATGCAATGGGGAAAAACAGTTAAATCAATGAAATTATATACTTGTGTTTACTTCTACTAGAAAAATTTTAACTTTTTGAATGTACATGTCTAGCTCTCAAGAGAAACTTGTGAATTCCTTGAGAAGAGAGGTTGAATCTGGTTTTAGGGTTTTTTTATTATTATTCCAAGCACATAACGGGCACTCAGCAACTGCTGAATGGATGGATCCCACTAACGAATTAAAACAAAAACAAAACACTTGTACTTCAAAAATATGTTGAGAAAGTCATTTAGTTTTCTGTACTTAATTTTTAACTAGAGGATTAGGTTCAACTAAGATTATTTGCACATGTAATTCCTGTTGTCTCAAAATTATGCATAAAATATATGTTACCTATGTCATGTATATAATATATACACACATACCTATACACTCATACATGCACACAGGCAAGATCCTAACTTACTAGGTTGCCAAATAATATACAAAGTCTGAGTTTCTTATATTCTTAGAAAACAACTTGAGAATTTCTCCGTATTGTCACTTACTTTTTACAGGTATTTGTATCATCTTCTAAATTAGTTTTATTGACAAATTTAATTAAAATGCTATTCATCATCCCTCTTTGGTCATTAGAGGCACTAAACAAATTAGAACCAATAATTATCTCAGTCGCAACCTCCAAAGGCCCATCCCCTCTAGGTAACATTTAGATTATACAGCCATACAAATCAATGATGATTATTTTTCCTAACAAGATTTTCATTAGAATCTCTCAAACCAAATGCAAAATAGCTTCAAAAAGCTTGTGAGGAAATTCCATTATATTTTCATTCCATTTTTTCCCCACAAACTACTGAAGCTCTCGTGCTCTTATTTTGGCTTCAGCAAAGATAAAGGAAAAGCACTGCATTTAGACATCCAAAGGAGATCACTCGATACGCTGGAAAAGCAGAACACAAGCTTACTTCAGACAACAGAAAGCATCTAACTATGCACATCAGCTGCCACCCTACACAGAGATGTCTCCGAAATGGTAATAAAATGAGAAACAGTTTGGTTTAATAATAATAAAAAGGCAATATCAGTTGGTGCATATTACATGTAGCATCCAGCCCTGGTTGCCTAGCAACAAGCCATGCGTGAACTCCACAGAGAATGAAAGCCCTTAAATGAATGTACAGTTTGTGCAAGTTTCAAGGACCCGGAGAGACATGTCAGTAGTTAATCTAAATTCTAGTTGACAATTACCATACTGAAGTAGAAGGAGGAGGATATATCATTATTTCACAGAACCAAGCATTAACTAGAGGAGAGATTTTTTTTTTTGTCCTTTAGGTTTAAATCTTTTGAAAAATCAGTAGTTTTAGTGGGGGGAAAATGACAATATGATTTATAAGTTGTAAAAACATTGGGCAGAAAAACACAACAAAATATCACTGTTATAACATGCATCCATTCATTCGACAAAACCCATAATGATTACCTATCATACGCCAGACACTATCATTCATAGCAACTGGAAATACAAATAATAAAGCCATCTTACAAACTTTCAAGCAACTCATACTACAATGGGAAAGCAAGAAAGGACACAAGCATTGGCAACATCATAAGTTCTGTAATATAGAGGTATCCCTGACATAAAGAAAGGTACCTAATTCAAACTAGGAGATTGGGAAGCCAAATGGTCAGGGTAGGCTTATCAGAGAAGGGAACAATTAAGCTGGGTCTTGAAAGTCAAATAAACATTAGTTAAGTAATAGAAGTTGAGGAAGGATAGAAGGATATTCTAGACAGAAGAAAGATTATCTTCAAAGGTAAGCAAAAGCCTGTTATATTAGGGGAAATGCAAGGTATGTGGTGGGACTGAGAGTGAGCATGCTGAAAGATGAGTCGGTCAAGGAGACAAGGCCGGCTAAGATCAGACTTCGTCTCAAATGAAATCAGGAGTCAGAGAGTGGTTCAAAGTATAAGAATCAGATGAGGGCATAGGATAGCAGGTAAGGCTTGATCCAGGACAATGTAACTGAGTGTAATTACTGAAAACCAAATGAAGGCCAAACATGATAGTGGGACAAGAGGAAAGTAAAAGGTAATAGAGGAATGAACTAGAAGACAAAGGGCATTCATAGAGGTCTAAACACAGGCATGTACATGTAAATATATTTATATATAATGATAGGAAATAGAGCTATGTACATGTATTTATATGTTAAATATCAAGGGTGTAGACAGACATTGGGCATCTACTCAAGTACTCCCTCAAAGCAAGAACACTTTGTTCTAACAATCCGGCATTCCGTGATGCTCACACAATCACTGAAGACAAAATGGGTGCATAGCAAATGTGGTGAAGAAAGTTGATGATGCCCAGTTATCAAAAGATATAGTGTCTAGGGTCTTAAAGGCTTGAAGTCAAACAAGCGGCCATCTAGCTAAGAAGCAACAAAGTCCACATGGAAGAAACACACCAGCTTGTATGATCATGAAGTGCCAATGGGATCAGGGATCAGGCATCAAAGACCCAGAACAAAAGATCATGCCAATGTGAATGAGGTAGAGTGCAGAGAGAAGACCCAAAGTCCATCTATAGAAAATTGGACATGTCCTTACAGAAGTCACAAGAAAGAGACAAGCCAGTCAGGGTGCAGTATAGCACCGAAGAAACATACAACTTTCCTCTAGTTCTTTAATGCTTCCTCCCTCCCACTACCAGGATCCCAATTCTATCTTACAAATCTAGCTAGACCAGAGCATGTATATGGGTACAAATAAGAGCTGGAAACAAAAGGAATCCAGGACAGATAAACTACTCAGGACCAACATTGAAAGTAGCAATATCAGGAGGGAAAGGGAAAGGTGGGGGGAGAAAGGGGAAACTGATCACTGATCCACCCTGGGGGATGCAAAACAGAAAAGTGGGTGAAGGGAGGAAGACATTGGTCAGTTTAAGACATGAAAAAATAATAACAATTTATAAATTATCAAGGGCTCATGAGGGAGGGGGCTAAGGGAAAAATAAGGAGATGATATCAAGGGCTCAAGTAGAAAGAAAATGTTTTGAAAATGATATGGCAACAAATGTACAAAAGAGCTTGACACAATGGATGGATGGATGGATGGATGGATGGATGGATGGATGGATGGATGGATGGATGGATGGTAAGAGCTGTATGAGCCCCCAATAAAACGATTTAAAAGATAATAATAATAATATGGTTTTCCTGGCAATGATATAAATTATACTTAGGGCAAACAGGGTGTCATGGTAAAATGGTAAGAGGTTATTACAGTAAAAGAAATATTTAGGAGATAAATCAACAGGCTTTGATCATCAACAGATGGGTAGGTAAAGGTGGGTGGGGAAGAGATTCAAACATGACTGCTGGGTTTCTTAACATAAAGTTTTAGAAAATTTAATGATAGATTATTTAGGATACTCTCTCCATGATGAAATATTGGCTTTTTACTCCCTCCCTCTCCCCCCAAATAATACACAAAATGAGAAGTATCTGTCTAGAAAGTAGAAGCTACTCAAGCACAGGAAAAGGATGGGGAAAAAAGGAGGTGGGTGAAGAATTTTTAAAAAATCAAAAAGCTAAAATATGCTAGAAATGAACAACCATCCAAACTTTTGAATGAGAATTGATGTTCTAAGTTTTAAAAGAATAAAGAGAGATAATTTAAAAAAAAAAAAAAACGATTGCCACCTAACTACATAAAATTTGATGATATAGTTCTGCAGATTATCAAAACTTTCCAGTGGGACAAAAGCTAACAAATAACAACTAGGAATGCCATGCTTCACAGCTAAAGAGGGTGCTGCTGTCAGGTGCCATCCAGCTGACCTGACTTGTGGTGACAGCACATGTGCACAGAACTGTTCTCACAGGTGTCAAGACTTTGACCTTTCAGAAGCAGGGGGCCAGGCCTGTCTTCCAAGTTGCCTTTCAAGGGAGGACAGTTTAGTAACCTTCCAGCTAGCAGTCAAGTACTTAACTGGTTGTGCCACCGAGGAACTCCAGAGCACCAAGTTCAAATAAAATCAGGAGATGCTCTCAATACATGAAAATAAGTAACAGAAAATGAATAACACAATGTTGAACACTTATTTTAACAGCAACCAGTCAACAGGATCACAATAGTACTTTCATGATTAATCCATTAAATTAGGTACCGTTTTGGCTGGTCCACCTTGTTCAGGGTCATAATATAGGCAGTTTGGAGCACTAGAAAAGCATATTCAGAATAAAGTTTTTGAAATCTATATATAATCCTCTTGAAATGTTCATATTCTTTGACAAAGTCATTATACTTCTGAAAACATATCCTAAGGAAATTATCTAAATTTACATATGATTGCAAATAACATTATATAGTGTACTAAAAAAATGGAAATGGCCTAAATGCACCTTAAAAAGATACTGTACACCCCAGTATAACTGTGTAGGAAAATACTGTGGTATCCCTAAAATAATGTTTTCGGAGCATTTTTAATAACAGGTAAACTCACACCGTCTATATGTTAAAAAACACACTGCAGGGTTTTCTACCAGCACAGAAGAGGGAAAGTATTACTTCTGATTAGTGGTGATGTATTTTTCTTTGTCTTTTCCTCTATTTTCTCAGTTTGTTTTTTAATAAATGGGGATATATTATTTTGTGTTTAAAAATACAAACCACAATCCCAGTAGACTATATGTAGGTCCCGAAAGTATGCTTTTCCCTTGTACTGTACATTCCTTTTAGATAGTTCGGTAAGTTACTTGTGGCTCCTCATCTTAGTTTAAGCTAGTGCTAGTCATTTTTAGGGAACTAAAAGTAATATCTACAAGCCCCTCTTCTGAAGCATATTGCATTAAGAACTTCAATTTCAGACACACGACTTAACGCAGGATATTTCCTTTTTAAATTTTTTTAGTAACTGAAAAGGGCTTTAACACCCCTTTACCATGCTTTAAGAGCGTGAGTGTTTTTGCCTCTCTGAGTAGAACAGGTATTACCTGAGGTGGTTGAGCAGAGGCTGCAGTCTCTCGTCAGCCTGCACAGCAGGCAAGGATCGAGCTGTTAACTGAAAACAGACAAGAGGGTTAGAAACAGCAGAGGCCAGCCACTCAACATCTTTTAAAACTAAATGAAAAGAGGCCAAAGAGTACTTAAACAAATAAGAAAATTTTTCTCTTTTAAAATCAAAGAATTCAGCATTACGTTGGGTCCTCCTATATAATTAAGGATAACCTGCCCTAAATATGTGGAGCATATCAAGTCTGGAAAGAACTGGAGGTCAAACCATTCTCAGTTCATGAACAGTTAGTATTAGTAAATCAAAATGGCAATTTTTCAAAATGCTAAAATGTGTGACATCCAACCTTTTACCAGTGAACCCGACAGTGATGACCCATTTAGGGAGAGAGACTTTCAATTACAGCTAAGCCACTGTGAAATTAGTTACATACTAACACACACACACACAGTACCAGGCATAAAATGGTCTTTATTAAATTATATCCAAAAATAATCATGACAGTGTAAGATATGAAAAAATAATTATGATTTGTAGACTATAAAGAGTTTGTGAGGGAAGGAGAGAGGGAAGGTGGGATTGGGGGGAAATAAGGAACCGATACCCAGGGCTCAAGTAGAAAGAAAATGTCTTGAGAATGATGGTGGCAACATATGTACAAATGTGCTTGACACGATGGATGGATGGATGGATGGATGGATGGATGGATGGATGGATGGATGGATGGATGAATTGTGATGAGCTGTACGAGCCCCCAATAAAATGATTAAAAATAATAATAAATTAATTTAAATGATCCTGGGAAGATTTTCCAATTTTGCAAAAAAGACGGTATATATCAGTAAAGTTATAAGTTAAAATACAGTAAAGTTAGACAATTAAGTATGCTGACATTTGAGCACAACCAACAGATTTTCAGTACCTCTTCAAAATAAGTCTAGTATTTCATATTGTATCAAATGTTATCAAAGTTCTTCTCTTCTCAAGGTTTTATCAACAAAATATGTAAATACTTTAATACACAGTCTTTCTGTGAACATGAAGTCACTTTACAAAATATCACTTTCATTGTCCAGAGATTTCTGTGCTCAGACCAAAGCTATTCTGTAAAAAGATTAATATAATTTATCTAGATATTTCAAACATCAATTTTCTGAACACAGATGGAACAGAGTGTTTTCAATCACTTTTGTCAACCTAAGCACCCTGCTCTCTAATCAAATAATATTTTCTAAATAACAGCAAAAAACACGGTAACAGCAGAATATTTCTAAATATTTGTTAGCTCCATATTGGATTTATGTCTCCAATCTACCTCTTCATCTCAGTGTCAGTCTTCATTTCCTTTTTCCTGCACTAATGCAGCATCTTCTTTCACTGTTGCCTCTGCCTCCATTTTTACTCTCCTTAATTTATCCTCCACAATAAGAAATATTTCAATTAAAACCATCTAATAATTTCATTCAGTTCTCCGGATAAAATTATTATATCAAATCTCTCATGAGATACTTTCTTTAGGAATTACCTTTTGTATCACAGTGCTGAAGCACTGGGAAGAGGGTCAGTGTGATAGACTATACCACCTTTGTCCAAGGCACAAGACTGATAGCACAGTGGGGTAAAAGTAGGCTGCAAACCACGAGGTCAGTAGTTCAAATGCACCAGCCACTTCACCTCAGAAAGATGAGGCTTTCAGCTCCCATGAGGCTTCACAGCTTCGGAAACGCACTCGGGCAGTTCTACTATGTCCCATAAGGTCTGAACTGACTCGGAACTGACTCAAAGGCAGTGAGATCTGAATTTGAAAGACACAATGGGCGCACATTTGGAAGAAACTTGCTATCGGCAAGAATCAACTCCATGGCAATGGGTTTGGTTTCTCTTTTGTGGCTGTTTCCATTTTCTTTTTAATGTCAGCTGATGCCAGATAGGTTCAACGTAACACGAGACAAAGGAAAGATTGGAAGGTGTCTGGTGAAACCTGGTCATTTTACCTCTGGAGAAAATCGGTTCCTCGTCCCCTTGTCGTTGACTGCTGGTGTGAGCGCGGAGGATGCCGTCTGTGTGCATGTAGTATGTAGCATTTCTCACTAACACACCACCCTTAGAAGCACTCCACATTAGCATGTGACCCTACGCCAGCCCACTGCACGACTGCAGCGCGCTTCAACCCCACACAGGACAAAGCAAAGCTCACTGCTATCGAGTCGATTCCAATGCCGATGACCCTGTGGGGCAGAGTAGAACTGTACCCCAAGGCCATCATCTTTATAGCAACAGAAAGCCTCGTCTTTCTCCCTCAGAGCAGCTGTTGTCGTTCGACTATTTTATGTCAACCTGAAGAGGTAAGAAACTGTAGGCGTGGAGTTCAACCTGTCGATCAGGTCACAGCCCGATGCTGCTCCCTTTAAGGTGTGGCCTTCTTGTAAGGAGGACACCCTGGGAAATCTCTCACAGGGCCCTCTGCCTTCCTGCCTGCTCAGACTCTGATAGCCACCTTGAGAGGTGCTGGTGCCGGACATGTTTCCATTGACATTGGATCCACACAACTGCACCCACCAGCCTGTGATCTGCCTGCATTCTGCATCCTTACATGTGGCTGCATGACCCTCAAGAGTGACTTTTGGATCAACAGTGGACTGGGCTGGGATGCTCTTGGGATGTGTAATTACTTCGTGATGTAAAGCTATCGTACATATGAGTGTCACTGGACTTGTTTCTCTAGTCCACCTGGACTAACACAGTAGCCCCACACTTAGCTCTACATCACCGCTGTTCTGAAACACATGCTCTGCAGAGAGAGGTGCCCTCTGCAGATATTCCCTTAAAGAGAATTGACAGAGGATATCCAAGCACACGAAAATGTCTGTTATTTGCAAAGCACTGGCGATTAGAAGGACATTAGGGCATGAAAGGGAAACTATACATTTAATTCTCAGCATGCTGAACTGAGAGCAATATTGCCTTGCCAATAAGCAACTGAATATACATGGATTTACAGCCGGGGGAGAATATGAGACTATTGATTTAGACTTAAGTATTAAAAGCAAATATGAAATAGAGATTGAGTCATGAAGCTGGCTAAAATATCCCAAAGAACAGATATGTATTAAGTAATGCCCAATTATCGTTCCCTAGTAGTGGTTTATTAAAGAACTGTAATTAGAGCAGTGCCGCTTCATTTCAAGTTACCTTGAAAGAAAACTAGGATTGAAAACTAGGATTGATGCCTGCTGATGTCTACTTGACCGTGGAAAAGTCATTGGCGTTACCTGCTTGGCTGTGTGCCATCCTAAACTGAATTAAGAGCTGAAGTAAGAGAAAGCAGGGATCTAGTCAATAAAGCCTTTAAATGCTTTACAACAATGCTTTTAAGCAACTACAGTTTTAAAACAATGCTTTCAAGCAACTACAGATTTTTATAAGTGAGGAGAGAACCAGCAGCTCCTACACTTAACTCCGCTGTTCCACACTTGGAATAAATGAATTTCACTTTGTGAGCAATGTTCCCCGAGGAAAGCACACCAGCTGTGAAGCTGACTGTCGCTCTTAAAGCCCTAAAGTGGGGTTTGCTGTCAGGCAGTTGCTGTTTTGAAGCAAAATTGTTTAAAGGGCCTGGAGGAAGAAAATATTTTTCACGGTTTTCTTCTCCAACTGAAGGCCGGAAAAGGAAAGTAAGAATGCACAAGGAGGTAAATGCAAGAATAAATGCAGCAAGCAGTTCCGAAAGAGTTAACAAAGATGTTGAGAAGGAAAAAAAAAACAAACAAACAAAGGTAGCTCAATCAATTGAAAACAAAGGACGAGAGGGTGGCTTCATTTTAAGAATAATAAATCCCTTCTCTCTGAAGTGCTCACCCAACACCAGCTAAATTAAAACACATAAAAATGACAGGAAAACAATGCTCACTCTGAAAATATTGCTCAATTTTGTTCTCTGGTGTTTTCACCTTCTACCACTCATTTCTGCTTCCTTACAAAACTCAAGAGGAATGAGAATATCCACTACAACATTAAAAGTTATACCTTCAAAGAAAGCCAAGCTATGCGATCAGCAATTCACGCTCCACCCACACCCGACCTCACCCAATATCACTCTCCTCAAAGAAGCAGACTACTACTCTATTCCAGAGACATTTGGATGTTGGCATTTAGGTACATTTACAAATCATGAAAAGGCCATCTTTAGGTTTTCTTTACCCACCCACCCCACCAAAATAGAGGCTTTTCCCCCAAAGGCCTTTATATTCGCCTTGTTTTATATAAGATTAGTGATAGCTGTATTGCATGTTAAAAACTTCTTGAGAGTTCAAACTCAATATAGACTCTCAGGCCTTCCCCATCAAACTCTAGATCTATATACATTAGGCTTCAATAGATTAGGCTCCTATGTATCCAATATAAAGTCTATATATTGAAACCAAAAGGCAACAATTTATTTAAACCGACCTCACAGTAACAAAATAAAATAGCTCTAGAGAGAACAGGTTGTTTAACAGAACTATCATTTTTATCACTGGGACCAAGGCAGATGTTAAGTAAAATTAACTTTTACAAGCAGCTGCTGTTTTAACTTCATTGATTTTAACAACGGAAAATCCTGGGTCCTTTTGAACTGCATTTTCTTATAGCAAAGGATTCCAATTACAAATCCCAAACGGTGAGGCTGCACGGACCATCTCCCCTCTGGCCCCCGACACCCACATTTGCTCTCCGGTTTCGTGTTCTCCCTTGGCAGGCTGAGCTGCCGTCCATCGTAATCTCCCCAGTCCACGGCTCACATGCCCACAGCACTGTCTGGGTTACATAGCGCTCTTGCACGCAGTATCTCACTTGATCTTCACAGCAGAGGTGGTTTCATCAGTACAATGCTGCCGGACCAGGAACATGGCTCTATCAGCTGGCCACAAACACAATTTTCAATATGTAAGCTCGAATAGCCAACCAACGACCTTGCCAAGCAAAACGTGTAGATTCCATTTTAGCTCTAAACATGCCCAAGTCGTTTAATTTCCACAGAATATTAAACGGTGCAGAGTTAACAAGATATTTCCAGTTCAGAGGTCTGGATGATATGAAGAACAGAGAGCAAACCTGGGAACAGTGCAAGCGGATACCCCAGTGCTGATTTTTGATCATGAAACCTATGGTGCGAAGAGAAGCCTGTTATTCAAGGGCTAGCCTGAGCACCTTACTGGTGCGCTACATCATTTAAAAATGTAAAACAATTGCTTGAACAGGAAAAATGGTATTAGGAGATATGCCGTGATAAATGTAGATGGATCGCTGAATTTTCTCCCATGGAGTAAAATACCATAAAATCATTTTACTTTACAATCCCTCGACAACTTTGGCTCAAGATTCTTCGGCTGCCAGCCACACCAAGCAGTTTCGCAATTAAATTAAAAAATTAAGTTCCAGCAAATGGAAGGCAACACGCTCTGCTTTTCATGATTGGAACCCAAGATTTTAAGATGTCAACCTTAGGCCTCTTAAAGAACTGCAGTCCTTGTGTTATTATGTGATGGGCACTCCACGTAAAGCTTTATATTCATGGGTAATTGGTTGCCTTTTTTGTTGTCATAGCTGTGTTCTCACTCATTGCCTTTACTATGACTTGATTTTTTTTGTGCCTATTATTATCTCTACAGATCTATCTAGATAAGACAGACTGGATGAATAGTCTGGAGGAGAAAACAATGGGACCAATGGTTCCTGGGGGACAGAGGAGAGGGGGAGGAGGGGGCAAAGAAGTGGTGCTGACCAACCCAGGGACAGGAGAGCAATAAGTGATCCAAAATCAGTACCAAGGAGGGTGTGAGAGGTCTGGTAGGGATTCAGCAAGGGCAAGGTAACCGAGAGAAATCACTGAAACCCAAATGAAGGCTGAGCCTGATAGTGGGACAAGAGGAAAGTAACAGGAAATAGAAGAAAGAACTAGATGACAAAGGGTATTTATAGAGGTCCAAAGACTGGAATGTACATATGTAAATATATTTATATGAGTATAGGGAAACAAATCTATGTGCATATATTTGTAGGTTAAGTACTAAGGCAGCAGATGGACATTGGGCCTCCACTCAAGCACTTACTCAATGCAAGAACATTTTGTTCTATTAAATTGGCATGCCAGGGTGCACACCTTCCTGACACAATTGCTGAAAAAAAATGTGTGAATAAGCAAATGTGGTGAAGAAAGCTGATGGTGCCCAGCTATCAAAAGATATAGCATCTGGGGTCTTAAAGGCTTGAAGATAAACAAGCGGCCATCTAGCTGAGAAGCATCAAAGCCCACATGGAAGAAGCACACCAGCTGGCTGACCCACATGGAAAAAACACACCAGCCTGTGTGACCACAAGCTGTTGAAGGGATCAGGTATCAAGCATCAAGGAACAAAAAATCGTATCATTGAAAAAGTGGGTGAGTGCAGCATGGAGACTCAAAGTCCATTGGCAGCCAATCGGACACCCCTTACTGAAGGGTTGTGGGGAGGAGATGAACCAGTCAGGGTGCAGGGAAGCAACGATGAAACATATAACTTTCCTCTAGTTCTTAAATGCCCCACCCCCCCCAATCATGATCCCAATTCTACCTTACAAATCTGGCTAGACAAGAGGATGTACATAGGCACAGATAGCAACTGGAAACACAGGGTATCCAGGACGGACAACTCCTTCAGGACCAGTGTTGAGAGTGGCGATGCCTGGCGGGTGAAGAGAATATGGGGTAGAAAGGGGGAACTGATTAGAAGAATCTACATATAGCCTCCTCCCTGGAGGAGGAACAGCAGAGAAGAAGGCGGGGGGAAGATATCAGACACTGTAATATATGACAAAATAATAATAATTTATGAATTATGAAGGGTTCATGAAGTAGGAGGGAGGGGGGAAATGAGTAACAGATACTAAGGGCTCAAGTAGAAGGCAAATGGTTTGAGAATGATGATGGCAACAAATGTACTTGACACAATGTATGTATGTATGTATGGATTGTGATAAGAATTGTATGAGCCCACAAAATCATTAAAGAATTAAAAAAGCTTTATATTCGGGCATAAGGGAGGGGCTTCAAAATATTCATGGAAAATGAGGCTGAAGAACAATGAAAAAATGTTAAGGCCTCCTCATATATGCTAATATTCACAACATCCCCCAATGTCCTCTTATCCCAGGGCTTCTCAATGGTCACTGGAACACCCAGGGAGGAAGAGCACGTGTTTATTATTTCATGTAACAACATACTTATCTGCATTTTCCAGAACCACATTGTCCTTTTCCTGTTGGGTGTCAGCATGACTCTTATGCAAAATCTTACCATGTGCAGAGTTTCTCATAAAGTGTCCTAAAAACTCACAAAAATGGTTCTAGGTGCACTGAAGTGGCCCACTGTATCTATACTGCCCAGACAAGGTTGTGGCCTTGTAAGTGCACGCTGTCTATCTTCTTTAAGGGGTCAGTCCATAATTCCTTCACCTTCCTGCTGGAAGGCAGTCTCCTAAGAATGCCCGGCATGCAAAGCTGCCCATTCCATGCATGATTTTCATCTCCTTTCTAAGCACTACTTTAACAGTAGACCACTTGTAATGTTCGAAACTTTACACATAATCTGTTCTGAAGTACACTTAAATTCTTTATCAATTTGAAATTAGGATTAAAAATTCAAAATTATTTTTACTTACAAGAGGGAAGAGACATAGAAATGTGCGTGTGTCACTTCGCGCTCTTGCTTAAGCACAGGGACTATTTTCCCCGATGGGGACTTTTCCTAACCCCTGCGGGTGAGGGCGATGCAATGAGGAACAGCGCAGAGAGGGAAAGCAGGATTCCTACTCAAAGCTCCTGTGACAAAGGACAGTCACTGGAAATACACTCGAAGAACTGGGGGGGGCATTCCTTAGAGGGTCTCCCCCCACACCACCCGATCAACAAGAACACATACAGAGTTCCACATCCCCCTAGAGCTGAACTTCAAACCACTGATGCAAATGTATAATTCAAGGGTGGTAGCCCCAGATGGCAAACAACACACCTCTAATGTTGATGGTAACAGATGCTGCAGAGATTATTCATTTGCTTAGTACTTTAGCTACATGCCTTGCCTCAGTGACTTAATTTTCCCTGAAGAATCAGAGCATAATTTCATTCTTTCTTGATAGAGACATAGACTTTGCAGATGTAGAAAATGCCTATAGTTAAAAGGTGAAACAGTCTAGTGTGTCATGAAATGTCACGTACAATTTCTCTTGCTCAAAATAGTCAGATATTGCACTATGTATTAATTCATTAACTTAGGTGAAATTTAAGCTATTCTATTCATGCGGAAATCCCAGTTTTTCCTTTTGTTAAAGGACTATTGTATAATTTTGTTTTTCTACTACAGATTTTCTATCTTTAAGCCCTCCTAAAGGGAGCCTCTGAAATTATTTGACTAGCTGTCAATTAAACACGCAAACACATGTTCTGCCAGCTAACTACAGCCTAATGCTTAATTGGAAAACTTCTGTAATATATACGACAAATCAGAACCAGAGAAAAATAATTTCCATAATTAGTACATAAAAATAAAAAACAGTCATCTACTATGAAATAGGAATGTGTAAGCATATTTAAACAATTTCAATTTGGGTTTTACCAAAGCATTCTGACTTGACATTAGCCAGCCTACATTTTCAAAAAAGCTTTGAAGGCAAAAATCAACCCGTTTGCTATCACTGAAGGAAATGAAAATATTTTGAAATGTTTCAAAAATCCTATCAGAGTCCCCAAATCATTTTTTCACTTTTTTTCCTCTTATAAAATTAGTGTCCCAGGGAACCTGAGTCATTGGTGTCTTCTCATTTCTAAATTCATAGAAGTTTTTAGTATAAAACCCCTTCAAGACTACAAAGTTCCTGAATTGAAATGATGACCACCTGTAAATGAACAAAACAAATCAGCTCACTGTTAATTTAGATCACCTAGCAAATAAAACTGCATGCAATTTCCAACTTCTTAAGAAAAGTGGCTATTTTACTTATTCCTTATATCCTCTCAGGTTTTGCCTATTCTATCATCTTGTAAGTTAGAATAAGCTGTCTGACTCTGAGTAAAGAAGAAAAACTGGTCTGGAAATTGAGAGAGGAATCCTTACCTGCTCACTTAGTTGGAGACCGTTTCTGAAAAGTAATGTAGCTGCTCCAACAAGTGCTGCAAATTACAACCTGCCAGTTTAAGGATGAAAAGGACCCTACCCATTTCTTCCCACAGGCCTGTAGGGTTCGGATGCTACCCCCCCCCCGCCCCCCCCCGGTAGCAGTGTGTGGTTACACTCTTCTGCCCCATCTGGCTCCATGAGCCAAGGTACGAAATCAGGAGGGGATTAAAGTAAAAACATTCAGACATACATTTCCTAAGAGCAATCATTTTAGCATATTGAATTGTTAAACACCCTTTGATATCTGAACAGCTGGTTGAGAGTTTTCAAAGACCTTGACAATACATTTGACTGATTGCTTCCCAATGACGTTATTTCATTCTTTCTGGCATAATCGAGCACAAAGTGCTTGATGGATAACCAGACAAGCAAAGGACAAGGCTGAGCAAAAGTCATTCGTTATAACTGACATCTTCATGTTTTATTACACATCCTAGAAAAAGAGAAAGAAATAAAAACTCACAGGCAATATTGTGCCAAAAGATGTCACCCACCAAACCAAAACCCGAACACGCTGCCCTGCCGTCGACTCCGTCCCAACTCACAGAGACCCTCTGGGACAGGTGAGACTCGTCCCTTGAGAGCAAAGGGAGCTCTTCACAGGCATACGAAGCCCCAGCTTTCTGCCAAGCAATGGCTGCTCTTTTCGACCTGCTGAGCTCGCAGGAAGCCCCAGGTCAGTACTATGTTGAAGCAGCGAATCTTTTTTTAAAGCCTTTTCTTGCACATAAGGAATTATAAAGCTAGAAATTTGGGAAGAGAAAGGTTTTCATCTTACATTTCTTACATTTTGTTTTTCATTGGGTGGGATTTTTATTTGACTCAAATGTAAATAAATGTTACTATGAACCAAAATCTGTCCAACCAAGATGTTTCAAGAGTGTTGATTTACCCACTATCAGACTGTTGGCAGGGTCTTTTCAAGTCAACTACTGAAAAATGCAAACATTTGTCCCAAATAGCGTTTTAAAAGGATGAAAGTGGCATTAACATCACATAAGAAGTACTCAGTAGGCATAAAGCTTATCATAGTGGATGTGGATGTGATTCAGCAAGATGGCTGGAACAATAACTTAACTGGAAACCAACTACAGAAACTCTTTACTGTCACGAGGGCCCTGGTGGTGTGCACTGAGCTGCTAAGCTTCAAAGTCAGCAGCTGGAACCTGCAGCCTCTGCTGGGGGCAGGATGAGGCTTCCACTCCTGCAAAGAGATGCGGTCTCCAAAACACACAGTTGTACCCTGTCCTACGGGGTTGCCGTGAGTCAAGATAGGCTCTGTGCACTCCAACACCTACCAATCTCATTGTTTTGATAAAGTGTGTATCTCATGGGGCAGAATACTCTCTACTGTTGTAATCTGTCCCTATCAAAATCCTTTCAGTAAAGAATTTCCTGAACTAGTGTATCTTAATTCTACTATCTAGAAGTTAATTTCTGTTTAGACTTGAAGATGAAGCTTACTCCTGCAGAGCAATTTAGAGACCAATTTCAGGAGCATTTTTTAAAGTTACTCTCTGTAAATCCATTAAATCCCAATTCCAGAAACCTATCCTGAGGAAATGACCAAAGATTGAAATTAAAATGTACAAATATCAACAGCCTAGAATTCCTACAAAAAGAAGCAGTTAAATAAATAATGAAGTATTCATAGGATGCAACAGTATGAAACCAGAAAAGCAAACCAAATGGGACCAAGTTGGTTTCAAGGCATGGCAGCCCCAAATGTGCAGACTAGACCTGTCGGAATTCCACAGGGAAGTCAGGAGTGTCCTTTCCTGAGCGGGTCACCAGGACGTTCTCCTGAACGCAGGAAGCCCCAGGTGAGGCTGTAAGTGAGGTGAGGTGCCTGGAGGTGAGGCTCCAACTGCCACCCTGTGGCTACTCATCACATGCTTAACCATTGCACTACCCACAAGGTTTTAATGGTATGGAAATATACTAAAGCTATAATGTTAAGTAAATTATTTCAATAGAAATGTTTATATTAGCATTACCATAATTAAGACTTATATACAGTGAAAGAAACATGTAGAATTTGGGGTAAAAACTGTGTCTTACATAGTATCTGGAAAACTAAAATCTCTGGAAAAAGGTTAAAATGCATAAATAATAACTCAGGATATTTAATGAGTGGTTTTCTTTGATAAAAATTACATTGTTTTTTTAATCATTTTATTATGGGCTCATACAACTCTTATCACAATCCATACATACATCAATTGTGTAAAGCACATTTGTACATTCATTGCCCTCGTCATTCTCAAAACATTTGCTCTACACCCAAACCCCTGGCATCTGCTCATTATTCCCCTCCCTCCTGAGCCCTTGATAATTTATAAATTATTACTCTGTCATACATTTAAGTTTTTAAAGTACTATAACCTAGAAGGGGGGGATCAAATTTATCAATTAGGAGATGCCAAGTTATGCTACAGTATCAAACCACTACAAAGCCTAGGTTGCTTAAAATCACAAAAGTTTGCTTCTTGTTCCTGTTAGGTGCTCACTGGTCCAAAGACTGTGTTCTGTCTCTGCACTGCAGAAGCTGTGATCACTGACAATTCAATACTCTTGGTTAAGAACTGATACACATCACTTCCATGAACAACTTGGTGGGCAGAATGAGTGTCACATAGCCCCCTTCCAATCATCAGAGGGCCATGGAGTGCCTCCTACGATGTGCCCAGAACATGCAAGGCAAAAAATGACTGCAATTATGACACTAAAGGCCTCAGTTGGAAAGTGACATTTAAGCAACAACCTAAAAGGGATAACAGCCAATAATTGCCCAAACTCTGGGCAAGAACATTATTTTTCAAGTAATATCTGAAAGCCTGGCGGACTGGTGAACAAGCTAGGGTGGAGAGTGTGTGGGAAGTTGAAGTGATCCGAGTAGTGGCTAGAAAAAAAGGAACTTGCCTACATCAAGGTCCCAGTGAGATAAAAAATAGTTACAGGATTGTGAGAAAAATGTCATATTTTTGATTTACATTTTAAAGAGTTCACTCTGGCTGCTATGCTAAAAATCGACTAATAGGAAAGTAGGCAGACTAGAGAAGACTGCTTAAAAGGCGACTCTAGGATCCAGGTAAGAGATGATAATGGCTTCAACAAGAGTGGAGGCAGAGTGTCAGATTCTGGATTTGTTTTGATTTAGAATCAAAGGACTCCGCTGCTATGGGTAGAAGAGAAAGATAAGCGTCAAGGATGAGTCCAAATTTTCTAGTTGAGACCAGAGAAGAATGAAGATGCCACATACTCATCCTCTTGGCTGTCCGTTTGTCATATTGCGCTGTTGCGGCTTGCACGTTGAGGTGACGCTGGAAGCTATGCCACTGACCTGCAGGACCACCCATGGTGCACTGGTTTCAGCGGAGCTTCCACACTAAGAACAGACTACAAAGCGGGTAGAGGGCAGAGGCGGTCCGCTTCTCAGGGAGTGGACAGTGCACACCTTATGAGGAGCAACAGCGCATCGTCTGATATAGAGCAGGAAGATGAGCGGGGGGTGAGGGGGTGGGGGACGGCGGAAGGCACTCAAAACAGGACTAGGGAAAAGCTGACCCTTCACCTAAGGTTGGCCTTTTAATAATAGGAATGGAACAAAAATGGGCAACAACTCAAAATGAGAAGAAACAGCTGCATACATCTGTTTATCAAAATGTAGACTATATGTAGTACAAATCTAGGAAACCTGGAAGATGTCAAAAATGAAATATACCCCCAATAATATGACTGTTCATGCAAAAAAATGAAATAGAATGCACAAAGAACAATATGCTAAGAATTAGTGAGCTGAAATGGAGAGTGATCGCGGTTATTTGAAACTAGACAATCATATGGTTTACTAAGCCAGGAATGAAAAATTCAAGAGTTAAAGCATTACATTTATCACTACAAAAGACCCTTTCAAAATCTATCATCAACTACCATGCTGTCTGATTTGGGTAATGTCTGTACACCTACACAGAAATCCAGTTAAAACAACTATTATTCAAATTTACACACCAATGGCCAATGCCGACGACCAAGACATTGAGGAATTCTACCAACTTCCTCAGTCTGAAATTAACCAAACATGTCACCAAGATGCAGCGATACTTAATGGTGACTGGAATACAAATACTGGAAACAAAGAGGAAAAATCTGTAGCTGGAAAATACGGCTTTGGTGATAGAAACAAACGTGAAGACAACATGTCAGAATTTTGCATAAACAATCATGATAATTGCCTGTTTTCAACAACATACACAGCAACAAGGCACATGGACCTCACCAAATAAGTACAGAGGCATCAAACTGACTACATCTGTGTAGAGACAATGACACTCAATAACCCCATCCTAAACAAGGTTAGGGGCTGACTGGCAAGCAGACAACCAATTTCTCATCTACAAGTTCAGGAGGAAGCTGAAGAAAATTAAAGCAAGTCCACAAGAACCAATATACAATCATGAATATATGCCAACTGAGTTTAGAAGCTATCTCAAGAACTGATTTGATGCACTGAGAACTAACGACCGCAAAGCAGAGAAGTCGTGGATGACATCAAGAAGGGCTCCAAAGATTGTCTTCTTACAATCTTCCAGGGAGCCTAGCTCCATGTCTGTCTGCCACAGAGCCGCTGGGGGTTCCAACTGTCAACCTTTCAGGTAGCTGTGAGGACTTAACCGTTGTGTCACTGCGGCTCCTTGTTACTTTAAAAGTCAACCTCTGAATATTCTAGACAGGAATTTTAACAGCTTTCTTCCCTGAAAACTGCAGCAAATCATGTCTTACAATCTTTGTGCTCCTTTATATTATTCAAGAGAATCAATAAAAATAGGTATTATTCACTACAGAACCGCTCAGCTATCAAATCCCTCCCCGTAAGAAAAGGTCTACACAGTTTTTAAGTCACCCAATAATTCTCAGACTACTGAACAATCCCTTACATTAGGGATGAACTGGTAATACAGGGACCACTAACCACATACGGCGATTTCTCTCTTGAAATATGGCTGGTTCAAACAGACATGTTGAAAAATAAGCCTTTGTATGGAAAAAATCTACATAAAGTGATTCATTAATAATTCTACATTGAAGAAGCACACCAGCCTGTGTGATCATCAGGTGTCGATTGAATCAGGTATCAGGCATCAAAGACCCAGAACAAAAACCGTATCAATGTGAATGAGGGAGAGGGCGGAATGGAGACCCAAAGCCCATCTGTAGACAATTAGACATCCCCTCAAGAAAGAGACGAGCCAGTCAGGGTGCAGTGTAGCACCGATAAAACATACAACTTTCCTCTAGTTCTTTAATACTTCCTTCCACACACCCACCCACTATCATAACCCCAATTCTAACTTACAAATCCGGCTAGATCAGAGCATGTACAATGGTACAGATAAGAGCTCAAAAAAACAGGGAATCCAGGACATATAAACCCCTCAGGACCAATATTGAGAGTAGCTATTCCAGGAGGGGAAGGGGATTGTGGGGTGAGAAAGGGGGAACTTACCACAATGATCTACATATAACTCCCTCCATGGGGGATGTAAAACAGAAAAGTCGGTGAAGGGAGACATCAGTAAGTGTAAGACATGACAATAACAATTTATAAATTTTCAAGGGTTTATGAGGGAGGGAGGGTGGAGGGGAAGAAAAGAAAAAAGAGCCCATACCAAGGGCTCAAGTAAAAAGTGAGGTGAAAAAGATGATGGCAACATTTGTACAAATGTATTTGACACAATGGATGTATGTATGGATTGTGATAAGAGCTGTATGAGTCCCCAATAAATTTTTTAATAATAATTTTATGTTGATTATATATGGAAATGGTATATTTATATATATATTGGATAAAATGAATACATTAAAATAAATTTTCCATTTTAAAGTTTATTTTAATGTAGGAATAGAAAATGTTTAATTACATATGTAGCTTGCATCAAATTTCTCCCGGACAGTGGTGCTACAAGAGGATTTCTGAACCAAAGACCAATATGAGTCCTTTCTGGTACACAGCAAAGATAACATCTTAATTGGATATATTAAAATCTAGGGCATGAAAATGTACAACTGAAAATCACTTATGCCATATGCTACTATTAGAAACAGGAAATCATTCTTTTTATTTCTGTTGCTGCAAAGGAATATATTTTTAAATGCCTCATATGAAATCAAAGATTTTTTTAATGTGAGAAGAGATATACCTATTGAAAAATATTTACAACTTTTCTTAAATATTATATAAAAAGTACATCTCCTGATCAGCTTTCTTGTTTTTTTGAGCAGAAAGTTTCTAAAGAATGTCCTTTATTAGGCTGAAAAATACATTCAAATGCAATATGAATGTATGAATATATTTGCCACTGTGAACCAAGTTTTGAATTATACATCATATACATGATTTCCTTACCTCTGATATACAGAATAACTGAGAGCCTCGGGGATGAACAGATAACTTAGTCTGATTTGTGTTCTTTTGTGGCTAATCTATTCTTTTGCTCTGAAGCTTTTAGATTTGTTTGAAATTGATATTCCTAAATTTCACAATAGTCTATCAGTGTGTGGGTTTTCCCTTATTTTTTCTTCTTGGTATCTATTATCTCTTTCAAGTTGAATATTTTCCTCTCCAATTTTTCTCTTTGGGGAGTCCTATTATTTGATTGGTGGTACCACTACTTCTTTGCCATATTTCTTAGTTTTTCTTTTATATATTCTATCTCTGCTTTTCTTTCTTTCAAATTTCCTTACCATGATATTCAAATTCAATAATTCATTTATCACCTAAGCCCATCCTATTTTTAAGCTATTTACTTCAATATTTCTAATATGTCCATTGGTTCTTTTATGGATTTTTGTTCGTTTTTAATATTACTGTCCCTTATTTTGAGATTATTTATCATATTTATTGTAAATTATAAATCCCTTTGTTCTATCAGTTCTGCTTCATGAGTATACTACACTTATTGGGGAGATGTGATATTTAAGATTTTTTAACTTGTCCAGCCCAGGATTCTCAGTAGTTTGGAAAAAGAAAAACAAAAACCTCACTGCCATTGTCAATGCTGACTCATTGTGACCCTGCAGGATAGGGTAGAACTGTCCCTGTGGATTTCCAAGACTGTAAATCTTTATGGGAGTAGAAAGCCCCATCTTCCTCCCAAGTGGTTCTAAGGTCGCATTTATTAATCCCCCATGACCTGACCTAGCACAATGTAGTCGCAGTCAATGAGTCATCAGCCTTCATCATAGCAAATTTGAAAACAGATCACGCCCTGATGAAATTAATCACCTTAGTGATTGGTCTGTTTCCATTATCAGTGGACACAACGGAAAACTTGCTTGCTTTCTGCTGGTTCTGGATCCTGTATGTGGACCATCAACCTCCAGTTCTTTGAACTTGAGACAACGGTCTGCCATGTTGTCTGTAGCTCCTGAGTGCTCATCAACTACCAGTCATCTGACCTGTTAACCTTGGATTCAGTGCCTCTGCAGCCACCAGCCTGACCTGGGAATCTTGACTTCATCCTCCTCTGCAGCCACCAACATGTAGGTCTTCCTGCCAATTATCAGCCCCTACTAACGTCTGGTCCCTGGACTTGGACTTACCTGCTTCTACAAAATTGGGGCCTATTTTCCTAATTTTTACACATACACACACAGCCTCAGTAGTTTTACTTCTCTGAAGAATCCAGCCTAAGTCAGAGGACAACTAAGGTTCAGGACTAGAAACTGCCTCCAGTTCTGAAAATGACTATAAAATTTAAATAGTCCTAGCAATCACCTGTGTCCCCAGAAACAAAGAGGACACTAAAGAACATAATCTGGACATAAGAACCATGGCATCTTTGAAGGAATGTGTATTTAGTTATTCTGGACATGGAGAGAGGGGAACTGGGTGACAAACCCACATTAGCTCCTCTATATAATCACTGAAGCAAGGGCAGTAGTGTGAAGATTCCAGGACCTTGTCTTATATGTAAATTTCCCCCACAATAAATCTCAAATGACTTCTTCAACCTGTAGTTGCTAGCCCCTGCCTTCTGCATAAGGCCACAGCTTTCTAATTTCCCTGGGGAACTCCCACACCCACCACCACCACCTGACTGCACTAGTAGGTTTTACCCTGCAGGTGCCTGATTATTTTGGCCTTTGAGGTCTTACTCACAAAAACGTAATGTTATTATGTTTAGAAACATACATTAAAAAGGGCAAAACCCAAAGTCCCAGTTTGAGTTCTCCTGGTGAGTTGGGGCAGGGTAGGATAGAATCCCAGGCGACACATAAGCAATCTGGACCAGTTGTTTGCAGCCTCCAAATAAGCAACTCCTTTGAAAGGGATTACTCTGTAAACACTGAGCCACAGCACAGCACCAAGATGTTTCTTCAGGGTGTGGTCTGTAAATCTGGGAAGAAGGAGTGCCCCGGCACCGCTGGCTAGCTCAGAGACTTGTTTTCTTCAAGTCCTCGCTCCCCGCAGCAGGGCTTTCCCGTTGCTCTGGCATGCCCACACTGACATCACTTTCTGTGGCGCCGGGCAGGGGCAGGCAATCGTTGTTCTAAAGCCATGCGAGAAAGTCAGGTCCGGAACAAACTTGAACAAGTTCTCTCCGCACCTCAACGCCCCAGGCCTCCCTACGCCCTACACCAAACTACCTACATATACACACCAAGTTACAATGACCTCAATCTCCCTGAGAGTTGCTCCTCGGTATTTTAGAGACTTGGACTTTTGTGATTCTTCATGGTGACAGTTTTGGGCGGAGGAACTGCAGCCCTCTCCATTGACACATGTCAAGTAACTTAACAAAGGGGAAAAAGTCCACTGCACTACAGTTAGGGAGTCCCTGGGTGGCACCCAGGGCTACTGTGTTTGGCATGGGCAGAGGTTTGAGCCCACCTAGATGGGAACCAGAAGAAATGCCTTCTGATCCACTTCTGAGAAACCTCAGCCACTGAGACCCCTCTGGGGCACAGGTATGTTCTCATACACATGGGGCCGGCCTCAGTCGGAACTTGCTAGAAGGCAACGGGCATATTTTATTGTTACCATTTAGGAAGCTGGTACAAGACCAGAAAATAGACTTCTCTATAAGGATCTAACTATGAATAACCTGAATATAAAAACAACACTTTTAACACATATATATTCTTAAAAACACAAACACAATTCCAATCCAATTGTCAGATGAGCACCAAAAAGTAAGAATAATTCTTAACATTGAGTAGAACTTTGTTAAGGAACACCAAGCCATGAGATAGTCTAGTTAGATCATAGTGGCAGAAGCAGTCTGAGAATCTCAGATTTTTCCATGAAATTCCAGGAGACAGTTTAACCTACATTCTATTTCAAAGTTCAAAAACGTGTTACATAGTTTTTAATGTTAAAAAGTCACAGCTCAGATGTACAAACTCTATAGATTTTTCCCAGGCCCACTGCTTGCATCATTGGTTCTTTGGGGATGCTCCTTAACAACGACTTCCCATATATCCATACAGTGTATTATTCTCTGATTGTAGCCAGTGCTAAGTGCAGGGCTGCTAACCTCAGGGGCAGTAGTTCAAACACACCAGCCATTCCAAAGGAGAAAGATGAGGCTGGGCTGCTCCCAACAGGGTTGACAAAGCCTCACAGAAACCCTAAAAAGAGGGACTGCAAGTCAGAATCAACTGTTTACTGGTTTTAAGACTGAAAGGGAAATCAGACCTCCTATGAAAGGCGGACGGTAACACAGTGATATAAACCGGAGCTTACCTAGGTCTGAGCTACTGAATCTATATACAATGGCCAGGCCATAAATAAAAATACAACTTTGACTCACCACCTCTGCAGCAACCACCCAAGAAGCCAAACTACAATCGTGGTAGCAACTGGCCCAGGGCAGCCAGGACTTGCCCAGGAACTGCCAGGTTCCCAAATTTCCGCAGGCATTTCTAATTTAGGACTAGCCAATGGTAATACGCTTCCATAACCTATCACACAGCCTGTCTCCCTCTCATGTCGTCTGCCTCCAGCCTCCTCGCGCCGGCAGTTCCAGTCACCTGACAACCCAGCTGTCCACTTCACAGCTTCCAACGCTACTAGCAATATAAAAAGAAAAAAAGCAGTCATTGAGTCTCTTCCGACTCACAGCAGCCCCCTCTGCCTCGGAGGAGAACTGCACTCTTTGAAGTAGAGTCTTTATTCTAAGCCCTGCCCCTATCCCACCCCACCCCGCCCCTCGCCAGCAATGGATTCGAACCACCACCCCTAAGGTTAACAGCCTTAATCATTGGCACCACCATCCAGAGGCTCTGTTCTAGCTCTATCGCCGAATTACTTAATCCCTTGGTGCCTCATTTCTTCATATGCAAAACAAGAGCACTGTAAGAACTAAAAATAAGTGGAAAAAATGTGTAGGACAAATGTGCTTCAATTATTTATCCAGCTAGTATGTACTGTATAGAACAATGGGCTCTGTGCTAAGAGATAGTTGCTCCTGCTAAAAGGAACCACTTTTAAAATTACCATCGCTGCCATTACTACTAATTCTGTTAAATAAATTGACTGAGCTCCACTCGGAATTAATATGCTCACTCTTGAGGCAATTACCTAACAGTATGTTTACTGACTTCTCAAATTATTTCAAGTCCCAATGGGTCCAACTGCTTAAAAGCTACCATCTCAAAACTCAGATTATTTGTTATTTTACATTTTTTAGTAAAATGTCATGTCTACAAACTAATGAATATGTTTGCTTTGAGTTACTTCTAAATAGAGGGTTTGTGGTAAATTAAAAAATGACTTTAGGTTTTACATTTCACTAATCAAATAAACTAAGCTTCAAACACAGTCCATAATATTACTCTATTTTTACAATATTATCCCAAAGTTAAAAGAAAAAATTCATTTAAATGCACATAAACAAATACACATGCAAACATATACTCCAAACCCACAGTTAGGCTATGTTGTGTCTTCTTTTCCATTTTTACCTACATAAATATTTTATAAAAGAAGGTAGACTTGCAGACACTGATTCAAAACCAAGCTGAGTGCTTGTGCCAATTAAAATTTAATATTAAACAAGCTTATTAGAAGACATCTCTTTGTTATAACTTTCTAAGGGAATTGTTAGAACTTGACTATTGATCTTTTATAGTGTTTTTCCATTGTAATAGTGACAATAAAAAAAACCCTAAAGGACCAAATAAAAGTCACTGAAAATAAACACAAAGTCATTTGCCACTCAGCACACATGCCTTTCTGAACTGTTTTATTTCTTTAATGAACGAAATTCTTATCCTTCCCACTAAAAGAAATCGAATGAATACTTTGTGTGAATTATTTATATTAAATTACTTAAACACTGATTCATAATGCAAATAGCTTCATTAAAAAGTTCCTCTTTGTTTTTGTGTTCAATTCATAAACTCTTATCTAACAAAGCATATGACAGAATCGCCAGACTTAGGTAAATTAAAAAAATTACATTTACCTACATGACTGAGTGATACAAACCTCATGGTCAAAGTTTCATTAACCTCTCTGGTTTCATACCATGAAAACCTGAATAAGTGTTTTGCTACTCTAAACTAAAAGTTGGTCCCATTTTGCATTTTAAAAGGGTCTCAACAATTAAGCAACTATACAGATTATGAATTTTTAATAGTATTTTTTAAGCCAGGATACACAAATCCACTCCAGAGTACCAACTGTAAAAACAGGTTGCCTAATACTTAAATACAAAGAACAACCTTATTCTCTAAAAATCAGATAACAGATTTTTTTTCATTTTAGGTCATGTACACTATTTCATGGGTAAGTTCCATCAAAGGAAACATCTTCCCTTCCCCACTGGGTTGGGAAATGAGGCAAGGGGGCCGGGTTTTAGATTAGTGACTCAATTGAGTTTTGTAAATACTTGTATGAAGGAAGTCATTATGGTCTCTGTGAAAATAAAAATCCATTCCTGGAATTGTAAAAAAAATAAAGCAAAAGGGGTGTACACTGGCATGCATCAAAAAAAGAATGAAGTATGTAAATTGTAAGCCCAGTTAGATAACCACTAGTAAGAAAAAAACGATGATTGACTTTTCAAATTGGCTTAAGCAGCAAGCTGATAACTGACCACATATGGCATTAGATATGTGAGGTAGAGAAAGAGCTTTGCCTGTGGTGCTGGTGGTATTATGAGGTGCTCACAGCAACCCCATGAACAACAGAACGAAACCGTGCCTGGTCCTGCACCATCCTCCCTCTGGTTCCTGTAGTTAAGCCTGTTGTTGCAGCCGTGTCAAACCATCCTGTTGAAAGCCTTCCTCGTTTTCATTGGGGAAGGTGGGCATAACCCGCAGCCCAGCACACCAGCAATGTGTCTGCAGTTCTCAGTGTCCTCTCAAAGCGAATCAGCCCATCTTTGCTCACGTAAGGTCTCTGGATTCTGTTCTTTCCCTAAAGGTGCATCTGTGTCTAAAAACATGAGGCTCTGCATGGTTTTACTGCCCCTGAACTGACATACCTCTAAGCTCATATTTATTGCGCCATGCTGGGATGCTGCTGAAATACAAATGTATTCATTCTTTAAATAAATCTCCAACTGTCTTTAGGATGTAGGTCCAACCCCTTAGCCTGTTCTGCTTCTTTGTCTCATCAGCCCTGCCGTTCATCCAGCCCGCCCTCCCCTGAGGCTACGTGCTCTACTGGACATGCTGAAACACGGCTCTTCCCACTAGCCCAGCAGCTCTTTGTCTCTCTGCTTAGGCTTCACGCTGCTCTTTGCAATATCAGTCCTCCTTCCATATATTCCAGCCCTCGTTAGCAAATACCGACTCGTCTTTTTGTCCTGAGAGTCGTTCAGACAGCACAACTGTCAGGAAGGCAGTGTCGGGACAGGGCAGGGCTTGACTCTGGTATACAGACAGGGACACGATGAGGCTGAATGCACTTCACAGCACCCAACAGCAACCACACAAGAGTCTTACAATGGGGCCACTGAGTCCCAATTCGTCGCCTTTATCTGAGACTTGCCTTAACTTGATAATTGATTATTCTCTCTTTGGTGTCCCTGAAGCAGACATTCAGACATTGTTTTGTACACATTTGTTTATTATTATCTCTCTTCGATACACAAGTCTCTTAGGACACAGGCCAGGGTTTATTCAACTTTGTCCCCATAAAATACGGCAAAGTCTTCACTAAATGTTTTTTTCTGTAAAAACCTTGCATATAAGAAAACTGTCCTATATCTAGGAAGCACTTATTACATATCTACTGGAAAAATAACTGGATTCTCTAGCCATTGGTAACATTGGAAACACTCCTATAGCCTATAACCTATAAGTCACCAAAATGTAAACATAGATTTTCCCCCTAGCTCTGTCTTGAAGAATGTCTTAGGCTGGATTCTCTATAGAAGCAAAAACAGGATTGCTTATACGTTCATATAAATACAGAAATGCAGAGTGAGAGAAGCGTGTGTCAAGAAAATGGCTCACAAAGTTGTAGCACGGCACAGGTTCTAAGTCCCAGCAAGTTTTAATTCCATGGGTGAGATGTTAGGCTTTTCCTAAAGCACGGAGCTGCGGTGGGTGACGAACCCAGGAGCAGCAGGAAGACCACAGACGGGTGGCTAGAGAAGTCCATGAATCCAAGGTAGGCGTATCAGAGGCAGATGGCTGACAACTCTGAGGGTCAGCAGGCAATACAACGCACTAGGCTGTTATCAAGTATAGGGAACCAGAGATCAACAAGTCAGATGCAGAATGCAGAGCCAGCAAAAAAGGCAAACAAGCTTTTCTACAGTATCCACTTATGCTGGAAGCAGGCCACATTGCTGAGGAAACAAACTTCCTTTCAATTGGCTGGTTGCTCATAGCACATCTCATCATAGAGGCAATTCATTGAGTTGGATCGCAGCAAGGGTCTGAACTACTAAACCACTGAGAATCCTGGTTCAGCCACATTGACACAAAACCTCAACTGTAGCAGAGAACCAAAGTGAAAATAAGAAAATGCATTCATCAACCTTTTCCACAGACCACAACCCACTCAGGTCTAATGTTAACACTTAAAAACATTAAATAATATGAACTAATTCACATGACCTATCTCACCCATACCAGTCAGAACTCCTTAAGGCAAAGACTTCAAAGCGGGAACACAGCAATTATGTAGATGATTCCATACAAGACTAGCTCAGAGAATTTAAGAGAAACCGTAAACATGCAGGGCATCACACACTACAGCCACATACCCTTTCCACCTGCTCAAAATGTCCAGGAATAATTACAGTGGCCAGGGCCTTGAGTACCATATATACTTGTGTATAAGCCGAGTTTCTCAGCACATTTTTAAGGCAGTTTTGTGGTAAAATTAGGTGCCTTGACTGACATTCGGGCCAGCTTATACTCAAGTATATACAGTAATTCCAATGGCCAGGAGTAAATGAAACTAGGATTTAACTAGCTTATATCATGTTCAAAAAAAATCTTGAATGATATATTTATCTCACTACTAATCACCCTTTGTAGTTAACACACTACTCAAATATTTCAAAGCACCATTTCCATAGTAACTTGTTTTTATTTTGTTTAGCCTAGTTAAACAACTATTCATGAATTCACCAATATTTATTTGAGAACCAACTCCCTGGTAGACATTGATCTAGATCAGTGGTTCTCCACCTTCCTAATGCCACGACCCTTTAAATACAGTTCCTCATGTTGTGGTGACCCCCAACCATAAAATGATTTTCATTGCTACCTCCTAACTGTAATTTTGCTACTGTTATGAATTGGGCGACTCCTGTGAAAAGGTTGTTCGCCCTCCCACCCCACCAAGGGTCATGACCCACAGGTTGAGAACTGCTGTATTAAGTGCTATCAAGAGCCCTAGTGGTACAGGGGATATGCACGGAAGTGCTAACCATAAGGTTAGCGACTGACACCCACCTGCCACTCCATGAGCAGAAAGATGAGGATGTCTAGTCTGCAAAGATCTCAAGTCTCAAAAATTCGAAGGGGCAATTTTACCCTGTCCTTTAGGGTCGTGATGAGTCAGAATTGTTTTGATGGCAATGAGTCTGGAGTTCTTAGTAATTGCTAAAACGGAAGCAGCATGGTAAGAGGTGCGAGAGTGATGGGAGGTAAGGCTACTTAGAGAAGACATTTTTCTCTGAGAAGACGACCATGAATGTAGTGATGACTGTATAATGAAGTGAAGGTAGAAACCATACAATAACTGCTGGGAGAGCAGAGTGCGGGGCAAGATGGGGTAAAAGCAAATGTAAATTACTCAAGGTGTGCAAGGGAACACGAACACACATGAACGAACACACACACATACACACAAGAAATGTGGTCCATGGCTAAGGAAAAACAAACAAAAGCCTTGAAATAAGAACAAAGGTGTATGGACAAGAGACGAGCTTGGTAAAATGTGTTATTGAAAAATTTAATTGGCCAGTTAGGAATAAGATCCTCCATGTGGGTCATGGGTAGTAGATGCTCCTAAAGAAATGAGGAGCTGAGACCAAGGGCTTAAGCAGAAAACAAGTGTTTTGAGAATGATGATGGCAACAAATGTACAAATGTGCTTGACACAATGGATGGATGTATGGATTGTGATAAGAGTTGTACGAGCTCCCAATAAAATGATTTTTTTTATTTACATTTTATTAGGGGCTCATACAACTCTTATCACAATCCATACATAAACATATACATACATCAATTGTATAAAGCACATCCGTACATGCTTTGCCCTAATCATTTTCTTTTTTTTTTAATCTTTTTATTGGGACTCATAAGGCTCTTATCACAATCTGTACACACATCACATGAGCAAAGCACCCTTATACATTCGTTGCACTCGTCACTCTCATAATTCACCTTCCACTTGGGTTCCTGGAATCAGCTCGTTTTCCAAAATGATTTTTTTAACAATTTATTGGGGCTCATACAATTCTTATCACAGTTCATACATATACATACATCAATTGCATAAAGCACATCTGTACAGTCTTTGCCCTAATCATTTTTTTCTCCTCTTTTCTTTTTTTACATTTTATTAGGGACTCATACAACTCTTATCACAGTTCATACATATACATACATCAATTGTATAAAGCACATCCATACATTCCCTGCCCCAATCATTCTCAAGGCATTTGCTCTCCACTTAAGCCCCTTGCATCAGGTCCTCTTTTTTTTTCCCCTCCCTCCCCTTTCCCCCCTCCCTCATGTGCCCTTGGTAATTTATACATCGTTATTTTGTCATATCTTGCCCTATCTGGAGTCTCCCTTCTCCCCCTTCTCTGCTGTCCCTCTCCCAGGGAAGAGGTCACATGTGGATCCTTGTAATCAGTTCCCCCTTTCCAACCCTCTCACCCTACACTCTCCCAGCATCGTCCCTCACACCCTTGGTCCTGAAGGTATCATCCACCCTGGATTCCCTGTACCTCCAGCCCTCATATGTACCAGTGTACAGCCTCTGTCCTATCCAGGACTGCAAGGTAGAATTCGGATCATGGTAGTTGGGGGGAGGAAGCATTCAGAATCTGGGGGAAAGCTGTGTTCTTCATCGGTACTACCTCACACCCTAATTAACCCATCTCCTCTCCTAAACCCCTCTATGAGGGGATCTCCATTGGCCGACACTTGGGCCTTGGGTCTCCACTCTGCACTTCCCCCTTCAATAAAATGATTTTTTAAAAAGAAATTTCCTTTATCCACTAAATTTTTTAAGCCTCTTTGTATGTTATCTTATTTTACTCAGGGCCATCAAAGAAAGAAACTACATAGCTAAGGACACAGCAATTCCCATAATAATTCCCAGTGCTCTGTTATGGCCACTCCTTACTAATTGACATGCGTAATCAGCACGGGACAAAAAATGGAAGCCATCTGATAATAAAATGGAGAATGATGACATCATTAGGTAAATTCCAAATTTCATCATTACATAGCTGCCGAGCCGCAGAGAACCACAGCCATGCAAAATGACACACTCCGTAACCGTCATAGCCAGCATCAGGCTCACTCCGTACCTCAACATCCGTACGACTGGATAGGCACCATTTCTAATGCGCAAAATAGATAGGCTTTGTTACTGTTGTAAATGCAAAATATCAGATATTTGAGGTCTTGGTTTATTTGCTTTTGGGGGGTATCTTTGAAATGGTATTATAAATCAGATTTTAGAATCTGTTATTAAAAGATTTCATACAATCAACCAAATAAAAATTGTGATTTTAATTCCCCAATGTTCTAAAGCTTTTAAATCCATATAGTTCAAGCAAGTCCAAAACATTTGTGAACAAACATATTAATAGTAACCAATAATCGCATATTCAAATGTTTAAAATTCCATAACCCAAGCTCCAAACCTACTGCCGTCAATTGATACAGTGAACCTACAGAAGAGAGTAGAACTGCCCCCCAGGGGTTTCTAAAGTTGTACATCTTTTCCAGAAGCAAACTGCCACATCTTTCTACCACAGAGTGGTTGGTGGGTCAAACTGCCAACTTTCAGGCTAGCTTCCAAGCCCTTTAACTTCTGTGCCACCATGACTGCTTAAAATACAATAACCCCATCCCCACCACCCCCAAAAAAAGCAAGCACACTGCCAGCACCTTGATTCGGACTCATAGCAAACCTACAGTTTCTGAAACTGCTGTAAATCTCTTTGACGGCAGATAGCCTCATCTTTTCCCCTGTGGAGTGGCTAGTGGGTTTGAATCGTTTACCTTGATGTTATCAATTCAATGCCGAAATCAAGCAAAGGACAACAAAGCCCACTAATATTTTAATGATATTAGAAGGACTTAATGTCTTATTTTAGCACCACACATCAGGCAACTCTATTTTATACTGCATCAGAATTCAAGCAGCTTCCTATGCCTTTGTTCATTTAGACTAGTTTCCCAAAGTGAACTATACCATTCCCAAGGGAGGGGGTGTGTGTATTAGAACAATCGGGGGGGGGGGCTGCAAAGCTGTAGAAGATAGCTACTACACTGTATTCTGGATTATGGGCTACCGTAAAGAAAACTTTAATCGCCAAGACTGCACTGAGAATTTTTGTTTTGCTTTTTCCTGAAGGGGGGGCAATAAAACAAACAAGCTTAGGAACCTAGGATTTTGACAAGTACTGGGTCTCATTTGTTGGTAGGATAACTAAACTTACATAAAATACTTCACTCTCCAAGAAAGAAACTTTTACAATAAGAAATGCCAACGAGCAATGTTAATGGTGTTACATCAACACCAACAACCATCACTGTCTCAATAGAAATTGTAATATATCTCATTCACAACTCCCACTCTATTCCTGTTATTAGAGTCTGACTCTTATTTTCAAAGTTCACAGATTGTCAGACTCTACACTGAATTTAATTGTGTAGATTTAATTTAATTCCTTGCCCAATAATCCTTTCATCCAACTTGTGTCACACACACAAAAAAAACACTAATTTCTGGGTTATTCAAGAAACTTTCGTTTGGATGTTTCTTATAATAACTCAAGCCTGTATGTGATTAGTGTATTTTGTTTTTGCCATAATATTTTTTTCAAATACAAAGGTTCTTTTTAGAACGATATATACTTAGACAAGTGTGTCCTTTTCAAAATCAGCTTGCTGATAGGAGTATGAGACACACTGTTTATGCTCCTGGCATTTCTTTTTGTTGCTGCTGCTGTTTAAACATTTTAATGAAAGATTGTACTGTGCTCATATCCTGAGGCTTTAATCAAAGCCATCGTTTGAAAAATAAATACTCTGGAATCATCCTACATGTCTTATAAAAAGCAATCTGTTTTCCTAAGAGGATCAATGAGGCCATCCGATGTTAGTCTTCAACCTCTCCCCCCTCTCTTCCTTCCCTCAAGTCCACGAAAGTGTATTTAACTTCTGACAATGTTGGCACTTGCTGTATCTCAATACTAGGCCCTGGCCGTGCCACCCCTCAAGTCTTGCTTCTTTCTGACAAGTACCTTCGCTCTGAAGCTTGCAGACAATGGGCTCCCACATGCATTTTACACGCCTTGTGATCCAATTGGTTCCTCTTTTCTCTTTATATAAGCATGCTTATTTCCCTTGTTTAAAAATTAATGACAGACATATTGCTCACCCTTACTTCTCAATCCCTCCAAAATTAGCAGTTCCAAGTACATTGCACTGATTACCCTTACAATTTTCTTTTTTCCCCCTCATCCTCATTAATCTCTAGGGAGTGTCAATAGAACAATGTCCTTTCAGTGCGATCGATACCCAAAGCTTCATTTGATTTCTTCTTTTTTTTTTTTTTTGCCTCAGCTAGTCTTCCCCTTTTACCTCCATGTGGACCTCACCACCATGCTTTCTGTTCTCATCATGGTCCTCCAAGAAGCCTGCTGAGTTTCCCCTCTAGACTGTTCAACACCTTCTAAACTAATCTCTATGACTCTTCTCTCTCCCCTACTCATCCAATCTTTATTCAGAAACAATTTTCTTGAAACGTGTTAGCTTTTAACTCCTAAGTCTTTGGATGAAAATAAATCCACATTAACTATTAAAGAAAAGCAAGTAAAAGCCACAGTGATATACATCCATCAACAATGGAAAAATTAAAAAATACTAATGACACCAAAGGTCATCCTAGTAAGAATTCAGAACCACTAGATCATTCATACACTGCTGGTAGAAATGTAAAATATGACACTCACTCTGAGGAAAGCCATTTTTTAAAAGCTATACATGTACTTGCCATGACCCAGAAACTTCACACTTAAGCATTAATTCCAGAAAAATTAAAATCTCTTTTAACACAAAAACATGTACATGAGTGCTCAGAGCAACTTTAATAACCAAAAACTATAAATGACCTAAATATTCATTAAAATAGCAAACAGTCAAACTATAATACAATAAAATAATAAGCAGTAATAAACTGCTGATACATAAGAGTATCAATCTCAAGGGCATTGTGATAAAAAATATATAACAAGACTCTAATCTTAAAAGGATACATACAGTATTACTCCATTTACATAATATTCTCCAAAATGACAAAGAGACTGAAATCAGATTGCAGTTTCCCAAGGATTGTGACTGAAGAAGGGGAGGGAGATACAGGTGCAGAATGAGGGAGGTCTTCCTGGTGATTGAACTGCTCTGTATCTTGATTGTGGTGGTGATTACCCAACTCTATACACAGGACTAGAGATTAAAGAATTATACTCAAATATTGAACCAATATCTATTTCCTGGATTTAATATTGTACTATAGCTATGTAAAATGTAACTATGTCAAGTTGGGTACAATGGACCTCTCTGTGATATATTTGTAATGATAGGCTCCTATGAACATAAAACTATTTCAAAATAAAAAGCTCACTGCAAAAAAGTGTTACATGCTATATGATTCCATTTACCGTGTATACTTGACTACTAGCCGACCCTAATGTCAGTTGAGGCACCTAATTTTACCACAAAAATTGCATTAAAAATGTGCTGAAAAACTCGGTTTACACATGAGTACATATAAAGTATATATAATATTCTTAAAATTTTTAAATTAAAGAAATGAAGAAATGGCATCCAAGACTAAGGAAAGGAAGGCAATAGACGTAGCTATAAATGGAAATGACAGGGAGTCTTGTGGTGATGAATTCCACATACGCTACAGCTGCATAGAATTACACACACAGACATACACAACTGCAAGTAAAACTAGTGCAAGCTGAATAAACTCTGAACTGTACCAATACCAATTTCCTACGTTTGATATTACACTACAGTGAGGCACGATGTGTCTACTGGCAGAAATTAGGTAAATACTACAAGAGACCTCTCTGTGCATTTTCCCCCCTAGAATGTCCTATAAATCTTTATTTTTCGAAATAGAAGGCTTAAAAAGGAAAACAGAAAACCATAGGTGGTTTCCCACAACCGACAGAATTAACTACAAATAATTCAAACTTCAGGTGGTCTCCTTGTCCCGACTCATCCCTTGCAGCTCTGCACTTATAACTCTAACTCTCCACCAACAGCTTCAGTCTCTCAGCACCGTCTCTCCCTCCAACTGTGGGACTCCCACCCATGCTGACAGAGCATTTCAGACTGCCTCTTCTTCCACGCTTTCCCTGCTTCCCTCATCCAAACCGGCTCTTTCCTGCCTCTAAACTCACTGCCACTCATTCTCCAATGGAAATTACCATATGGTGCCTCATTCTGTAATGACCTATTCCAGCTTTCCTTCAGCCTACATGTTTCTCCTTATTCTTCACTGTATTAGTCATCTTTTTCTCTTACCTAGCATTTAAGTGGTCATCTTAAATATGGTAGGCAATATACATGGAGAATGGGGGTTTAAATATGCTTAAATAATAAAGTTAACTTTATTATTCCCTCAGCTGTCTGAGCACCGTAATGAGGAAAGTAGTAGATTACTCATTTAAATGTTCCTAAAGGTCAACTCTGTGTGTGTAGACACGATTGCTGCCCCCCAAAAAAGGAAATGAAGAAAAATCTTTTTCTTATTCTGTAAGACAGTAATAAGAACATTCTAGATTATGTTTAAAAATGTATCTCTTCAAAATCGCCAGGGAACCACTGCAAATTACCCTCATGGCAGAGAGAAATCCGTCAGTAGCCTCTCTGATCAAGGTGAGGCCTGAGAAACAAGGTGAATCCTGAGAAGGGCGTGAATAAAGCAGTCTGCATGTAGTTTCTCCTACATCTGTTCTTCTTCAAGTAATTGTTTTAAATTCCGATGCATTTTTTTGCAGCCCAAAACATATTCACATCTAACTGTGGTCAATCAAACAATTTCAAAAAAAGGTACTGCATTCCAAAGACAATGTTTAGAATTAGCCACCACTAGTCCAAGGGATCTACTGTTAATTCATGGGATTTCTTTTCATTTCTAGACCAAGGCAAGAAACTACATAATAACTAGAATAAATATTCAATTAGGATACACTTTAGTCAGTTCCTCAGCTTTATAAGCAAGTCAGTAATAGAATCATAGAACCAATGATAAGTACTATCATATGAAGGCTCACAATTAATAGGCAATGTACTTGGAACTTTACATAGATTATGTCCAATCTTCATACCTACCCCATGAAACAAACAGAACAATCCCAATTCACAGATAAGGAAACTTAGGCTCAGAGATGTTAAGGAGCTTTCCCACAGTTAGTATGCTGGCAGAGTGAAGATTCAAACCCAATTCTTTCTGACAGCAAAAGTGATATAAATTCTAGTGTACCTACATATCTAAAGTTCAGTTTAAAACCTCTAGCTAAGATAAAAGACACATTCTCACAAATAAAAAGCTACATAACATCAGTGGAGTATATTAATCTCTACATAGCTCATATGAAATCTGTGTATCCAAAAATATACACTAAGAAGCAGAAACACAATGGCAAAGGGGCCAGATAGGGGAATCAGTCAAGGTTACTTTGGCAAGTTACTCAACCCACACGCCTCAATTTCTTCATCTATAAAGTGAGAAATCCTCACCGCTAATTGTTCATGTGTAATATATACAAGAGGGCTTCAAAAGGTCATGGAATATGTAATTAGAAGATAAATTTTTCCACGAACGTTTTGACGCCCCCTTGTGTATTACTGTCTTATATTATACCTTCAGATAACACCCTCACAAAGTACTAATGTTATTATAATTTTTTATCTTAGTATAGTACACCATTCTAAATTGTCACTAAAATACGGAATATCCCTTACTCATAGCCCATAACATATACTCAGTATAAGTCTGTGTAAAATGCAAACATTAAGATACATGTGAAGCTTACAACAGCTTCAAATAGCTGAGCCAACTACATTCCCCTAGCTTTATACAGACCTCTTCCATGGAGATTATCTGGTTTTAACCACACACAAGACTTCCCAAACTCCAATTATCCCATCCCTTATCTCCCTCCACTCATTCCAAATACTACAGAATCCTAGCTATAACTTTACTCTGAAATTTTATCCTCTTTAAAGTATCTCTGTTGCTGATAGAGACAGGTGAATATAAAAATATTTTATGTAAATACTGCATAAAAGATAAACACTTGTTAACGGTTTTACAAATGGAAATTATTGTTTTCCTTTGAAGAGTCAAAGAGAAGCTACGAATAACAAGTTATAAAGAGACTTATAAAAAATATTTTACGCTCGAACAAAAATAAATATTTGATGTTAATAACTATAAATATATCTTTACACTGGTTTTAAGTAACCACCAAATTATTGCTATTCAATCTTACTTATAAGCAATATGTATCTTATGAGCTTAAAAAACTAGAAATTAAATTTCACAAATATTTTCAAGTCCAACTTATTTATAATATTGCTAAGTAAAATCTTTTTCAGATTCCTTTCAGTTTATTATACTTTTAAAGGATCTAATCACATTATTTACTCTCTATATATATATATGACCCTGGTGGCTCATTAAGAGTTGAGTTGCTAATGTCAAGGTCGGAGGTTAAAACCCACCAGCCACCACCTCCTAGGAGAAAGATGAGTCTGTCTGCTGTCCCAGAAACCGTTTACTCTGTCCTATAAAGTTGCTATGAGTCAGAATTGACCACACAGCAGTGGGTATAAGAAATCCAAGGAATTAGGCAGATCTATGTAATTTTTAGCAATGAAGATGATTAGTGAGCAGCTCAACACTCATCTTTCATAGTCAATTATGCTATATCGCAAATACAATGGCTGTGAGATTGTGAATACATAGAGGCGGAATAATATTAAATCACAGTAATAAATAGGAAGAGGCGGTGATAAGATCTAACAAGCAGATGAACCGTTTCTTAAAATAATCTAATTTTTCTTGTGGATCCGCAGTTCACTAAAGTGCCTACAAGTGGTATTTATGCAGTGCTTATCAGAGTACACAGATGCTACAAGGTTTCCCACCCATTAAACCTGCCTTCAACTTAAATTCAAGCTGAATTAAATAGGATGTTATCACTGCTCATTTTAGTGGCTGAATGTACTTTACTATTTCTGAACCATTTCTGTATAGCTTGGTAATAATACTCTAAATTTTGAAATCCACTGTCACTTGACCTTTAATATTCTAATAAAGTTTCAATATTTATTAGTTTTAAACTAGAAAAATTCCCACAAAACTTTTTTACACAATATAATTCTGAGCAGGAGGATGATGGGAAGTATGAATTTGTTGAACATAGCTCATATCAAGGAGCTCCAAAGCCATATCAGTGAGAGGTAAGGTAATACTTTTAAAAATAATAGTAACTGACCGAGGAGCAGGGAGAACTGGAATCTACAAATCCCAAACAGAAACAATTCTCTCCTACCTCTAATTCTGACTTTTATAGCATGTTTAGGGTGCAGGATGCCTATTACCTCGTGCCTCAACATCCCTGGGTCATAAAGAAAAGGGCCGTGTCACCTTTGTTCGTACACATCCTAAAACGTAGCACGATGTTTTATACACAGTCTCCCTCACTCTTACTGCCAACAAGTTGATTCTGACTCACAGCAACCCGACAGGGCGGAGTAAAACTGTCCCAGTGGGTTTACAAGACTCTTTAAAAAGGAGAATGGCGTACCTCATCTATCTCCCAATGCACATAGTAGACAACAAAAATGTGACTCACTTACCAAAAAATGAATGGCTCCATTTGACTCCGACTACCTGGGCAACTTCAGAGAATCCTTTAAACACTCGGGGCCTGTGTTCTCATGTGTCTAAGGGCTGGGGTTTGGGCCACAATCAATTCCATGCTGGGCATCAGAAAATGAAATGTAAGGCCAGAATAGAGTTACTAATCTGGGATATGCACACATTACTCGGCAGTGAACACAAAGTACATGCAAAACACAAGTGAGCCCTGAAAAATATTAGGTTACTTGAAGAAGAAAAAGCCAGTCGCAAAAGACCACATCATACAAATCCATTCATATGAAATGTCCCAAATAAAATCTGTAGATAAGAAGTAGATTTGTCCTTCATGATACAATCGCTGAAGACAAATAGTTGCATAAGCAAATGTGGCAAAGAAAGCTGATGGTGCCTGGCTATCAAAAGATAGAGCATCTGGGGTCTTAAAGGCTTGAAGTAAAACAAGCAGCCATCTAGTTCAGAAGCAACAAAGCCCACATGGAAGAAGCACACCAGCCTGTGTGATCATGATGTGCCGAAAAGATTAGGCATCAAAGAACAAAAAATCAAATCATTGTGAATGAGGGGGGAGTACAGACTAGAGACCCAAAATCCATCTGTAGGCAACTGGACATCATCTCCTTATAGAAGGGTATCGGAGAGGAGACGAGCCAGTCAGGATGCGGTGTAGCAATGATGAAAAATACAACTTTCCTATAGTTCCTAAATGCTTCCTCCCTGCCAACTATCATGATCCCAATTCTACCTTGCAAGTCTGGCTAGACCAGAGGATGTACACTGGTACAGATAGGAACTGGAAACACAGGGAATCCAGGGTGGATGATCCCCTCAGGACCAGTGGTGTGAGTGGCGATACTGGGAGAGTAGAGGGTGAGTGGGATGGAAAGAGGGAACCGATTACAAGGATCTACATGTGACCTCCTCCCTGGGGGATGGAAAACTGAGAAGTGGGTGAAGGGAGACGTCTGACAGGGCAAGATATGACAAAATAATAGTCTGTAAATTATCAAGGGTTCATGAGGGAGGGGGGAGTGGAAGAGAGGGTAAAAATTGAGGAGCTGATGCCAGGGGCTTAAGTGGAGAGCAAATGCTTTGAGAATGAGGGCAATGAATGCACAAATGTGCTTTACACAATTGATGTATGTATGGATTGTGATAAGAGTTGTATGAGCCCCTAATAAAAACGATTTAATAAAAAAAAATTTTAAGTAGATTTGTGGTTGCTTAGGGGTGGCAGAGCTAAAGGGTGAAGTGTTTCTTTCTGAAGTGACAATATTTTCTGGATTTTATTTGGGGGGTGGTTGCACAACTCTAAGAACACAGGGGAAACCACTGAACCACGTTAAATGGGTGACTCACCAAACTCTATTATGCATATGAGCAAATGCAGTAAATGCTTGCTACAAGCCCTTAAAGATTCTCTCTTCTGCCAAGTCCAAGAGTCCACCATGTTCATAAATCACTAACTGCCAACGAAGAGAAGCCCCAGATTAAAAAGGAAGAAACTAAGGAAGCTGAGGTCCAGCGTGTAAGTGAGGTTCTCCGGCAGAGGAGGAGAGGAGTTACGAATTCTATGTTAAAATGTGTTAGCAATGAAGCACACAAAAATCAAAGACAGATCTCTTCTACACACGAATTCCATTTTCTTCTCACGTGAAATAAGGAGAAAAGCAGTATTAAGTGCTTCCCACAAAATTAGTGGGAGGTTTCAATGGGTCAACGCACATGAAGCCCTGAATAGTGCACTTAGCACCAAGTAAACATCTCAGAGCGCTATCGTAGTTACTCCTTTCATGGTCTTCTCTCTTCAGAACTTCCGAGGGCTTCAAACTAGATTACTACTTCCAAGTCATTCATATAAAGTAGACCGCACACACTAGTCCAATTTTCAAAGGGAGAAACAGGTGCTTAACATGATGAAGCTACACTTCCTATGTCTCCTCTCCTTACAGAAAAGATGGATACTACATATAAATTCCTCAAGACGAAGAGATCTAAACAAAAGAAGTTTCATGTGTAATTTGCAATAAAGAAATAGTGGGAAAAATACTATTGAGTCCTTATTTTAAACCTCTTCTAGTAAAGATGAGATTTTGAATACTGAGAGAGAAAAAATGGCACTGTCCCACTGAAAAACATGTCTCTGAAAAGGTGATAAAACAGTCACGTTGAAGAATTACTGAGAGGCAAATGAAAGTCGAACACGATTGTGGGACAGGAGGAAAGTAAAAGGAAATAGGAAAGAACTAGGAGGCAAAAGACATTTAAAGAGGTCTAAATACAGGCATGCATATATGTAAATACATTCATATATAATTATAGGGATATAGGTCTATGTACATATGTTTATATTAATTATCACGGTAGCAGACAGACATTGGACCTCTCCTGAAGTACTCCCTCAATGAAAGAACACTTTTTTCTAATAACCAGGCACTCTGTATTGCTCACCTACTCAACACGATCTCTGAAGTCAAAAAGGGTGCAAAAACAAATGTGGTGAAGAAAGCTGATGGTGCCCAGCTATTAGAAGATACAGCGTCTGGAGTTTTAAAGGCTGGAGGTTAAACAAGTGGTCACCTAGCAAGGAAGCAACAAAGTCCACATGGAAGAAGCACCCCAGTCTATGGGAGCACAAGGTATCCACAGGATCAGGTATCAGAAGACCCAAAACAATCGTACTGATGTGAGCAACGTGGGTAGGAGTGGAGACCGCAAACCCATCTGTAGACAATTGGACAGGGAAGGGACAATTACAGGGAAGGGACGAGCCACCCAGGGGGCAGTATAGCACCAACGAAACCACATTCATCTAGCTCTTTAATGCTTCCTCCACCAGCACCCACCCACCCACCCATCCCAGCCCTATTGTGACCCAGTTATACTTTACAAATTCGGCTACACTGGTGCATGTACACTGTTAGAGGTAAGAGCTCTCGAGACACACAGAATCCAGGACAGATAAACACCTCAAGGGCAATAATGGGGCAGGTGGGGGGAGAAAGAGGAAACGATCACAAGGACATATTACACACACACATACCCCAGGAGGGCGAACAACAGAAACGTGGGCAAAGGGAGACAGCAGACAGATACGAAAACCATAATAATTTATCAAAAGGGTCATGAGGGTGGAGGGAGGGGGAAGAGGAGCTGATACCAAGGACTCAAGTAGAAAGAAAATGTTCTGAAAACGATGATGGCAACATATGTACAAATGCGCTTGATATAATGGATGTATGGATTGCTGTAAGAGCCTCTAATAAAATGATTTTTAAATGGTCAAGTTTAGCATAGAAATCTTATATAAGGTCTTCAGAGAAATGATTGATGTTACAGCATGTAAAGGAGGAGCAGCTGGTGGGTTCCAACTGCTGGCCAGTTAGCAAATCAACTCATAACCCACCACACCATTTAAAAGACCCAGGTCCAGAATTTAACTGCCTAGCGCCATAGCAGCGGGCCTTTTCAATGCTCCCTGGATGAACTTAAAGATCAGCCAGAGTTGAGAACCGCTCCACAAGTCGGGAAGACTAGACCAAGTACCAAATCGAGAACAGTGGTCTAAGAATGATAAGCATCTGGGCGGGAAATACTGATTGATGCTATGCCACTCTCCCCCTTTGACCAGTCTCGGGCCGCCTCCTCCACAGACTATACCCTCTTCCATTTATCTCATCATCCTGCAAAAATCAAGCAGCTTCCACAATGCACACTGCAAGCCAACCAGGAAGTCCTCACTGTATCAAGTGCTTCTGATGAGTTTCTAAAAGACAGGATTCACTATTTAGCATAAGAGCTAATGTAAGCAATTCTTCAAAATGAGAATCTAGGTTTGCTGAAGCAGAAAACGAAAAGCCTTTAATACAAAGCTGTAATTAATGGGTATTATAAATCATAGCAGTGCAGCTCCGATTCCAGGTTTGGGGGATGCACTGCATGGAACACACAGTAATTCAACAAAAAGTGGCCTCCCGCATAGAACTGCCTTTCTTGGAAAAACCAATTTGGGCCCAAAGAGGCTGGGAAGGAATGAAAATACTTACACATACTCACCATACAATTGCTTCCAGCTCTCCAAAGCAAACTTCAAAAAAGTATGCTTTCATTTTAAGCGAAATTATTTTTCTTCCACTGTCCCTTTTTATATTCAACTTAATAGCACAGTAAGGCCAAGCTTTTACATTTGCCAATTATATATTTAGTTATTTTGAGACTTCAGCCTCCCCAGATTTCATGTTGATCAAATTTCTCTATTCCAGCGGTTCTCAACCTATAGGTCGCGACCCCTTTGGGGGTCAAACGCCCCTTTCATAACCATAGCAAAATTACAGTTCATAACCATAGCAAAATTACAGTTATGAAGTAGCAAGGGCAATGATTTTATGGTTGGGTTGGGGGGATCAGCACAGCACAAGAAACTGTATTAAAAGGTCCTGGCATTAGAAAGGTTGGAAACCATTGCTCTATTCCCTGGGTAGACTGAGACATTAAGTACAATTGCCCCAAGATGAAATAGAAAGCATGAATGATTTGGAAGATACCACTCTTATGTTGTAATAAATATCAAGGATACTTCGCTGGGAACACACAAAATGAAAACAGATGGGCAATCTTTACGCCAATCAAGCCTTCACTTGAAGGACCATAAAGGTCAGGCCTCGGCTTCACTTTCCTCTGACACACAAAGGACCTCTTTATAGGATCCCACCTGTTCTCGTCCACAAAGCTCATGCCTGCTGCTCTAGGTACATAATCCCAAGGTCCCCCTTAATGCCACGTCAAACTTAATTAAATAGTAGCTGTTTCCAACATAAATCCATGAGAGTAGGCCCTGTCTACAGTTTTAAAACATTACCTTGTCAGCAATGACAGCAAGCCAGAGAAAAAAATTTATTTCAAAACAATTGCTCCAGAAAATTACCCAAAACCACTTCATAATAACTTGCATCTTTTACACTTGTTGCTGATATTTTTCTTTCTCTCATATCTTCAGTCAAATGTGTAAAATTCAACATTTCATTTATGTAATGAACTGTTGGCGTCACACAAAAAAGATTATCCTAACTGAATTGCACGCTTACCTAATTTTTTCCAAAGGAAGAGAGGATAATTTGATGATTCACCTAAATTCATGTCAATCAATGATGATTTGAAGAGTAAAAAGGATGCAAGTCATTGTTGATTCATTCTCCTCCAGAGGAGTACAATCTGAAGCCACGATTTGTCCCACACTGGTGTGCTCTCAGCTTCAACACAGAGACAGCAAGCAGCCATCAGCAGTACCTGCCGCTGGTTTGGCAGAAACCCAGGCCTGTCCTCGCCATCTTTCTTGCATTCCCTACTCTCTACTTTCCTATCTCCTTTAGGAATTTTCTACTCTACTTTGAACCATTCTTCCTTGCAGCTCCATTCTTCTTTTGTGGCTTGGATTTCTCCAGGTTTTTTCCTGTCCACCTCCATATCCTTTTCTCCAAGCTATCTATCTTTCATGCCTCCACCCTCATCTTCATGGTCTCTTCACACCCTTCCATTGGCCCTGTTTGGTCTCACATCTGCCTGGACACCTACCTCTATCTTCTGTGGAGCGTCTTCCTCTGGTCACTTTTCTAGAAACTCAGACCTTAGTTTACTGAACAAGGACTTTCCCCAAACCCAGCATTCCTTGAAGGGGAAGGGTATGACGTAAATCTGCAAAGAGCTACAAAAATTACTGAGCATGGAAAGAAAAAAAGTTCTTATTTAAAAGGTCCTTGTATCTGCCAATATACATGGGGTTAATACAGCTATTGTTGGAATTACAATGCTCATCAATATTCTTCCCAAAAGACTGATCTCGGTTGAAATTTCACAGGATTAAAATGGTGGCTTCATTGACCTTTGTGATTGTACTTTAGAAGCTAGTGCCAGGACTCACTTCCCGTTTCTTCTTATTCGGTGTTTGAAATTATATGGAAAGGGCCATTAATTGCTGGGGAAAGTGGGGGGGGGGGGGGGGGAACAATGTGAAGCTATAATACCCAACACCAAGAGGAAAACGTAGTTTTTCATAAGTATCTAGAACCAAGGCCACACAAAATGAAGCACATGACAATGGACTATAGCAAAAGCTGGCTGCAACTGAAATCTAGTAAGATTTTAAAAGCGGAAGTATATTAACCCTCTCAAAACCCTCGATGTCATCGAGTCAATGCTGACTCACAGCAGCCCCGCCTCCACCCCACCCCTTTGGTTTTCTCAGAGTAGAAAGCCGGGTCAACCATACAAATCACAGCCCAACGCGTAACCATGACACCACCGGGGCTCCTCATATTAAACCTACCAAACTAGAACTAATGTCTGATAAAAGTGAGGATCTCACTGGCTTCAGGTCGATGCAGACGCCCAGCGACCTCCAGGCCAGGGGAGAACTGCTCTGCGAGTTTCCCAGACTGCAACTCTTGGCAGGCGGAGACAGCCCTATCGGTCCCGACGGACCAGCTGGTGGTTGCAAGCAGCTGAGCTTATGATGGTTAGCAGCCCAATTAGTGATCACCAAGTGCGTCAGGCCTCCTCAAGTGAGGGTACCTGTGGCTATTTAATACGTCCCTTCTGCCAAACTCTAAGATTTCAGGCTTCTGAAAGACATTCAACAATACCCTCCTATGGGCTTTAGATTGACCTGAACCCACCAAAGGGTCATTTTTAGCTAAACAACAGACAAGCCTATAAAGTGAACAGAACACCCAGTAGGAATATATTCCTCAGAAACAAGAGGCCTGCATTTCTCCAAAAACCAAGCTCAGCAGGAAATAAGGCAGGAGAGAGAAGAATGAATGGAAACAGAGCGACCAGAGAAACAGGAGAAGAGTGCTTCAATGGAAGGAATTGCAGCTAATGTTATGAAACAAATGTGTACAAACTGCTGAATGGAAAACTAACTTACCACAGGTACTTGTGTGTAAGCTGAGTTTTTCAGCACATGTTTAATGCAGTTTTGTGGTAAAATTAGGTGCCTTGGCTGATATCCGGGCCAGCTTATATTCGAGTGTATACAGTACACGGCAAACTTTCACCCAAAGCTAACTCTCTCTTTCTTCCTATTCACTTTTCTGCAAATTTTCCCTTCAAAAGCCGCACTGCTCTAATGTTAAGTACTGCTAGAAATCTCCTGAAGATTGCTTTTTTTGCCAAAGAATCTATGAGGAAAATGAAGAAAAAATACAACTGTCCCTTGTTTGACATAAGCTAGCCTGATCTATTTTTCCAACTAACAGTGACACTATAACTAGCACATTCGAACCTAAGCTAATGAACTTGTACTCCCATTTCAGTGAGGACTCAGCTCAGCTGCAGAGCAGAACACTCAGAAGAAAAGGTCAACGAACAAGAAAGTTATTCAGAGTGAGGAAATAAACGTGTTTTCAAATATTTGTAGGATGTGATTGCAGAGATTAAGGGGAAATGGGAAATAGTTCGGATAAAATGCCACAGTGCTCACATACAAACCTACCTACATTATCGTTTTGGGAAGCAGAATGTATTGAACACTATTTGTCCAGAAGATTATCTGTGTTTTTGAAGGTCAACTTAAGTTAAAATGAAAAGTCTCCTTTAACAGGTTAGGTAACATAACCTACTTCATTTTCAGCTTCCAATACACTAGAAATTGACAGAGAAAGCTCTAGATGGGTAATTTTACAAAAGATCAAACCTTGAGGGAGATGAGAGTGCAGAAAAGAAGTATGTTAAAATGTAAGCAGGTAAAATTCATTCTCCTGTAGAGCTGGGTCTCTTTAAAATTTAAGATAGTATCTGTAAGGTTCCTAATAAAAGTACATCTTCATTAATGAATACAATTTTATAAAAGATTAACCTATAAATACTAATAATGTTGTATTTAAAATATGTACATTTATAAATATGTGGGAAATCTAAATATCCTTTCTGTTGGTATGAAGGGGAGCTTCAAAAAGTTTAGGGGAAATTGCATGATCTTTTTATTTCATTTATCCATAAACTTTATGAAGCTCCCTCATATGTTAATCTATTCAAAGTCTACATTATTTAATAGAAAGTGAAGGCTGCCGTGTATCAAACCCTGACTCGCTGCTTATTTTAAATCAAGGACAAAAACGCATGCGATTTTCATACCTTGCATACAAAGCAGTCTGGTTCTACAAAAATCAATAAGTCAAATATTTGACTGATCTGTATGCTCTGATTAGAGAATTCACATCACTAAGGTCACAGTGTTCTACCTGCTTTTTCAAGTTTTCCAAATTAACAGTCAATATCAGGGTTATTTTCCCCTAGGTTTAAATGTCACTATCTGTTCTCATTGTAATGGTGACAAAACTATAAATGTGATTCAGTAGTGTTTTTATACTGAGGGTGGTAAGACTGTGCCTGCTGTGAAAATACCAATAGTTCACCTCGCATGACATTTTCCCATTTGAAAAGATCTGCTTCCACATACTCGAAGCTAATGTTCCAGGAGGCTGTGAGCTCCTCCGCAACATAGGGGGGGGGGTGGTACAGAGAGGGGAGACAGACCCACGCCCAGGATGGGGGCAGCTAACACACAGGCCCAAGTAATTGTGATGATTTCCTAGCTATTCCAACCTCAAGGCAGAAACTTAGTTTCACAGTTTATAAACAAATAAATACTGCAAAAAGGTCTTCAACAAGCTAACAAAAGGGGGGGTACGACAAACAAACCTAGACAGTAAATGACTAAAGCATTTCAATAAAAATAATCTAAGCTCTGGCCCCAGACATGCATGAGGAAATGGTAAACAAAATCTCTCCCGCCCCCAGCCCCCACCAAAAAAAATTTCATTAAAGCATGTTTCACACAGGTTCTAAGCTGTAAAGGATACATTTCAATTTATAAATTTAAACAGAAAAAAAATAATTCTTTTTTAAAAAAAGAAAAACCAGGGAGTAGGAGAGTTACACAAGAATATTAACACACACTTTATGATATACTAATAGTATTCCAAGGATTTTATTTAAATTAACTCATCTAACCCTTAGGGAGCCCTGTGGTGCAATAGTTACGCACCAGGCTGCGAGCTGCAAAGTTGGCAGTTCTAAACCACCAGCAGCTCCACAGGAGAAAGACTGGGCTTTCTACTCAGTAAACTGGTAGTCTCAGAAATCCACAGGGGAGTCGCTCTGAGTCAGCATTGACTTGATGGCAGTGAGTTGGGCTTTTTCCAAACCCTAAGGGATGTATAGAAGCAGAGCGCTCCTTAAAGGCAGTTTGGGGCGCCTCAGCAGTTAAACACAGAATCACTGTGCGATCCAGAAACCCCACGTCCAGGCATATACCCAAAGACTTGAAAACATGAACACAGCAAATATATACCAATGTTCACACAGAACTATTCACAGTCGCCAGAAGGCCAAAGCAGTCGTACAGTCTACAACAGATGAATGGGTAAAATCCGGCAGCTACAAATAATGGAAGATTATTACGCCAAAGAGAGAGATGAAGTCCTAGTAATGTTATGACGCCGGCGGACCTTGAAAACATATGTTTAAGTGAAGTAAGTCTCACACAAACACCATTGAACCCCGATTTTACGAACTACCTGGAACATATAAATGGATACAAAGTGGGAAGTTACTGCTTAATGACAAATGCCGTAAGCAGGAGCAATGAATGCAAAGCATGATGAATATAATTAACTCATTGATTTATAGCACTGCACAGGAAGTAATAAGTAAAATGGGAAAGGTTTTATCACACACACACGTAGCCACAATAAATTAAGAGAGAAACCACCACGCTATTGCTGTGCACAAGCGCTGACGTGTGGGGCACCACCAACACTGGTGACTCTGGGCCCTGGAAACGTCCCCAGCCCAGTGCCTGCTGCTCCTCTGCACATTCTCCCTGGAAGTTTCTGTGTGGCGCGAGTTTCCATTTTAGAATTTGGAGTCTCGGCACATGAGTGTCTATGCCCAGAGCCTAACCACAAGGAAAGCTGGGAATCAAGTAGCTGACACGTGCAGCACTATTATAAAGGGGGAGAGGCTTCTCCCCATGATCATTTTCTAGGAAATTAGCTATGTGGTAGCCAAAATATGCGCTACACTCTGCTGGTTGGTAGTGGCGGCTATCTTTAAAACGTAAGCACTCACATACAAAAATGCTGGTGATGGGGAGAGTCACACATAAGAATGGGGGAGTCAGCACCCCTTGGTCACGGGAAATAAAAACACCACGAGGGAACGGACTCAATGGCAGTGGGTTTGGTTTGGGTTTTTCTCTTTTTGACAGAAAGTGCTATCGAGCGTGTACAATTTTGTAACAACAGTGATAATAAGCAAAACATAATGGGTAGTTACCTAGGTGTGTGTGTGTGTGTATGTGTGTGTGTGCATGGAACATGGATGTGGAAAGGCATATGAGAGTAGTACATGCATACAGCGGGACTTTGAAAAGTTTGTGGGAAAATTCCATGATTTAAAATTCCATTTTGTATGCCCTATATATACATTCACATATAAAATAACGTACATAGTGGCACAGATATGGCTACTTCCTAGACTATAATTAAAAAGAAAGGAAAGGAAACCTCACCTCTTTAATCTACCCACAAATCAAAGCCATCTCAGCAGCCTGAGAAAGCTGACTCACTTCTCACTGCTGAGCACGATTGCCTTGATACAAACACTAACATGTAGCACAGTGAAGCAGAAACTAAAGAGTAACACATAGCAGGAGATGTCAGCCGACATTAGCTGCCAGGTTTGCTCACAGCAGTTACATCGTGATTATCTGGAAACTTCCCCTTTTCAATTAAAGACTCCACTTTCAATAGAAATCAGATTATACACAAAGAGCTGGTATCAGCGAGCTTTTTTTGGCCTAAAATTAGGGGGGGTGTTCAACATGCTGGAAGGCCCTTCCATTCACCCCGTAACTGACACAGACATCATTGAGACGGCAGCTCCAGGAAAAAGGGATTCTCTTATGTGGCAAAGAATACAGAGCTCTTCTCCAAGTGCAGCCATCTACAGAAACTGGAGACGAAAGCTAGGAGCATCAACCCCTGCCGACACATCACAATTGGGACCAAACAACAACAACAACAAAACCAAACTCACTGCCATCAAGTTGATGCTGACTCTTAGCAACCCTATAGGACAGAGTAGAATTGTCCCATGAGTCTCCGAAAATGTAATGGAAAAAAAGCCATGTCTTTCTCCTCAGAAGTGTCTGGTGGTTTCAAACAGCTGACCTCGAATCGCGATCCACTGCGTAATTGGGATCCTCACAGCAGGGACAGACATAAGGAAATACCATAGATAGTTTTGATAACTGGGAACAAAGAAATTAACTGATCCCATTTCTCTAACATAAAAGTCGTTGGCCTGTCATCAAAACAGAGAAAATATTAACATAAAAATCAGAGGTTTCAAGATAGTGGTTTTGAAAATCCAACATAATTTTCAAAGAGACAGAACTGAAAATGCTGGAATTAGTACTTCCAAAAGTCCACAAATTATTCTCTGCCTTCCCACAATTTTGCAAAGACGTAGAGGGTTTCTGCTGACATCTTTTCATGCTCTGGGTGAAGCACTGAGCTGCTAACTGCAAGATCGGCAGTTCAAACCCACAAGCTACTCCAAAAGAGAAAGGCAGGGCTGTCTGCTCCTACAAAGCTTTAAGGTTTTAGAACTGCTTTGAAGTAGTCACACTCTGTCCTGTAGGGTCACTATGCATCAAAATGTGTTTGATGGGTAAGGCTTTATTGGTAACCTGTTGGGCGGCTGACTGTAACGTTAGCAGTTCAAACCTATCAGCTGCTCTGTGGAAGAAACATGGGGCTTTTTTTTTAAAAACATTTTATTAGGGGCTCATACAACTCTTATCACAATCCATACATATACACACATCAACTGTATGTAAAGCACATCTGTACAGTCTTTGCCCTAATCATTTTCAAAGCATTTGCTCTCCACTTTTTCCCCCTCCCTCCCCGCTATCCCCTCCCTCATGAGCCCTTGATAATTTATAGATTATTATTTTGTCACATCTTGCCCTATCCGGCATCTCCCTTCACCCCCTTCTCTGTTGTCCATCCCCCAGGGAGGAGGTCACATGTAGATCCTTATAATAGGTTCCCCCTTTTCAACCTACTCACCCTCTACTCTCCCAGTATCGCCCCTCACACCCCTGGTCCTGAAGGTATCATCCACCCCGGATTTACTGTGCCTCCAGCTCCTATCTGCACCAGTGTACAACCTCTGCTCTATCCAGACTTGCAAGGTAGAATTCAGATCATGGTAGTTGGGGGAGGGGGGGGAGCATCCAGGATCTTGGGGAAAGCTGTATTCTTCATCAGTACTATATCGCACCCTGACTGACTCATCTCCTCCCCTGGACCCCTCTGTGAGAGGATCTCCAGTGGCCAACAAATGGGCTTTGGGTCTCCACTCTGCACTTCCCCCTTCATTCACTATGGTATTTTTTTTTTTGGATGATGCCTTATACCTGATCCCTTCGACACCTCGTGATCGCACAGGCTGCTGTGCTTCTTCCATGTGGGCTTTGTTGTTTCTGAGCTAGATGGCCGCTTGTTCACCTTCAAGCCTTTAAAACCCCAGACACTATCTCTTATGATAGCCGGGCACCATACGCTTTCTTCGCCACATTTGCTTATGCACCCGTTTGTCCTCGGCGATCGTATCATGGAGGTATGCAGCCAATGATATGATTTTTTGTTCTTTGATGCCTGATAACTGACCCCTTCAGGACCACGTGATCACACAGGCTGGTGTGTTTTTCCATGTGGGCTTTGTTAACATGGGGGTTTTTACACAGAAAGTTATAGTCTTGGAAACTCACGGGGGCAGTTCTGTCCTATCCTGTGAGGTCACTATGATTTGGCATGGACTCAATGGCAGCAAGTTTGTTTGGGTTTCTGTTGGCACAGTAGTTTAAGAACTTGGTTGTTAAAAGAAAAATTGGTAGTTAGACCCATGATTCACTCCACAGGAGAAGATTCTGAAAACCAAAACCAAACCATGTGTCACTGAGTTGATTCCAACCCATCGCCACTCTATATACGGGACCAAGAATGTAAATCTTTATGGGAGCTGATAAAGTAATCTTTCTGAACAACCTACCTGTGGTTATTGGTCCAATGCTCATCAGACAGCACCACCAACTTAAGCCTTGTAAACCATATTGTGTAATTCTAGCCTATCCTATAAGGCTGCGGTGAGTCGGGATCAACCAAACAGCATATAACAACGTGGCTGTATTTTCACCTCTCATCACACACATCTGTGCCAAAATGGAGACATCGGGTGGACGTTATCTTCTCCAACCGAATCAGCGAATCAATGAAAATCCATTTGAGTAGCTATGAGGAGACTTCAAAAAAATTGTGGGAAAAAATCGACTTGAAAGATAAAGGAATTATTCCATGAACTCTTTGAAGGTCCCTCATATTTTCCCTATCATTCTACTTACCCCTTCTTACTAGATGTTTACTTGTGTTTTATTGAGTATGTGAAGGCATAAAATAATGTGGGGGTTATAACAAATTGTGAACAACATTATGAAGAATGGGAATTCCAGAACACATAATGATGTTCATGCAGTCCCTGTACATACACCAAGAGACAGTTGTTCTGACCAAGCGTGGTTTAAAATTAAGAAAGGTGTGCAAAAGATTATGTCCTTTTACCATATTTAGTCTAGCTACTGAGCAAATCAATAAAGATGGCTCGGGATTGAAGAAGGATTAATAATCTGAAAAATGCAGAGGGTCAGATGACCAAGTAAGCAAGGTAAAAAGAGTAAGAGGCCTTGTTGAATGGGTACTTCATCTCAGTGAGGACTGTCAACTTGAAAAGACGTTTTCATTCTCAAGGAATGTACTCTGGGGCTAGGTGGGAGAGAGATGCCAGCTGCCCTTCTGGGTGTGTTCACTCCAAGTTAGTAACTAAGCACAAGTAAACCCATGCTTACCTTGCTTCTTGAGTAATCTGACACCTGCATGCAGATAAAACAAGCTTACTAGTTGAAAGTGAAAGGGGACTGAGACACTTACTAATGACAATCCTTCAGTATGGACTACACATTAACAAAAGCCCTCAACTCAGGGCAAATAAAAATCACCACCCGTGGTGGGGAACACCCAGCCGTGGGCCAGAGAAAGCCTACAAAATTATCAAGACCAGCTCTCCACACCCCCCCCCCACCGCCTTACTAAAGAGAAGCCCCGTTCCAGCCAGCCCAATAGGAGCGAGTTAATTAAATGATTAACTAGTATGGCTGACAAATGATGTCATAAATATCCAATGACTGGGGAAAAATTTTTCCCCAGCCCTGTTATAAACAAAGAAAAGATTGAAGTTGTTAAAGATTTCATTTTACTTAGTACAACAGTCAATACCCAGAAGCAGACAAGAAATCAATGCACTGCGTTGAGGAAATCTGGTGCAAAAGATCTCAAAGCAAAGTTGTTATCCTGATGATTAAGGTGCCTTTTCTCCAAGCCCAAGCCACTTTCTACCACCTCATTAGCATGTAGAAGCTGGACAATGAATACGGAAGACAGCAGCAGATTGATGGATTACAATTAATGTGTTGGCAAAGACTATTCAAAGGACCATGGACTGTCACGAAAATCAACCTGTCTTGGGAAGAGTACAGCCAGAATACCCCCTTCGAATCAAAGACGGGAGGTTTCGTTTATATTATCAAGAAGAACCAGTCTCTGGAGAAGGATTGCATTCTTAATACAGTGTCAGCAAAAAAGGGGGAGAACCTGGACAGGATGGACTGAAACAGTGGCTGCACCAAAGAGCGCAACAAACTTTTCTGAGCACAGTGCAGGACTGCACAGCGTTCTATCGCGCTGTGCGTAGGGTGTTAGGAGTTGGAGCCAACTTGAGGGAACCTGCAAGCACAAAGTCTTACGTTGCAGGAGCTTATGTGGCAAGGAATAGTATTTAAACTGAACGAGCGGGGATTTGAACTCAAGTCTGGTTCCACAGCCCAAAATTCTAACCGCTACATGGTCTTTCCTATCACACTGAGAATTTTCACTCTTCAGTAATCTAAATGCTCAGGTATCTGTTTTTATTCTCCAGCTACCAGTCTCTATAAAAGGCTTCCTGATGGTGTGTGGGTTGTGGTACCACATTAGTCCCAAGGAGCTGGAGATTGAAAAAATTCCAAAAGTACACCTAATAGACTGCTGCGTTTCCCCCCACTCCACCTCGATCTGTTCCTTCATATCTCTGGGTTCTTCAAGTCACTGCAGTGTCCCGCACAACTCATGTAGAGTTCAGGGAAATGTCTCACTTGGTGGTGGGTGCTGTTCAGTCCAAAATCCACAGGTCAGACAGAGGAAAGCCTGATGCTGGGGTCAGAGGACATACTCCACGCCTGACTCTTGTCAGTGATGCGATCACACCCCCTGCTTCTCAGGGGATTCATGTCATACACGGCAGCATAACACTGCAGGAAAATCCTGTAAACAATTACTCATCGACCAATCCTATCAGCATCTTCCCCACCTTCTTATCCGACCCATGCAGGGGAGGGTCATTTGGTGGGAGTTACACAGGGCAGTCAAACGGCACCCAAATAGGATCATCTGTTCTCCACCCCTGAACTGTATCTTATTTGTGTATATGGAAACTGGAGCCTGAGGCAAGATGTTTCCTGTAGGCTTTGGGCTCCTACTAATCTTATCAGCCAGGCCTTTCCCAGGCCACTCCAGAAAGAGTTTTCTTCCTTGTGTCGGCATATAGCATATAATTCCTTAGATCACTGTGAGTACCAGCTAAGAAGATAACCATGAAACTGCGTGTGGTCCAATTCACACCACCTCATGCTATTCCTCCTGGTCAGCAGATGATGCCTGCAACCACGGGATGACAGCCACACGTGTATGAGATCCAGAATAATATCGCCTATGGGGCTATGTCTGAAAGGGCCATATTAACTGAATATAATTCATTAATTGTTTATTGGGCTTTAGCAACAAGGTCAGCAGTTCAGAACTATCAGCCGCTCCTCAGGAGCGCAAGGAAAGAGTTAGAGTCTCAGAACCCCACAGGGACCGTTCTATCCTAGCCTATAGGACGGCTATGAGTCAGAATAGACCCCATGGCAGTGTGTTTGGTTTTTGGAGTCTCTATAACTTGATTTATACTGCACTATTTAATTGTATGCTATTCCAGAACTCGCTAATTCAATTGTGAAGAGAGAAAAATAGGCACTGCATCTGACATTTATATAAGAAAGTATTTTTGGAATAATTAGTATCTAGAGAAACTTGGATTTTTATTTTATTAAAAACATATGCTTATGCTCACGAAATTAACAAAAGTTAATCATGACTAACAAGAGATAAGCACGCATCCTATCTTGATTTCCAACACTTCTCTTCCGAAAGCTTACAGTGGACTCACTATCGGATTAAGCTTCCCAGCATGCTCTCTGGGAGCTCTGCTATCCTGTTCAGACATTCTGAAACATTGAAAATGCACTTCCACATCTGCCAGAAGCCTTTGTTGCCAGAACTTGTCAGAGTGAGAATGATTTAGTGCTAATTGCAGTGCCCTTGACAGTCCTGAACTACAAGGTTTATCCATCTCAGTGAGATGAAACAGGTGAAGTAGCATGTGAGGGCAGATGTAGGCAGCAGCACAATCTTCTGACAGCTAAACAACAAGACAATCAGTAATACTGCTCATCTTTCTACAATGTCAGCAAAGTCACTTATTTACCAAGGTTTTTATTTAATGTTGTTGGCTGGCAGGCCATATGACTCTCCCCCCACCCCCACCCACTCCCCCTTCCTCACTGCATGAGGGGCTTTGAGATGAAGCTCTGCTCATCACTCTGGTCACCAGACTTAACTACACCCTGACTTTTCCTTCCCGGTCCTTAATTGTATCAGCTTTAAATAGAGATTCAACTGTCTCAAAATAAGATAAGGGACTTTTCTTTTGCTTGACTCTAATCCCCTTGCAACATGGTGCCTTTTCTTATCTGTGTCATTAATCAATAAAGGAGCTGACGAGTGAGTCACTCAATATGACGAGCCATTCACTTAAATTGGAACATTGCTCAGCTAAAATTCAGAATAAGAAGTCGTCAAGCTTCCTAAAATTGATCTTTCTCCTATAAAATTTGGTTAAGAAGTCCTGCATTTTTCATCTAGAGAATCCAACAAGAAAAACATGCCTTAGAAGCAACAGTCTTATAAAATTAATATTACTTTTGCAGTAAATCAAACCCATAGAGAGATTTGAGAAGTTACACCTAAAAGTAAACCTTATAGTTCAATGTAAAAGCATTGAAAATAAAAAGTTGGGCTAACAGACAAAGGCCATGCTTATTAAAAATGTAAATCAGTAAACTCTTAAAAAGCATTCTTTAGACTAACAGAGGCTTAAGATCTAATAGAATATTTAACATTCTAAAGAAGAGAGAATTTCCCAAGCACTAGAGAAGTATATCCTGCTGATGATTCCCAGTAGCATGTCATCTGCAGAATTGCCGAGACTGTGCAGTCCTCAAAGGCGACTGGAGCATATCCCACAGTGCCAGGGAAAGTTCTAAAATGACTAGCACTAAGCACGCCAACATATTTAAAATACTTTTGTCTGTTGGTGGCAACTGGCCAGCACTAGGACAACACTTGAAGACACCCAACAATTACAATCCCAAAATTCCAGTGACTGCAGTTCGAAACCACCCTACACATCACAGAAGAAAGATAAAGCTTTCTATCCCATAAAGGAGCTAGTTAAAAGTCTTGGAAACGCACAAGGGCAGTTCTACCCAGTCCTAATGAGTCGTGGTGGTCATAATTAACTTGGTATCACAGGAAGTTTGAGTTGGTCACAGTAAACATGTATGTTTGCTCATGTAAAGTGAAAGTTAAGGAGGAATGAAGCACTGCTCCATGTTGCAGGTCTGAGCTACATGTCTTCTGGCTCTGAGACTCAAACTGAAGGAGCAGTGTCGATCTCGAATGCCTTGTTCTCATGGTTCTCACGATTCGAGCCAAACACACAAATTACTTTCAAAACTCCTATACGGACTTGACGATATGCCACGACTAGTCGTGCTCCAGGGATCAAAGCAAGACACATTCATGGCCAAGACTTATCAAACACCCTGACAACTGTAAGCAACCTGAAGTCACGTGGCTACGGGTATGGATGGAACGCACCAAACCTACAGCCAGCTCTGACTCAGAGATCCCTTAGAAGCGCTCCACATTGCTTCGGAGATGTAAACCTTTTACAGAAGCAGAATGACACATCTTTTTCTTGCAAAGCAGTTGGACACTTCATATTACAGACCTTCTGGTTAGAACCATAAGTGCTTTGCCCACTGTGTGACCAGGGATTCTTTAATATATGGGAAATTCCTTATAAGATTTTTGACTTGTCCCCTATGGAGAATGTGCCTTCCACGCAAGAAGAAAAGTAAAGTGAATATCTGGTAACTAAGAGACTAACTATAGAAGCAATTATCCTTGCCCATGAAAAGATTACAGAATAGGGTTGTACTGTATGTGTGGCCAAGTAAATTGCTGTGAGGAAACGCATCATGGGGTGTATTTCTACCCCCGACAATGGTAAGAACCAGCTCTTGTCTTGGGTCAAAGGAACCCTGGTGGCACAGTGGGTTATGTATGCATTGGGCTGCTAACCACCACTGCAGGTCAACAGTTCGAAACCACCAGCTTCTCTGTGGGAGAAAGATGAGACTTTCTACTCCCATACTGACAAACTCTCAGAAGCCCATGGAGGCAATTTCACGCTGTCCTATAAGATCTCTGCGAGTCAGAAATGATTCAATGGCAGTGAGTTTGGTTTTGGTTTGGACTTGGATAAAGGACAGTATGGAACAAAACTCATAAGCAACTCATGATACCATTTTGTGTGAGGAAGAAATTAATATTTAGGTCACTTTTGTACCTCAGTTAAAAAAATAGATGATGCTGATTTATAGATAAGCGGATAATATTCTTCACCTCGGAAACATAGAGCTATGAAATAGAGAACTGAGTAAAGTGAAGTGGTTCAGTAAGTGCCAACATTGAATCTGAGATACTCTACGACAAGTCATGAGTAAACACAGGCAGAGACAGGAAACAAAGGAGGTAAAAAAATTAGGAGGGCAGGAAATAATTCTAAAAGAACAGAAACACCAAAAGTGATCACGTGGTTCATAATTATACTGGTGGGAATATCTCAAAACTGCTTTCACTGCTAAAGCTAATCAGACTAAATAAACCCTTACAAATGCAGTCCTATTCTACTTAACGAACCTGAGTCTTGTCTTTTTTTTTTTTAAAGAGGAAAAATTGGGATAGTGAGTCCTCTTACAGATTGAAAGTGGTTTTCCTCAAAACTTTTTCCTATATTGTTTATTTAAGGTACTGTTAATACAACATCAGAAAAATATATATGCATATATAAAGAATTCAATAGCTCACATTAAATATTAGCTAGGTAACAACTAGGAAAATGGAGATGTTCAGTAAGAATAGCAAAAGGTTTTCCCAAGAGGCTAAAAGCAAAGTTACCTTTTAAAAAAACATTCTTATTTGTAAAGCAAAGTAGAGAGATTGATTTCTTTATTAAAAGTATTAAGATCATGTACAACCTCCCAAAGAAAACTTTAAGCACATGAAAATATCTACTAGAATACTGGACTGAGAGCTTGAGTTCAGTGAATACATCATTGACTGACCAACTGATATAAACCATTAGGGAAAGAGTTTGCCTAAATCACTTAGGACATCCATTCATATTTTAGATAAAAAGCTATTGATGATGATTAGACTGGTGGACTATTAGGCCAGATGATGTTATTGTGGCTCTAAGAGCTGAACAGAAATTGATGTACTAAATTAGGCATATGATGGAGGTAGCCAAATAGCTCAAAAGTATATTGAATTTAATTTTTATTAAACATATGCCAAGGCTTTTAAATACAATCAAAATAGAATGTACCACTAAAAAGCTCCTTTGTGCCTGGCAATATGCTAAAATTTTTCATAGGGAAAAATAAAAGAGTATTCAAATAACATTTGATCAACTGTACAACACTGAACTCTTTAATTAACAAATATGGTAAATTGACCAAGCAGATAATAAGCCACATAAAATTGGTTTCCAACAGGTTTCGGAGTATTAAGACATACCTGAGAAGTTGCAGTGATTGTTTAAATTGCCTTTTGACAAATCAACAAACATGAAGCTGCTAGCTTTTTGAAAGTGATTTTGCACACCATATATATAACTGTGACTTCAACATTATTTTGTATTTACCTTATTTGAAGGAGATGGACAGATAGGAAAGTGAGCAAATTTACACTTAATTGATTTAAATAAAACTGGGAAAATTCTCACCTTTAAGTGACAGGCACTCTGGAATGACAGGTAGTGTGACAGGTAAAAGTAAATGAAGCAAAACTGAATTACCCTTGTCATTAATCTTGTTCCTTGGTGTCGTAAATCCAGTTTGCAAGGGACATGTTCTGAATTTTACTATTCGAGCACTAAATGAATCTGTCTCCTCCACAATGATAGCTCCACCACAGAGTGATACATATCCTCATTTTAATTAACCTAATGGTCTATTCACTGATCATACTTGGAGGTCTATTTCATTACCCTAAATTAACATTTTCTTTCCATTAAAGTTACAGATAATAAAAAAGACATTGCTTTCATGTGTGGTTTACAACACATTTAATCTATAGTACTCCTTTGCTTAGTGATTACAAGCACTTAAATGCTCTTTGAAAAGCACTTAGAACTACTAGCAGCTGTATGATTCATTTGCTCATACACAGGAATGGCCATTAATAAGGAGAAAAGAAATGCAATATTTCAGGAATAAAACTATCTATTCATTAGCTCAATGAAAGCAACTCTAAGACAGGTGTTGATTGATCTCATTTTAAAAGGTGTGAAGGTTCTCCTCAAAATAGATGGGTTTGTATTTACATAAAATAATTGAAAAATCCTAACTGACATGTTTTGTCATTTTTATTCTCCTTGCAATAAGGAGATTTAGCTTCTCAAGTTTAGATTTGGATGTAAGAACAATAAAGTAATTTTAATTGTTCAAGGGGACTGTTTGGAGACGTTTCCTAGCAAATGTTTGCCTACTTAATGAGAAATTATTTTATCATAATTCTCCAACATAAAATCAGCACCTAGGGCTAAATAGTTGTCCCTTGGATAGAAATTTACACACATACCAGACCTTTACTGTTTACTTTCCAAATTAATCTTGATCAAATGGATATATAAACCTTAATTTGATTTAAAGGTAGTTTTTAAAATTTTTTTTCACATAATCTCAAATTAACATACCCTTAAAATGCTGTTTGCTAGACAAATATGCACACTTTGAACTCCTCCTTCTGTTCTAACGCCAGTCAGCCCATTCACAATTTGCTCTCAAAACCTAAGCCAATGCCTCACAGCAAGCAAGCCTCAAATAAATGTTCTATTTTTATTACCTTCCACTGTGAACCTTTTTTTTTTATTTACAAGTCTTTAAGTAAAATCAAAGAGACGATTTAAAAGTTATCTATTTGATTAAAATAATTTTCAGGAAAACATCTTAATAAATGTTACATTTTTCGGGGAAAAAATGTTCTATATAACACTGTACTTATACATAGTCTTAGAGGCTTTCACTTGAGAATGTATTTGCTACACATTTGAAGGAAACTAATAGTGGGTTATTTCATTTTCCAGAAGTAAATAAAACAATTACTCAAATAATTATAGAAGCCAAAGAACACTTTTGTTCTCTATTAGGGTAACATAGAAAACAAAGGGTTATGCAGCCCTACTATTTTTCTTCAGTGATTAATGTATAAAATTATGTTGTCAAACATATACATATGTATATGTATTTTTGAATGTTCAGTTATTTTAATGAGCAAGGGAGACAGCATTACTAATTACCTAATGTTTTGTCGATTTGAAATGAATTGATTTGACAGATAAATTCTTCCTACCCTTAAAGACTACTGCAGAGAAGAGTTTAGATAGTCCCCTAAAATACTATATACTCAATGAATAAACCCTCTCTTTTTTTATTCTATATGGCTATTACACTGTCTGACCCTGAGATACTTAGTTTATTGTGCCAGCCTGGCCCATAAACACAAGTGGGATTAACTGAAGGGAGGGGGGGGAGATAAATGGCTCAGTGAGCCTCGCCTTTCTTGTCTCTCGCTCTTTGATCATCAGACCAGTGTGAGGCTGCCTTGCTTGTTCTGTGCCTCAACTTACAGGCTACACTACCTGTGGGGCGCCTAGCCTGTGGACTGTGTCACTGTAAGTTGAGGTCCCTTTAAGACCACAGGATTGAAATTTACATCTCTGGAGCTGGGGACTGACAGTTGGTGACCTGCCTTGTTGTTTCCTGTCTTTGCTGGCATAGCCTAGCTCTCTCTCTACAGAGGACTACCTGGCGGCCCTCAAGACTTGAAAGACTGCTAGTGTCTCACAACTCTCTCATGGGAGTGAGTCGCACTGAGCCATTGTACTGCTTTATAATTTCATTACTTGTATTATATATCTATCTGTTTATAATTTAACATCTGTTTATACTTTAACTGCTCATTTCTTGTGTTATATATCTATTTTTATAAATATATATATATAATTATCAGCAATCTGGTTTTATCTCTCTAGAGAACCCTGTCTAACACAGACCCTAACTAGTATAATTTATTCCCAAAGGTACCCCTAAGGGATGGTTTGCTTCAGCTAAATCAACCAACTTGCTTTCTCCTGGGAGCTATTACTATACACCTTTACACCCTACTACCACATATCCCAAAATTCTCAAGAATAAATTCCTCTCCAGCTATCAAAAGTGTGCCCATTTTCAAGACAAAACTTGACACACATCTCTCCTATGAAACTGTTCCTATTAGCTGTAAACTATGAGTTTTGAATTCGTATACATATGTGGCCATATCAGATGTCACTTCTTTCGGTTTCGTGTATGGATCAATGCTGTTCCTCCTAGAGGGCGATGAGAACTGTCTTTAGCATTCCTTATTGTATCTGAACCAGGATGTCGATCCGTCTATACACAAACACATAAATATGGCACACGTTGATCTCCAGAACTTAAGAAAGGTAAACAGGCCAAAGTCTACAGCAAAACCACTAAAGTTACACTCAACTTTTACATGAATATAGAGTTTTATACATCATACAAGGATAAGTCAAAAATTATTGCTACAGGATCATAGAAACCTTAAACAAAAATATCAAATGTGAAGCTACTGTTTCTTGACATATCCTCCATTAATGATCACAACTACTGAAGAGAATGCTTCCATCTCTAGCACCTTCCACAAAGAATACTGTCCTCTTCAATTCATGACATCAAAACAACAGCTTTGGCATTCTCTAGGGACTCAAATCTGGTTTCTTTTAAATGTTTGGATTTCGGGGAACAAAAGGTGGCCTGAAAGGGGATGACTGGAGCTACATAATAGGTGGGTAAGATTTCTCGCTAAAATTCTCTCATTGGACATCCCTTGCTACCCTTCCAAGAATGAGCACGTGTATTGCCATGATTGTGGCAGTTACATAATCTGTCAACTTGAAGGGGTGGAGTCTGGCCTGTCAATCAGGTCGTAGCTTCATGACCTCATTTGGAGGTGCAGTGGAGATAAATAGGTCCCTGGAGGTGGAACACACCAACTCCCTGCGAGACATTCTTGTTGACAAGACACATGAAGCTACATTAGAGCCCTGGAGCCGGAGGAGCCCCATGGAGACCCTTGCCAGAGCTGAGATGCCTCCACCGCCACTGGACCCCCAAGACTTTCTACCCACTGGCCTGTGCTCTTCCTGCTTTCGGCATCATTGTATGTGTTGCATGAGTCTAAAGAGGAATTTATAGATTTGTATCAGACATATGAGCTAATATTGGACTTATGGACTTGATCTATAGTGGGATAGGATGTTTCTCAATATACAATTGCTCTTTTATATAAACCTTTTTCATATACACATGAGTGCCTATGAATTTGTTTCTCTAATCAACCCAGACTAGCACAGTGATGAAAAAAAATTCCACATTGCAACATTTTAGCCTTCTCCATAACATAACAATTTTAAATTTTTCTTAAACTTATTCATTATAAAGTCTGTAATGATCCCAAGTCCTTCAAGAAATTCTAACAATATTATCTTTTAGAATCCCAAAATATGAGAGGGTAGCCCCCCCCAAAAAAAACAGTATTTTTTTCAAAGCTATGTATTTAAATTTTTCTGCAAAATAACCTTATCATCTTCAACATACTCTCCATTATACTTAATACTTTTGTCAAATCTGCAATTCCATTCTTGAAAACATTTTTTCAAACTCATCTCGTTTTTTCTTCACCTCTTCTACGTCCTCAAATCACTATCCTTCATATCCCTCTTCATTCACAGAAACAAAAAGAAGTCGCACAGAGCAAGGTCAGGTGAGTCAGGTGTGTGGGGCAAGAGAGGCATGCCTTTTTTTTTTTTTTTGGCCCAAAACTAGCACACTGAGATGCCTGTGTGAGCAGTTACATTGTCGTGATGCCAAAACCAGTGCCCCGTCTGTCACAATCAGGTCTTTTCTGTCACACACTGTAATGCAATCTTTTCAGAACCGCTAAACAGAAAGCTTAATAATCTGTCCAGGTGGAATGAACTCTAAATGCACTATCCCCCTCAAATTAAAAAAAAAAAAAAAAGAGCATCATCTTGATCTTTGATTTCACTTGAGGAGTATTTATGGGTCAGATACAATGGTGCCGTCCGCTGGCTTGATTAATGTTTGCTTTTGGGTCTTAGGAATAGCACCATGTCTTTTCACCAGTAATGACCTTAGAGAAAGACCTTGTATCACTTTGGAGCTGTTCATTCGAAGCACGGGATGTTTCCAACTGGAAGTTCTTTTTACTGGTCAGTCGGAACCTGAGGCACAAACTTTGCGGTGACCCTTCTTGTTCCCAAATCTTCCCTTAAAATTCACTGAACTGAGCTCCAAGATAGTCCAGATAACTTGCCCATTTCTTCAAAGATCTATCGTTGGTCTTTGGGCACGAGTGCATGAATTTTTTCGACATTTTCTTCCGTTCAGAAAGTTGACATATGTCCAGAACATCAGTTGACATTTCACCTTTTTGAAACAAGAAAACTACTTGTACACTTTGAGTTTTTCCCATAGTGCTGTCCTTGTAAGCTGTGTTCAACATCACAACAGTTTCTGTGGCATTTTTCCCGAGCAAGAAACAAAATTTCATAGACGCACGCTGTTCTCTTAAATCAACCATCAGAAAAAAATGAAGTTTGAGTGAAACTGCTTCTATGAAAAAGTTCACTGTGACCAGAGAGCCTTCCCAGGTGACGTCACTAGGTGCCACTGACTCTGAGCGAGTTGCTTGATGCTCACTCAGCGTGAAAAAATGTGTACTACAAAAACTCTACCCAGCAGAACTCTTTTCAAGGTTTATGTTTTTGGTGGGGGGGCTCCCCCTTGTATAGTCATCATAAGCTTCTGAGCTGACATCTATGTCTTGAATTAATCTACACCTGGTCTCAAACTAAAACTGTTATTTTATAATGGTGCAACATTCCGGTAAAGGTCTTCCAGAGCTTCAATGACTTGGGAAGACGTCCATTTTTATTTGTACCTATGCCTCCTTCTTACCCCAACAGAATTCAGTAAAAGGATTTCAAGCAATTGTCTGGAGGCACCATCACTGGCTGGGCCAAAGCAGCAGTTGTTCCCTGCCTCATGCCTTGTGGAATCACTGTGTATACAAGTTCTCAGTCAAGAGGGCCTCCAAAAGTTCCCAGTGGTGAGGCTCTGAAGCCTGAACCACGCTTCTAACTAGAGATATGGATGGTTACCTTGGATTATGTCTCCACCCACCCCAGCTTCTAACCTCTTCTACCTTAGAGTGGAAGGTAAACTGAGGGTCAATAGCAGGATAACACATGTGGCTTAGAGATGGCCAGCTAAATTCCATTAATCTTGAGGGAGGAATAAGCAGACCCCATTCCCAGATCTCGAAATCAGGAACCCAACAAAGTCTTCTACAGCAATTTAAAGTTTAAAGCCTCTTTAGTCAAAACCTTTAAAACCCAGTTCCTAGCTTATGGATCTCATTGTGGTATTAATCTCTTAAAAGAATAATGCTAGCCTATTCCAAGGAGTTGGGGATTGATGATGCCTCAAATGTCCAAGTCTTCCAAGTTGCCATTTAGCTCCACCCCTCCCCCATATCTTCCTCCCTCGATACGGTCCCTCACGTTCCTGGGTTCTACAATAAGGGCACAACTCACAAAAGGCATCATGTGGTGGTAATGCTGTTGACTCCAAAACCCAGAATTTATAGACAGGGGTAAGCCAGAAACTGGGGCCAAAGGACATGTTCCACTCCTAGCACTTGCAAAATGACAAGTTCCCACCTCCTGCTTACCAGAGGGCTTTTTTGATATGCTGCAGGATGGCATTGCAGGGAATCCTGGTCACAATTACTCACAGGTGAATCCCATCAGCATCTTTCCCATATTCTTATTTAACCCATGCAGGAAAAGGTCATTTGATGGAAGTTACATTGAGTACCAATAGTGTAATAAACATATAATAATGCCCAAATAAAATCATCTGTTCTCCACCCCTAGACCATACCTGATTTATGTACTTATGACCTAGGGCCTCTGCCAGGACGTTCCTGTGAGGAATGACCTCCTACTAATCAGTCAGCTCGATCTTTCTCCCAAGCCACTCCGAAAGTGCTTTTCTCCCCTCAGCGCCCCACAGTAGCATAGCACTCCTTACATCCATTACAAGTAACAGGATCCAAGACAGCCACTGAACAAAGAGTGGGGCCTGACGCACCCCTCTCCTAAAGCCACGTCTCAATCCCCTGCTATTCCCGCTCATTTGCTAATAACGCCCTCCAAAATGTAACCCTAGCCATAAGTATATAAAGTCCAGACTTATATCACATGGCTGGAAGGACAATAATTCACTCACCTACCCAGCTGGTTGGCTGTATCCAAAGTAATCCCTCGATAAGTCCTAAAGACAGACTCTTTTTTTAAAATATTCCAATAACTCCAGGAACTGACACAAACTATTAACCAGTATTTAAAACATATTCCACTGTTTACCTTCTAGACATCTTATTCTCAAATACATTTTCCTGCAAATAAAGGGTAAAATCTCTCCTATCAGATTTTAACCTTCATTTTGTCAGTTTTACAGTTTGTTACTATGTTATGAATTACAATTATTACACAGAAGACTGAACCTGGGACTTAATATTAACAATAATGGCATACTCTTAATATTATAATATTAATAAGATCATATAGGTTTAAGATCTATATAACTATTTTTATCCACATATTTAAAAATCAAAATACCTTTATTAATGATAAAATTGGTTATATTTCATAGTATTAATGCTTTAAAAGCAAAAATTATAAATATTCTATGAGGATTATGCAATGGGATTTAGATTGCTTCTTGGGGGGGGAGAAGGGAGAAACACAAAAGTGATTTTAAAAGTGGTTTTAACTCATAGCAGCCCTAGAAAACAGTAGAAATGGTCCTTTGAGCTTTCTGCATGGTAAGTCTTTACAGGAGAAGACAGCCTAGCTTTCTCCCAAGGAGACCACTAACATGAAGGTGGGTATGACCCACCAACATTAACGTTAGCAGCCCCACGTTTAACCTACTGCATCACCAGGTCCACTTTAGCTTGAAGTTGCTTTTTATTTTGTAGTGCCCTTTTCAATGAATGATACTGACTTTTTCTTTTGCTCTATGGGTAGGTCACATTAGCCTGAATCAATGAGCATATTTCATCCTTCTCCCTATATCTCCCTACCCACTTCTCTTTATTGCATGTAATTCACAATTCAATAGTTCAATCACATCGAGAAGAGTTGTACAATCATCATCACAATCAGTTTTAGAGCATTTTCTTCATTCTTGTACCTAATATTAGTCCCCAATTTCCTCCCAACCTCTCCTGCCACACTCCCAAGCAACCATTAATCCAGTTACTGTCTCTATAGTTGCCTATCCTCGATTTCATAATAAATAAATAGCAATGACTAAGTAAAACATATAAAAACCTCAATAGAAAAGAATGCTAAAAATTATAAAAAGTGGAACAAATTCAAAATTGATCACAAGGGAGACCAAATGATAAGGGCTAAACTTTAATCAATGTGCACCTGCAATAATGGGCTTCCTGGTGCATTCTGCATGGAAGCAAAGTTATTCATCTGCCCCTGGGTCCATGTCAATGAGGTTTCACCAGAGCTTAACTCAAGTGTATTTTCCCCTCACTTTTTTTTAACTGAAACAACTTTAAAATCAGTAAGAGATCAAAGTAAGATATATTTTAACCCAACTACATCTGCCCTTATTGAACTTACATTGATTTCTTTCTGATAACAAGGTTATTCACAACCCTTACTTATGATCGGACGGGAGTCACTGGCGGCTTCGTCCATGTGTGGACCCCGCAAATGAATGGGGGGGGGGCGTCCACTGTCATTCCTGGTCTTCTGCAAAGCAGGTGTTCACAATTGGAGCTCATATTGTGTTCCCACTTTTGGATTTGCATTTTATTTGTTACAGTCCTTGGATCACACAGGCTGGGAGACACACAATGACTAGGACGAGACCTACGATATATGCGCCTAGCTGGTCCAATAAGCATAGAATCAAAACTTCTCCATACATGGCTGTGAAGCCTAAACTTTAAACCAAAACTTCTCCATACATGGCTGTGAAGCCTAAACTTTAAACCAAAACTTCTCCATACATGGCTGTGAAGCCTAAACTTTTGCAGCAACCTTGTGACCATAACAGAAGCCATTAAGGTCAACACTGGGACAAAGTGAACAAATTCAAAAGAATCACAAAGAAATAAAACCAAAGTCAGCCAGTTCTAATAAAGCCTACTTACTGCACCTGTGATCTGTTTTGCCAGTTATCTGAGCAGATGCATTCCCTTTCTTGCTTAAACCTTTGAAGGGCAAGTTCTCTATTACATGCAACTGCAAATGGTCAGCTAATAAAATCAAATTTGGGGTTACAAATTCTAATTTTCATTATAGAACTTTTATTCTCATATATGTAGCATTTTAGATTTAGTTTTATCATTTTTAATCTGTGAGTTATAAAAGTGATGTTTTCTTTTCTAAATTGCATTGATTTTGTTATTGTTGAGAAAATACACAGCAAAACATACAACATTCAACGGTTTTTACATGCACAATGTAGGGACACTAATTAAACTCTTCAAGTTTGCAACCAACCTCACTCTCCTTTTCTGATTGGCCGCTCTCCCCTTAATATAAACGTATTGTCCCCTAAGTTTTCCATCGAATCTTTGCACTTGTCGTTGTCAATTTGATGCCACAGAGGAGCCCTGACGCAGCTGGGCTGCACTCTGCAAGGTCTGTAGTTAGAAACCCCCGCTGCTTTGTGAGAGACGGGCTTTCCTGTGAACAGGTCCGGGGTCCGAAACTCACAGGGGCGGTTCTACCCTGCCCTATAGGGTCTGTCCCCGTGATTCGGCAGCATCTCGATGGCAGTGAGCTGAGTTTTAGAGAGATTTTTAAAGAGTTAAACTATTGCTCTGTTTCTGGGTTATTGTTTGTTTGGTTGGTTGGTTTATGGTTTAAAAAGTATCCCTGGGCAATAATTTCAAAGGGTTCATCCACCCTCCATGGATCCAGAAAATCTTAAAACTGTTCTGCAAAGAGGCCAGCCTTTTGAAAGAATTGCTCAAGGAACGGAAAGCCACATCGAAGCTCAGGCTAATAGGGGCAGTGGTGGGCAGTGGCCGGGAGGTAGGAACCAACAGAAACAACTGGTATGACTGGAGAGGTACACAGAACAAGTGTTTATTGATCAAGCAAGTAAGAAACTAAATTGAGTTTAATGGGTGCTGTATTTTTCACTGCCAGATGCTAGGTTAGAATTGGGAGTTAACAGGTGAACACAGAGGTAAAGAAATATTTACAAATGTGTATGTAAATACATGCACATACACTGATATAGACATTTCTTGACTCTGCCCCTCATGAAGTCTCCACTTCTTCAGTTACACAAATGCCTCCCGTCTAGCTCTAACAATCCATGAGGATTAGAATGTTGGTAAAACAAAGATACCTGGGGCAGGGAATGTGCAGATGTGCTTTATACAACTGATGTATATATATGTATGGATTGTGATAAGAGTTGTATGAGCCCCTAATAAAACGTTAAAAAAAAAAAACAAAGATACCAACCTTTCCACAATCTGCCTAAATGACCGAAAAAAGTGCCTCAGAAAGACATATAGCATGGCAGTTAAAAATGAGATACTCAACAGAAGGCAGAATGATCTCATATCTACCACACCACACACAGCACAAAATAGCACATTATAAATGTTCACTCTCTGGATGTTGTTAGCACTTGGAGAAATTGTCACCTCAGCAAATAATTTTTCTTAATGCTACAAAGTCACAACATGAACATTACTTTAAAGGGAAAGAAAGAACCATCAGTGACAAACAACTACCACCCTGTTATTTCCTTCCCACTTTACGCCAGAGGAGATGAAATTTTAAATATTTAAAATCCAGAATACATAATGAGCAGAGAGGCAAGCAAAAGCAATTAGAATTGTGAAATATTAATTTTAGCTTTTGCTTCTTATAACCTTGATAAATACATCAATCAAGTGTTCTGGCAAAACTAAAGACCAAAATGTCCTTGTAAAATGAGCAAATAGTCATGAGCCCTCCTACTATTTCTTAACAACTCTGCCACTCACACAAGTAACAGACACCCATTAAAGAACAAAACTCCACACTCTCCTCTTACTCACTAATGCTTTCAAGAAATCGAAATGTAAACAGTTCTCTACTATAAGCCTAGTCAGGATAACACCTAGCCATCACTCTCCAATCAGCAACAAGTGTATTGTGTTAGGTTATCTGGGTGACCCACTGGTTTAACATATATTTCATTTTAATAGCACCACCAAATACAACTAACAAACTAACTGGCAAAAGCAAATTATGCCACCAAGACTGAACGCGATGGCATTTGGGAAAGTGGGGGAGTGCCACAGAAAGTCTGCCTCCCAGGAGACACCAAAGGCTTCCTCGGGGTGATTCTCCAGGCCTTGGGACACCCACCATGCACATTCACTATCTTCGTATCATCTTCCTTTCAGAGTTCCTACAGAATTTATTCTCAGTAACCACTCGTGGACTATTTGGTATATCTTTCCCGTTGGTACGAGTTCTTTGAAAAGTAATATTGCATTGCTTTAACTAGATCTTCAGCCCTTTCAAAAGGAGGGACCATGGATTTCCTTTTTGTAGTTTAAAAGCCAACATAGTAGGAAACCAAGCGTTAAATACACATTATAGTTTTCTAAGTGTCCTGCTTGACAACAATGGATGCATGAAAGACGCCTATGCAGATTCCAAAATAAGAACCACAGATTTCAGTTCTCAAATTCTCTCCAGAATTAGTCTGAGGAGTCACTTAACTTCACTATTTAAAAGGTTTATCTATAAAATAAGATGGTCTCCATAATCCGTCCCAGTTCTAAATGTCTAACACTCCATACCTAAAGTTAATACAAAGTCTATTTAGCACTATTAGTGGAATTACATAGACTTTTTCTAAGTTTCTCCAAACAGAGTTGTGTCTCCCAAATGTATCAAAATATAAAATGACTCCAGAGGTCAACAGCTAAAGTGTTAACTGCATCATAGTTCTGAGAATTATTCCACTCAGATGTATGACATAGGTCTAGAACACAAATGATTCAATAAAAGCTAAGCTTCAGTCACTGGTTTTTTGAGAAACAGTTAGAAGGAAGATCAAGAAAAATAGAAGTATTCTTCTATAATATAAAATGTGCATGGGTGAAGGAAGACACCAGACACTGTAAAATATGAAAATAATAATAATTTATAATTTATCAAGGGTTCACAAAGATGGGTTCGGGAGGGAGAGAAAAAAGAGGAGCTGATAACCAAGGGCTCAAGTAGAAAGAAAATGTTTTTTAAATGATGATGGCGACATATGTACAAATGTGCTTGAAACAATTGATGTATGCATTGTGATAAGAGATGTAAAAGCCCCAATAAAATGATTTATCTTAAAAGTGCTTGGTTTTTTAATATACAAAATTATCAAAGTAAAACTTCCTTACTAACTCTTTTATCTGTAATCATTAACCCCCCTCCCTTTTTGTTTTCTATCTGTAAAAGGAAACAATGTTTTTTTACCCTTTCTACTTTTATCAAATATATACAAATATATTTTATTTTTAAAATTGTGTCATACACACACACACACACACACACACACATACATACATGTATGTCCAAAACACAGAAGGAAAACAGCTGGCACATCTTAATACTACACAGAGGCAAAAGCCACTCCAAGAGAAAATATTTAAATGCAACTCACTCTTTAGTCTTTATTAAATGTCCCAGATTTAATGAAATCACATGTTAATTTACAGATTTTTATCCAGTAGCGGCTCAAATTTGTGTCTAGTGAAATGGATAACCATGAAAATCAAAGGCTCTGTTGGGCACTGACCAATTTGCTATCTAACCCAGCATTTCTTTATCAAACTGCCGATATATGCCTAATTTCTCCATCATTCTTTGAACCGGTTATATCTTGTCGATTTCCCAATTAATTTACAAGCTAAATAAAATTCCTGACACATGTTAATTTTTTATTTCCAAAACACTGATGATTCTACCTTTTGGAAATTTGTGCTTTACCACATATAAAAGCAGAAATCATGTCCGTGCAGAAATATGCTAGGTCTATTTATATAACCAGTGTCTGTTATTAACTATTTAGTGAAAAAAAGATCATCAAACTGTTTATAGACTATCACTTATTACCTGCCTGGTAAGAATGGTCAGTTTTGTGTGAGAGAGGGAAAAACAATGTATTAACAGGCACATTTTCTCCAATGCAGTTTATCATAATTTTCCTGGTAAACGCAAAGAGCTAGGAAAAATGGATGCTGTCCATTATGACTGGCGGAATGAACAACTCACAGACAAGAGAGCTACAGTTCTGGCAAGTGACTTCTTGATCAGACTTCCCTTTTAATTACAATAGAGAATGCACGAGTCCACAGAGATATGAAAGCATGGAGAAATGGGACCTCACCGGCTAGAAGTCAGCACAGTATCACTGACTGGTTATATGACAGGTGATGCATTTAACTTCAGCAAACAATAAATAACAACATCTAATGCCAAAAGCTTTTACCAAGACACAAAATAGAAGATACTAACATTTCTTGATACTGGGCTCCATGAGAGCCTCTGATGCCACTGAGACAAAACCAGCATGGTTTCAGTCCTGTTAGATTTATTTTGCATGGCAACATTATTTTAATTTTGCTGTAAAATGGCAAGTAGAACCTTATTTCAAGATTTTTCTGAAGGAATTTCAGCAGGGAAAATATTTAGACAGAGTGAGCTTCACAGAGAACGAACAAACAAGACTACAGGGAAGCAATTTAATTTGGTCAACAAATACAGTTACTGCAAAACCTGGTTAGTTGATGGAATCACTCAAAGTGCTGCCAATCAAATGTCAAACGTATTTCCTATATGACACGAGATTTCATGAAGACTGGATTAGAGTCATAGATATCCTGAAACCCAAAGAAAGAAAACTTTTGAAGCAAGGCACAGAAGAATTTATGGATATTCAGCGAAGAAAATTAGCTGTCCATAAACAACTACAATTACTTCTTCAAGGGAAAGAATTAAAGGAGAATATGATCTCAAACCAAGACCCAAAAGCAAATCAAACTCATTGTCCTCAAGGTAATTCCGAATCACAGTAACCCCAAAGGGCATAGAACTGCCCCATTGCGTTTCCAAAGCTGTAACTTTATAGAAGCAGAAATGTAACAGCTTTCACCCATAGGGTGGCTGGTAGGTTTGAACCAGAAACCTTCAGGCTGGCATCCAGTGATTTGACCACTGCACCAACAAGTCTCTAAACCAAGTGCGATAATCTCACTTTTTTACATCTCTCTCCTGTTATCATAAAGTAATCAAGACTGTTTACAAGACTCGGGTGGAAGCACTGATTTACAAAAGAAAAAAAAGTGTGTGTGTGTATGTGTGTGTGTGAGAGAGAGAGAGGGAGAGAGAGAGAGAGAGAGAGAGAGAGTTTTCAATGTAAGGATATTTACTACAATCTTAAATATTACTGTTCCTATGTAATGAGATTACAAGTGATCTACATTCCTTATTAGTGTGTTCTATCATTTCTAAAATTTCCAAAGTGAATAAACAGATCTTATTCTAGCCACCAAAAACCAACAAGCTATATGTCAGGAATAATTTTAAATTTTTTGATAGGAAATGACTCAACATTCTTCCATCTTAAAATAATTTAGGAAATATATCGGCACCAGAATCTAATTATCAACTTTTAAAAACTGCTTTTTTGATGTCAACCACATTGTTTGATGCATACTTAAATTTTGAAACATACTTTAAACATACTTTACATAATTTTAAATACAGTACATATGACAGATTTTACTTAAGTTTCACAAGTGGGAAAAAACAGCTAAGTATTCACAAAGTCCATGACAGTCTAACCCTAGCAGCAAAGAGCATGAACAACGAATTTTGTCTACTGGCCAGAGTAGGGAGAACTCTGAGGGAAGTTTGTTTGGTTTACATTAAAGTACTAATGTTAAATAAAGATGTAATGAATATTTTGTCAAACTCCATTGAAAAGGCAAATGCCTAAAGCTTTGTACCACAAATCCAAAGCTAGCATGGTTATGACAATAATTTTTAAAGTTTGATCTGAATACTATAATAAAATGAAGTATGGCTGCTAAGCTCCCTTTAAAAAACCCTGATACTTAAGTTATTTTTATTCTAAGATTCTACTTTTCCTTTAAAAGCTTCAACGCAAGATTCGGTGATAGGTTTATAGGCTAGGGCCAACCTCCTCTAGGGATAGATAGTATAGTTCTTCTATCCATATCACTGAAGTTGTTTTTTATTTTAAACAGACTTCATAAAATTCTTCACTTTCCGAAACTAATTATGCTAAACTAAATCCTTCACACAGTTTTATGCCTGTATGTATTTCGCTTGCTTTAATGCTTGGTGCTATAGAACTTGTTTGTACCAATACCCCGATTTAAGATGATTTCTGAAACATTTTCATTTTACAACATACCAGACGTTCGTGCGCCTCAAAGAGCACTACACAACGGCAGGTGAAGCTTGCTGGGTAATTTCAGAGGAATCGCCTGTAAGAGGCGGTAAAGCACGTCCTGTGGTATTATTAGCCACAATTTTCCTCTTCATTTCACTTCAGACACTCCCTGAGATGCAGGAGGTATTTGAACTTAGCCCCAAGCAATAAACTTTCCTTGGAGCACTTTTTGTTTCAAAGCACCAGAATTGGTAAAACTGGGCATTTTTACAAGAGCGCTCTGGTCACGGATACACTACCAAAACAGAGATGCATGCATGCATCCGTCGTTTTAAGTTTTGCAGAATTTCTAAGAGAAAATTACATTCGTGGAATGGTCATCGATGGTTTGAACAAAAGAGTACATGTAAGTACTTCATGCCTGAAAGCAAATGGGTTTGGGGCGTTACTAAAAAGTAACTGGCTCTTGCAGTGGCCTCACGGCAGCCCCAACACAGGGCAGCCCGCGCAACGGGCCCAGCCTGTTGCTAGCGCACGGTTTTCCCTGGAGGACTTCTCAGTGCACTCCTGGCCTTGCTTCCGACGCGGAAAGGTCTGCTGGAGTCTGTCCAGCAGGAGAGCCACACGCAAACCTGCACACCTGCAGCACTGCCAGACGCGCGCTGGCGGAGCTTGAAGGTCAAAAGCTAGTCTGAATTCAACCGCGGAGACACCCGGAAATAAGCGTCGGCCATCCATTTAGCCTGACTCACCGTAACCGGCCGGCGCAGAGTGGAGCTGCCCTGTGTGGTTTCCGAGAGTGTATGTACTCTACAAAAGCAGACTGCCCTACCTTTCTCCCGCCAAGCACCGTGGGGTGCTTGAACCGTTCAGCCAGCAGCTCCGTGCTCCCCCTGCGCCACCAGAACTGCGAAAACCCACTGACTCTCACTGATTCCGCTCTCAACCTATGGGCAGCGACCCCTTTGGAGGTCGAACCTACCCTTTCTCAGGGGTCGTCTAAGACCATCGAAAAACACATATTTCCCATGGTCTTAGGAACTGAGACCCGGCTCCTCTCTCCGTCTCCGGGGGGTCCGCCCCCATGCAGAGACGCACACGTACGAGTACCTGGCAAGAAGACTGTTGCCTATGCTACACCATGCTGCAAGACAAAATTTCATTGATTTGTCATTAGAAATAAATATTTCACAATCTAGAATTACATATTGTTTTGTGATTCATCACTATGCTTTAATTATGTTCAATTTGTAACCGTGAAAATACATCCTGCATATCAGATAGTGACATAAGGAATCATAACAGTAGCAAAAGTAGAGTGATGAAGTAACCACGAAAATAATTTGATGGTTGGGGGTCACCACATGAGGAACTGTATTAGAGGGTGGCGGCATCCGGAAGGTTGGGAACCACCACTCTCTGGGGTTCCCCCAGCTGTAAGCCTTTCTGGGAAGAGACAGTCTCTTCTCTCTCCCACAGAGCTGGAGGTGGGTTTCAACTACTGACCTTGGTGTTACCAGATCAACACTTAGCCGACAGCAGCCCCAGGCGGGGCAGGAGGGAGGAATATAACTAAAAATCCTTAGACTCTTTGTTAGTTGCTAATGTACAAATTGTGTCTTTTGCCACTCATTTTACCCTGTGAGATTACACTGAAGAGTAAATCTAAGAACAACACTAATGAGAGAAGCATACTTTGGAATAACCAACCATATGAAATCAAAAGGTTTGGCCCAAGTACAAAGGTCAAAAGAATCAGGAAAAAAGGAAACAGAAAACAAGTGGGATACATTTAGTCATCTTGACAATGCAAAATTAAGCAAAATGTGTTATCAACTATTGAATGTAACCCTTATGAACTGCTTTATAAACCTTCACCCACTTCACAATAAAAAGTTGTTTCTGTTTGTTTTTTGGGGGGGTTTTACTTTTTTTAATTTACTTAAAGCACTTGAGGAAAAGAACACATCTTTTTATTCCTTGTGTTTGTTTGTTTTAAGTTTTGTACTTCTGTCATCTATCTTCTGTTACAGGCAACGGTTAAGTAGAGAAACTACGCAAGAACACCTAAGAGCCTACAGGGTGAAATTATAGTAATCAAAGACAACAACTTTACTCAAATGAGTAAAGCTAGGAAAATAATGACAAAGGTACGGCCCCAAAATCTCACCCCTCAGCCCAAAGGAAGTCCCTGGTCACTAAGTAGTCTATAAGTATTTTCCATATCATCTGCAAAAAATTAGGAAATACAAAATCTTAAGGTGAGCAAGCACTTCCAATTCCAAATGCAATCCACAAAATGACAATTTATGTCAGGTATGTACACTACCACAAGGCATGCGGGGTCTGGTGCAATTTAATGAAGGAAATAAAAGACTCCAGGAATGTTTTCCTTCTTTCACTCAAGTTCTTGGCCAACAGTAAAGCAAATCAGTTTATTCCCCACAACAGAAAAGTGTTTAAACTTTATATGAAATACACCAAGCACAAAACATTTCATTACAGGCCCTTTGCACATCAACATTCAAGCCTCATGCACAACTCAAAGGCCCTCGGGGCTGGGTAAGCAGCATCCAATCTGAGTCACGTCGGTCTGTATTTCACTCAGGAACACTCCCCTGTGGTCAGACCTGCCAATGGGAACCCAACCCATTACTGCTCGTAAGTTGTATGACTCCAAAAATAAGTTGAAGATCACGCTTTCTGAAGACAAACGATCAGACATTTAAATAGAAATTTCGCTATCTCATGATTAATGACATCTGCACCTCACAAAAGGTGACAAATGACACATCGCATTATGCTCTGAAAGAGAGTAAGGGATTTGATAAGGATTTATAAAATATGATGCAGTTGTTTGCACCTTTACTCATTCAAATGATCTTCATGTGAAATAAACCTGTCCCGATAGCTCTTTAAAATTACAACCCAGTCAATACTACTGTTGGCACACTCAGCACAAGTCCCAAAATAAATATTGGCTCCCTCGTTCTTATGCATGGGAGTGGAAGAGGTGCATCTAAACAAAAAATCAACTTGGGACAGAGGGGTCAAGGACACGCAAAAGGAAGAAATTTGAGGATTAATAAAACTTTAATTTAGAATTGGCTTTATTAATGATCACATAATTACATTAGAATCTGAATATAATGTGCCGACTACTGACAAGGAAACTCAATCAACCGTTCTAGAGATGTCTAGATTAAAATGACCAGCCACTAGACTAGGAAAATATATGCCTAGTGAAAAACAGGAGGCCTTGTGGTGCAGTAGGTTAACCTTGGGGTAGCTAACCAAAAGTTTAGTGGCATGAGCCTGCCAGCCACTCCATGAGTGAAAGGGAGGCAGACCGTAACTGTACAGCGTCACAACTTTGGAAAATCATGGAGCAGTTCCACTCTGCCATATATGACCATTGTGAGTTGGAATCAAGTCCGCAGCGTGGGTTGTGTCACACAAAAGTAGAGGGGATGAGAGATGCAGAAGCCAAATGGTCCGCAAGTTCAATCAATATTAAAAGGCTATTGAGGGGAAATTTTATATGAAATATAGCTTGAGTGGTATAGGAAAAATGCATTAAAAGCCATGATGTTGATTAAATATTAGAACACACTGCCATAAATTCAAAGAGAAGTTATGAAATCCTCTCCTAGAAACTTTTAAAAACAGGACAGAATAGTGAAACGCAGGCACCTCCACAGCAAGGAAAAGGCTCCCGGCAGACTCAGATTCCCTGAGACACACTGCAGGCACATGCTTTACAGTGACAGCCACTCAGTGACTCGGGCATACACGAAAATGGTGGTCCCCATTTGTATGGCAGAACAATCTTGATCTTCCTCGACTGTGCCTAATCCCACAACAAAATAAATTAATGTGCAGACAGGGTGCTGCAGCAGCACTGTGTTACCTACCTACACGGAGGGCTAAGTAAGGGGAAGATAAAGGAAAGATCATTCATCTTGTGGGGGTTCTATTAATAGAAGGCTCAAAAATAGGGCAGTTGCACAATCTTCATTGCGGTTTTGAACATGGGGAGACTGATTGCTCAAGGTAAGTCAAGAAGCTAACTGGAATCAGGCTTGATCAGATGAAGAGATTTTTTTTTTTTAAGCTGTAGGATGTTGTCACTGTATGGAAGTGACGCTCAGAGGGCGGGTAGGTAAGATGGCTAGCACGTGGCATTAAATAAGAGGGATCTCCGAGATGAAGACCGGAGACATAGTTTATCCAGGCAAGTCCAATTCTGCTCGTCAGAGGCTAGAACATGTGGATCTGAAGCTCAGGAGTGTCCTTCAGTCGCTTCACTAGGATTCCGAAGAACATAAGCCCATATTTCAGCCATGCTTTTATAATACTGTCTCTCCTTTTGGTGTCTGCTTTCTCTGTAGTATCAAACATGCTGGAATTACAACACTGTATTAAGCGAGCTAGTTAAGGATAAACAGTTTACGCTGGGTTTGAAAGGGAAGGGAAGAAGTCAGAGAAAATGCTCACTGGAAAGAGAAAAGAATGGTCCCACAATTCAGACATGACAGCCTTCCTGAATGTTCTTAGTCCACAGCTCAGGAAATTCTAGGTCCATAACCCAGCCTGGTGGGATCACCGGGAAAGTGGAGTGAGTGCCTAATGACTTGCTTCACTTTTCTTCGTTTGGGGATTTGATATTGTTTCTCGTGGGGTCTTTTTGCTTAGTCTGTCCATGGTGAAACTGGTAAAATAATATTCTTAGGACTTCTTTGAATATATACATGTGGCTCTATATGTAGTATGTGTCTAATGGAGCAAGTGCTCCATACGTAAGGAATGGATAACGATCTAAAAGGCGGCTATGTCGTCTAAACAGAAGTATTTCTGCTTTGATATCATGGATTGCTCCCATTAATACTAAAATAAGGCCGGCCCCAATCCCAACTATGTGCACAGGACCCCCTCCCCACAGAAGAATTCACTTCAGAGGACAGCACTGAAGCTACAGCTCAGGGAGAGGGACATATCTCCTCAGAGCACACAGAAGCAGATGAAGTGGGAGGACCAGAGGACAATCTTCCCGCTCCGAGCAGCCAAAGCACAGAGAGGACCATAGGGCTGGCCCCACTACAAGAGACAAAGTCCCTCACTGACCCACAGTGCTTCAGGGGAGAGTGCTGGAGACACAGTGTGCGAATTGCACCCAATTTGACCCCACCACATTGGGACACAGCACTGAGCGTGTGCAGCAGAACTGCAGGGAGAACAGAGCAACAAAGCCCCAAGGAATACCAAGGATGGACTTTGGGGCCAGGGCATGGCACCCCATTGGACTCCACCAGAAAACACTCCAAGACGTCAATGGGCAGACCTTGAACTATTTACATGCTTTTCTTTTTTTGTTGTTGTTTTGTTTTTTTCTTTTGCTGCTTTGTTTTACTCTGTATTTTTTATTCATATTATTTTCCCTGCAGGTATATCTAGATAAGATGGGAGGAATAAACAATCTGGAGGACAAAACAAGTGATACAAAATTGATGGGGAGGAGGGTGCAGGAGGCCTGGTAGGGTTTGATCAAGGGCAACACAACCAAGAGGAATTGGTGAAGCCCAAATGAAGACTGAGCCTGACAGTAGGATAAGAGGAGAGGAGAGTGAGAGGAGAGGGAGAGGGAGGAGAGAACTAGGAGGCAAAGGGCATTTATGGGGGTCTAAATACAAGCATGTACATATGTAAACATGTTTATGCATGACAATGGGGAAATAGATCTACGTGCATATATTTATAGGATTAGCATTAAAGTACCAGATAGACTATGGGCCTTTGCTCACATCCTCCCATAATGCAAGAACACTTTGTTCTATTGAATTAGCATTTCATGATGCTCACCTTCCTGACACAATTGCTAAAGGAAGGGTAGGTGCGTACGCAAGTGTGGTGAAGAAAGCTGATGGTGTCCAGCTATCAAAAGATATAGCATCTGGGGTCTTAAAGGCTGGAAGATAAACAAGCGGCCAACAAGCCAAGAAGCAAGAAAGCCCACATGGAAGAAGCACACCAGCGTGTGTAATCACGAGGTGCCAATGGGATCAGGTATCAGGAATCAAAGAACAAAAAATCCCATCACTGTGAATGAGGGGGAGTGTGGAATGGTAAGTGTAAGACATGAAAAAAAATAATGATTTATACATTATCAAGAGTTCGTGAGGAAGGGAAGGGGACTGCTGGAGGGGAAAACTGAGGAGCTGATACCAAGGGCTCAAGTAGAAAGCAAATGTTTTGAGAATGATGATGGCAACAAATGTACAAATGTGCTTGACACAATGGATGGATGTGTGGGTTGCGATGAGTTGTAGGAACCCCCAATAAAATTATTTTTTAAACTAACTAAAAAAGATCATTTCAAGAAAATCAGAAGTCAAGAGATGATACTTTAAAAATGATTCAAGTTTAACAGCTGAATCTAAAAAACCAACATTAAGAGATTTAAGTTTCTTGGTGCTTCCTATTATCTTATCTTCATATGCATTAATTTGTTAATTATACTTTACATAAATCAGTGGAAAGCAGCTTAATTTGTCTGAGCATGGTAGAATTTCCAAGCCTACTAAGAATCACTCCCTACGTTTATTTATGTCGTTTGTTGTGTTTTTGAAAATTACTGAAAGTAACGGCAAAGCTAATCTGCTGTAAATGTCTTTTAATTAAAGTGTTTGTAAGAATTTTTTCTCAGTTCAAGCTGTCTCAAAAAAAAAAAAAAGAGATTTAAGTTTATCTATTACTTAAGTCTTTTAACCTACTTTGTTTCTCTGGACGACTTTAAGATCTAAGAAACTAGTGTTAGAAGCTAACACACAGAATTGCTCACAATTTTCTATTACTTTTTTATAAACTCAGTCTTTCATGTTTTCAAGATTGTGACTTTTATTAGCTACTTATACCTTAAGCCATATAATACCATATGCAAATGTGTCAATGGTGTAGGAATTCAATCACCTATTACCTATTGTCTTTCACAAGAAGCATTCATGCATTTTTCAATAGTCTCTTTCAAAATTCATTTCTCACTCAAGCACAGATTTTTCTTAACACAATCCAAAGCACAACATAAGGACGTGACATATCCTAGCTCCCAAATTCCACTCAAAGGGTTATTTGTGGCTAAACAGTGTAAGATAATATAAAATAATAAGTTATAAATTATTAAGCGTTCATGAGGGAGGGGGGAGCGAAGAGGGAGGGAGAGGGAAAAAAGGAAAACGAGCTGATTCCAGGAACCCAAGTAGAAGGCGAATTTTGAGAATGACGAGGGCAATCAATGTATAAGGGTGCTTTACTCAACTGATGTATGTATGGATTGTGATAAGAGTTGCATGAGCCCCAATAAAATGATTTATTTTTTTTTAAGATTCAGTGTTTAGGCAAAGAATATCACTTTCTTATTTTTTATTCAAGCTGTCTTTATATGAAGAGCTGAATAATTTTCCTTGAAATGTGCATTCCAGGATTCAAAGAGTAATTTCACACCAATTTCTGTTTGTTAATTTTATTTTCCCTAGATTTAATATTGGAAATAAGGAAGAAGGAATAGAAAAAGAAAATATCTTTACATCTTAGTATTAATTCACTGAGTTGCCCCTATAATTATGCATTTCAGGTTAAATACATTTCTTTTGTCTATAAAATATTGGGGGGAAAGTTGTTAACCCACTTTCAGAGGTTTATTTACAAATAAACTTTTGATTCAAGACACACAACACTCCAATTCTGAATGCCTAAAATTAAGCCACATATCTAATGTATTTCTTTTGTCTAAAGTTGGTTTTTAACTTTGCTTCTTTCCTACCTGAATACAGCCACAGGATTCCTCAGTCCCCCTTAGGAAACAATCACTATCTGAGTTTTCTATATAAGTTTAGATTAATTTGAAACAGCTGGAATATTGTAGTAACTCTTCAATGTTTCATTTGTAAGGATAAGGATAAAAAAAGAATAAGGATCAAGTTTGTAATATTCTTATTTGAAGAAAAAGCAGCATCACAATACATAAACCAAAGGATTTAGAAATTCTGACTTTTAAACAACAATTTTCTTCTATCTCTAGTACTCCAGTAAGTTCTTTAATTCATCATCCTTAATGTATTCATATAATACAGCCTAAATTCATTTGCAAAAATATAAACCACAAGCCCAAAAGACATTATGTCCACAGTACAGACAATACTGATATAAATATACTATCCACTGAGGGTAAGAATGGAACTATACAGATAATATACAATTTCACAAAAGATTTTGGTTTAAAAAGCAACCTAGCTAAGAGTTTTTGATACGTTCACTTCAAACATCCCATAATACTTGGAAAACATGGGAAATAAAGAAAACTTATAACATAAAAAACGCCTTATTAGTTAGGCCAATTTGAGTCAGGGTGATAAAAGTTCATCCCAAAATCTAGATGATTCCGTTCTCAGCCAGAAGGCGGCAGTATTTTCAGACAGAGAGCACGGCTAGACAACACATTAAACATGATTCTACAACTTTATTCTAGGTAGCTAAAGCAACACAGAAATAAACTGCTTCTTCAAATGTGGTGAAGAAAGCTGATGGTGACTGGCTATCAAAAGATACAGCATCTGGGGTCTTAAAGGCTTGAAGGTAAACAAGCAGAAATCTAGCTCACCAGCCTGTGTGATCACGAGGTGGTAATTGGATCAGGTATTAGGCATCATCAGAACAAAAACTCAAAAATTGAGAATTAGGGGGAGTGCAGATTGGGGAGCCAAAGCCCATCTGTAGGGAACTGGGCATCTCCTTACAGAAGGGCCTCAGGGAGGAGACGAGCCAGTCAGGGTGCGATGTAATATACAACTTTCCTCTAGCTCCTAAATGCTTCCTCCTCCACTCACTATCATGATCCAAGTTCTACCTTACAAATCTGGCTAGACCAGAGGATGTACATTGGTACAGATGGGAACTGGAAACACAGGGAATCCAGGACAGATGATGCCTTCAGGACCAGTGGTGAGAGTGGCGATACCGGGAGGGTAGACTGAGAGTGGAGTGGAAAGGGGGAACCCATTACAAGGATTTACATATAACCTCCTCCCTGGGGGATGGACAACAGGAAAGTGGGTGATGGGAGATGTCGGATGGTATAAGACATGACAAAATAATAATAATTTATAAATTATCAAGGATTCATGACGGAGGGGGAGTGGGGAGGGAGGAGAAAAAATGAGAAGCGGATACCAAAGACTCAAGTAGAAAGCAAATGTTTTGAGAATGATGATGGCAACAAATGTATAAATGTGCTTGACACAGTGGATGGATGTATGCATTGTGATAAGAGTTGTACAAGCTCCCAATAAAATGATTTTTTTAAAAGAAAGAAAGAAACTGCTTTTTAATGTGTTGGAACAGGTTGGAATAGGATTAGAACATGGTTCTGGCTTCCTGAGGACCTGGCTTTTTATTGCTTTCTTCCCAAGAATCCTTCAGCATAAAAAAGATTTGATTTTTAAATAAATTGTCTCTTAAAAACAAACAATAAAATAACCACCACCCAAAAAAAAAAAAACCCAAACACCTCATTACCATTGAGTTAATTCCTACCCACAGGGGAGGGGTTTCCAAGACTATAAATCTTTCCCTCTCTGCCTCCCTCCCCACTATCCACCAGGACTCTCAGAAATCATTAGGAGAGTAGAAAGCCTCATCTTGCTCCTGCAGAGAAACTGAGTTTTCAATTAGCAGCCCAACTTATAACGTACTACCCCATGAAAAAATCTCAGGTACAAGAAGAAAATCAAAAGTGTAGCAGATTTATCTGTTTGCCTGTTTATGGACATTTGAGCTTACCCCCACCACCCAGATTGGGCTATTAGGACTAAAATTGCTATTTACACTCATTCACAAGTCATTGTATAATTGTTTTTCATATCTCTTGAGAAATAACTACTAGATGTATTGCTGTATCATATGAAAATTGCATTTTTTTAACTTGGTAAGAAACTTTCTTCAGTTGTTATACCATTGTACAACCTCTTCACCAACAATGTACAAGGAGGTACCCCCCAAAAAATGGAATTTTCCCCCAAAGCTTATGTAGTTTTTTTTTTTTTTTTCAAAACAACCGTATCGCCTTCAAAGTACTCTCCATTACACTTAATACATTTGTCAAATCTACAATTCCATTCTTGGAAACATTTTACAAACTCATCTGTTTGAATGGCTGACAGCACCTCCCTTACTTTTTCTTCACCTCCTCTATTTCGTCCTCAAATCTGTCCTTTCATGTACCTCTTCATTCACAGAAACAAAAATGTCCCATAGAGCGGGGTCAGGTGAGTAAGAGGTCAAGATGCATGGGGCATGAGAGGCATGCTGCTTTTGCCAAAAACTGGTACACTGAGATGGCTGCATGAGTAGGTGCATTGTCATGGTGGCAAAACCAGCCCCGTTTTCAAACAATTCAGTCCTTTTCTGTCACATGGTTCTGCAATCTTTTCAGAACCTTTAAGTAGAAAGCTTAATGAACAATCTGACCTGCGTTGTCAATATCCAATGCACTGCGTTGACATTTTCATCCATTTGGGAAGCTGATGGATAACCAGAAGAAGGTTTGTCATCCATCAACTTTTTACCTTTTTTGAAACGAGAAAACCATTTATACACTTGTTTTTCCCATAGCGCTGTCCTTGTAAGCTGTGCTCAACATTACAACAGTTTCAGCACCATTTTTCCTGAGCAGGAAACAAAATTTCACAGCCACACGCTGTTCTCTTAAATCAGCCATCATAAAATACAAGGTGTTAGTGAAACTGCTTTTATGAAAAAATTCACTGTGACCAGAGAGAACCTTCCCAGGAGACGCCACTATGTGCACTAACTCGGAGCACGTTGTTTGATGCTTGCCTAACAGGGAAAAAATGTGTACTACGAAAGCTCCACTCTACCTGTGCAGTTCTAATTTTTGGAGGGCTCCCCTCATGTGACAATTTGACTTGGTCAACAGCACTTAGTATGACTGGTATTTTTCATTATAGCCATTCTCTTGGATATGCCATTGGATCTCACTGTGGCTTATGATTTGCATTTATTTGACAATTAAGAATGGTGAGCATGTTTTCAGTGTAGTCATTAGTATATCTCTCTGCAAAATGTCCGTTCAAGTCCTTTCCCCATTTGGGTATATCCATTTAATAAAACATCACCCAGCAACACAAATGAATAAAATTCAACAAACCCTAAACTACCCAGACATCTTACTGCGCACAAGAATCCAGAAAGACATGGGCACAGGCTAAAGACACAAGACATAGAAAACAGGCCTAAGACAACTGAACATCTCCTTACAGAAGCGGGGAGGAGACGAGTCAGTCAGGGTACAACATGTCTATACTAGAAACATAATTCTGAAATGAGGGAAAAATAATTGGTTGAAACATACAATTTTCCTCTAGTTCTTTAATGCTTCCTTGTCTCCACTATCATGATCCCAAGTCTACCTTACAAGTCAGGCTACACCAGAGCATGTACACTGGTACAGATAGGAACTGGAAACACAGGGAATTCAGGATGGATGAACCCCTCAGGACCAATAACAAGAGTGGTGATACCAAGAAGGTAAAGGGAAAGTGGTGGGAGGAAGGGGGAACTGATCACAAGGATGCACATATAACTGCCTCCCAGGGGGACGGACAACAGAAAAGTAGGTGAAGGGAGACATAGGACAGTGTAAGAGATGAAAAACTAATAATAATGTATAAATTATCAAGGGTTCATGAGGGAGGGAGAGTAGGAGAGGTGGGGGGAAATGAGGAGCTGATACCAAGGGCACAAGTAGAAAGCAAATGTTTTGAGAATGATGATGGCAACAAATGTACAAATGTGCTTGACACAATGGATGCATGTATGTGTTGTGATAAGAGGCCCCAATAAAATAATATTTTTTAAAAAGGGAAACAGGCCTAAGAAATTTATAATAATGATAACCACTCAGTGGTTCCCCAGTGTAGGAAGCTGGAAAAGGCTGTCGACAAAGGCACAAGATTATTTTCGCAGAAGATGGAATGCTCTGTGCTTAGCTTTTTCTTTGGGATAGTCAATACATGTGTGTATACTTGTACATTTTAAATGTGTGTGTTTTATTACGTGCAAATTGTCATATTTTTAAAACCACATGAAGAATCATGAGGCTTTTTTTTTACTGCAACCAACATTTTTTCCTTCTTTCTGAATTATGTTTCTTACATGGACAAGAAATGCTGACTCACTGACACACTACCATCAAGCTGCTTCTATCTCATACCAACTCCACGCAGGGCTTCCAAGGCTGTAAACTTTTATGGGAGCAGACAGCCTCATCTTTCTTCCAAAGAGTCGCTGGTCAGTCTGAACAGCCAAACTTGCAATAACCCAAAAGTCACCTTATACAAAAGTTTTAAAACTCCTGGGTTATGCTGAACTGATATTTGACTCTAAATTCTAGGCTCAGGGTCCCTTCCAGGCAAAAAAGCAAGTTTATATTTGACTAAGAGACCCTCCTATTCTTAATTTCGATTTATTTTATAAAACTTCAGCTAACTACTAAGAGAAAATGAATTAAAAAATAAGGCACACTATTTTGACAAGTGTATTTACTTTGTTCCTACCACTTCCTGTCCCTCCAATCCTTGGTCTTAAAGCTTCTTAGAAGACTCTCATCATTAGTTATAATAGGCATATTATTAATGACTTCTGGCTTCTGGAATTTATTTTACCATTAAAGAGCATATTAAATGTGGACAAATGCCTCATCTGCTTGAAGGAGATCTGTGATCATAACTAACATTTTAAGTAGTTTATCTTATAAATTAGGCCACATTATGAATAATTTTAATTGAGTAAAAAGTAGTTTAGTATCCAATTAAAATAAGCAAATATTTTTGCTCAATATGGAAATGAAAAAATAAATATATACGGTTGCAATAAAAACTAGATATACAAAAAAATTTAAGTGAGGAAACCTTAAAAGGTTAAAACATTTCTAACATTGTAGAGTTAGTTACTTCTTAATCAAGATCAACCATACATATGTATGCACTCACTCATTCACTCATTCAGTATTTCTCTTCAGCTAAGGGCAGTCTAACAGGAGGAACCCTGACGGCATAGTGGGTTACTTCAGGCTGCTCACTGCAAAGCCGGCGTTCAAAACCAGCAGCTGCTCCACAGGAGAAAGAAAAGGCTTTCTACCCTTGAAAAGACTGATCCTCTCAGAAACCCACAGGGACAGTCATTGAGTTCAATGGCAGCAAGTTTGGTTTGGTTCTGAAGGAACTACCAAGATTCCTAATTAAGTTCAGAGACTTGTACACTAAAGATGGCTAAAATGACAAATATTTCTTATGTTTCTCCCAAATAAGTGTTTTAAATATTATTTTAGAATAATTACTTTAAACAGCATGTATTTCTATGTGTATAAAAGATATAAATTCATTCTTGAATATTTAATGTAGTCTCATCACAAATTAAGCTGGCTACCTCAATATTTATGACATTTTTGTAAGAACTGTGCTGATGAAGGGAAGCATGTTGACTTCGCAGTGTGATAGGTGAAGTGAGAATATACATTCAAATCTCTGCCACCTAAATTATCCAATTGAATGTCATTTTAATGTATTATTCCACATGATTACAATCCTCTTAGATTATAGACTACAGAGTATTTTAAGAGTTTTAAATGTAATAGTAATTTAATCTTAATAAAAGAGGTTCCAAAATTTGGATGCTATTGAAATTATCTCCATCCATGATATGCTGTTTACCAATTACCTGACAATTTTAAAACCTTTATTTAAGCTCATGTGTTATCTTCAGTCAGGCACCTACTCATATCTTTTACGTCTGCTCTCTCACATAATTAATATTTAAAATATGGTTTTCCTTTGCCCAGCAGATTAACTTTTTAAAAATCTGTTTCCTCGATCAGCTTAAAGAACTTTTTCATGCATCTTCTACATAAGATATGGTTGAGACAGACAAGAGTCTAATTCATCTGTGTCTTTTCGTAAAACCAGACAGTTGACCACGAGTGAATAATAAACAGAGGAAGAAGAATCTCTACTTTCTGGGGATAGTTGATGTTTCCATAAATCCACTTTCTCTCACATGCTGGCTAACTTGTCCTCATCCCAACCTCTACACCTAAGCCTTGTTACATAGACAAAGATTTCTAGTGAGCCCATGTGAGAAACAGAATGACAGTCGTAAGGAAGAATGTGTTAAAAGAAAATGTTTCTAACAGAACTTTCACAGCAATGAAATGGGCTCCAATCAAGCCTAAACCTTGTGGGATACATGCACACAGGTGTGTAGACATGTAGGAACATACAACACACACATGCGGGGGGGGGAGTCTATTAAAAGGTGTCCCCAAATCTGTACTCCCTCAGGTAGGAGGGAAAAGGGGTGGGGGAGACGATAAATTGTTGGAAAATAACAACACGTAATATTAATGTATAAATGAGCATAAATTTTCTTACCGGCAGGTTTGCATATCAAATACAAATTTAAAAAGTGTCAAAGGACACAGGGCTCTAAGTGTGTTGCTAAGTTATTACCTTACTATACTAACCTTATGTGTGCACATTATAAAAATCATCCATTTGTGTTACAAGAAATTACTTTGGGCTAACACTGGAAACACACTACCTGATGTGAATTCTAAGAGGCAAGCTACTCATTAATCATCATCCTGAAACATTCATCACACATCAACATAAAATATTTTACCTCATTGTTTAAAATTTCAAGCAAATGGGGCATCCCAAAGATTCACCTGCAAAAAACTACATTTTTCTACCCCTGCAGCAGTCAGCCCCTGAAATGCCTGCCAATGTATTCTGAGAGGTCAGTGTAAACAGAGTTCTGTGCTGTTGCAACTGGGGTGCAATTGACTCTGTTTAGCACAAAACCCTCTTGTTTGCATATTAACAAAAACACATTAAAAATAAAATATTCCATCAAGAAATAAAACAAACATGGTACCACTGGCTTTAAAATCCTAACCTATTGGTTCCAATAACATTATTTATTTGTATAACGACTTGATCTTTCAGTGAAATTCTAAATTTCAGTAATATGCATAGCTAATACAGCTAATGAATGGTGGTGAGGGAGCATTAAATGTTTTCATTTAAAAAACAATATACATAAGTCATCTCATCAACACCTCGGCCAAACCCAATTGCTAGATCAAAATGATTCTCAGGCTACGATTCAAAGCTTGCACCTGCTTGATGCAAACAGTTGGAAGGTTGGCAACTGAGATCTACTCAGAGATGCCGGGAAGACTGGCCTGGAGGTGTGCTCCTAGAAGCTCACTAGCTGGAAACCCTATGGAGCAGTTCTCCTCTGTGTGGTCGCCAGGAGCGGGAATCAACCTGACAGCAAGGATCAGGATTTCAGATTGCCTGACATGTATCTAATGCCTTCGACTCCAGGTATTCTAGTATGGTTTCAGTCAAGCTTTCTGAGTCTCATTTTCTCCATTTGTGGTAGGGAACAGGAGTAGCTCTCTACATTTAATGTAAATGAGATTATGCTTCCTTATATATAATTACTCTGGATGCTGCCTGGAAGTCCTTCATAGATAAAGTAACTGAAATATGCCTTAAACCTTCACTTACATGGAGAAAATAAAATTAAGGGGTTTTAGGGTTTAAACTAGACCTTTAAAGTTCTATAATATGTAAGATTCCTATCATCTCTCATAAATTTGAAACATCCAGTGCAAAAATAACAAAAATGCAAATGAACCATTATTTTAAGAAACATTTATCTTCTCCTGGATCGCTCTGGTGGCATAGTGGGTGATACATCGGGCTGCTATTCACAAAGTTAGTAGTTCAACGTCGCCAGCCACTCCTCAGGAAAAGAAAGAGGCTTCCTGCTCCCATAAACATGGGTAACCTCCCAAACCCAAAGAGTTTATAAACCCAAAGAAAGCCCTATAGGGGTTTTGTAGGACTTAAGACCGACAGGATCACCACGGAGCAGAATGAACTCGAAAGCAGTGGGTTTATTTTCATTCTCTTGTTTTGTCCTCTATTTTATCCCTTAAATGAATACTACAAAAAAAACCCATAGGGTTTTATAAACTTAAACTCTAGATTTAATAAATGTTGTAACCCAAATTACAATGCAAGAACCATTTTTAACACTGGTATGAGTCAAGATCCAGTCCTGTCGATAATAAACTCTTGTAAATTAAGACTGGCATCTTTGCATCTCCCTCTAGTATCAGGTCTTTCCTAGATGATTATTTCAGAGCCAGAATTCAAGGAGCACAGGCTTTCATTTTGTGCAGATAAATTCAATCAGAATATCAAATGTAAAGGGACAGCTCTTTAAAATAGAGAAAATGAAAATGTAAAAAGACAGCACTTCAAAATACAGAGGAATGAAAATCCTGAGTGGCAGAGAGTCTAACCAGCCAGTCAGCAAGCTTGCAATCTGCTAATAATGAAATTATTGTTTATGGGAAAGGCAGAAATGCTAGACTAGAAGGAGGGAAAGACAGAATGCAAATAGCTATCATTGAATAGTCTGACAAAAACATAAAGCCAGGTCAATCTGTTCTCAGTGATCATAACACTTACAAAACAAAACTTGCATACACTATAAAAACACAGATGTCACAAACACTTAATTCTCTAACATTTGTTTACAGCTTACATAATAATGCTTAATGAGCACAAAAGCTAAAGGAACATATTTTCCCAAGTTTTCCACACTGAGTATCTGCTGACCCACAAAAAAGAACATGATACATCAGTGCAGTTTCTCAGGCACAATAGCAACTGGCCTGATAAAAAATAGTTAAGGAAAAGAATTCCAGTTATTCTCTGGTGTCAGACTTTACCATTTAGATTCAAACTCTGTGTAATAAATTTGACTCGCATATCCACTTAATTTTGTTGGTTTCCATGTACCACCTTTGTTCTATGGTCTGTCTGGGTAAAGCTTTGTTCTATTTTCCAAGGCTGGAAAACTGTGGGGCTTTTTTCCTAACCCACAATATACATTCTTTTCCAAGTCTCTTCAGTTTTAACATCCCAATGAGAACACTCTGGAAGCCTGGTAGAATAAGTGGTTATGCGTGGGGCTGCTACCCACAAGGTCAGCAGTTTGAAACAAGCTGCTCCAAAGAAGAAAGACAAGACTTGCTTTAAAAAAAAAGAAATCATCTTATTGGGGGCTCCTACAACTGATCACAATCCATCCATAAATCCATTGTGTCAAGCACATTTGTTGCCATCATCATTTTGAAAATATTTTCTTTCTACGTGAGCCCTTGGTATCAGCTCCTCATTTTTACCTTCCCTCCCCCATGAACACTTGATAATGTATAAATTGTTATTACTTTTCATGTCTTGTACTCTCCAATGTCTCCCTGCACCCACTTTTCCACTGTCCATCCCCCTGAGAGGGGAGGTCATATGTAGATCCTTGTCATCAGCTCTCCACACAAGGCTTTCTACTGCCATTAAGAGGTACAATCTCAGAAACCCACAGGAGTTCTACCCTGTCTTATAGGATCGCTGAGTCAGAATCTACCCATTGACTGTGAACTTTGAATGAGAACTCTAAGAGCCAATGTTAGTATAGGATGTCAACGTTCTCATTTATTTTCATGAGAATTGTAACTACAAAAACATGGCTCACAATTTTTCGATCTCCATCAACTGCCGTGTCTTCTTTGATTATATCAAAATGTATGCTACCTTCCTAATCCTGGCCTTAGAATATTTCATCTTTTTAATTTAGGTCTTAATGTTGCTGTGTTAGCCTGGGTAGACTGGAGAAACAAATTCATTAACATAGATATATGCATGAATTTGTTTCTCCCATATATATATGGGAGAGGTTTATATACAAGAGGAATTGAACATTGAGAAAACATCCCAACCCAGTCCAGTCGAAGGTCATGAGTCTGATATTAGCCCATATGTCCGATACCAATCAATAAAGTCCTCTTCAGACTCATGAAACACATGCAATGAAGCCACATGCAGGACGATCACAAGCCAGTGAGTACAAAGTCTTTGGGTCCAGTGACATTGTAAGCATCTCAGCACTGGCAGGGGTCTCTCTGCGGCTTCTCCGGCTTCCAAGGTCTGGTTGCCTCCATGTGGTTTGTCTTCTGCCTCCAAGGAGGAAGTACCAGATTTCTCAGAATTCTCAGGAGAAGGCCATGCCCACAGAAATCTCATTGGCTATCGCCAGATTGACAGCCCCGACTCCACCCGCACACTCTTAATCCTTAAATTGACACCAGATTAGGTGACTACCACAGTCGCCTTTTTCTTTTTTTAAAAACTTCCCTTTGAAACGACTGACACACCCACCCCCTCCAGCTCTCTGCTCCCATCACTGCAAGACATATTGTATTTGGTCTGGAGTCACAATATTTCATTCCTCCCCTCCTGTTCAGTTAAGCTTCCATCTCCACATATACTCAGAATGCTCTGATCAAACTCACCAAGATCAAATCATTGTCTTCCTTTCTGCTCTCATCCTACTTGATAATCTCCTACCTACAAAAGAACCTGAGATTGTGAGTATGGTCTTCTATATTTGCAAGACCAACTGTGACATTCTCTCAAAAAGTTCACTACAATCAAGTCAACGCTGGCACATAGCTACCCTATGTAAAATAGAACACATAGGGTAGAACTGCCTCTGTCGGTTTCCAAGATGGTATAACACTGTTCAGATAGTGTCCCACTACATATATGTCTATGGTCCTTGAGGTTAAAAACTAGTTCCAAAATCCTGATATTGAGAACAGGCATAGTAGATATAAACAGACATACTAAACACACCAACTCTTCACATGCAATACATGGATCTCAAGTCTCTTGTTGTCAAGATGATTGTGCTGCTATGCATAGGATGGTAGAGTACATGTCTGTTTACCAGTATATAATATGGTGTTCTAATCACACGACCCCCTAATTCACAGAATATACAATGGATGTTATGTGACTCATACCTGCACACTTCAATGCACCTCTAGAACGGGACCCAGCCTGCAGCTTAGATCCTTGGGATAGGTCCAAATATTCTGCCTGCGTCTTGCTAGCTACCATGTCCTAGATGCCATCCATACCTTGCTACTGCAATGCAGACCCCTTCCCAGTAATAATCAATGCCTTCTCCTCACAAGGTAAGTCAGCAAAGCTGCACCAAAGTCACCACAAACTTAGAGCATTCACAGTATCAAGAAAGCCTTCTTCTGTAGCTCACACAAACTGAACTTTCTTGAATATTCAAACCAACCTAGGCTAAGCCTGATCCCAGTACATCCTGTGAGCATAGACTGGGGTGGCAACCCCCCACACGTTCCCTACCTCAGACTCCTGACGAGCCATTTCCCATCAGCTGGACACCAAGATCCCAACACAGCTTCACATGTGTCCCTTTCCCTGGCTTCCTCCCAACAACAGTGCAAGCTGGGTCTCGTCTAAGTAATGGCACGTGTCCGTACACATTTTCCTAAAGCAAAGTCGTTGCATCACCACTAGGGTCATACATGACACAAAATTCCTATCAAGCATTTAACTCTTCAAATATCTCAGAAAAGTACAGAAATCACTGTGAAAAATATGCTCCAAAATAATGCCAAGCTCTCCGAGTACTTTCCTAAAAGAAAGAATATCTACAATTGTTTCTTCATCATCCTCATCACTTGTACACAAGCTGAGGGAGAAATATGTAAGATCAGGTTTAGCAAGCAAACACCTGACATGGCAAAGCTAAAGAATGAAAAACATGTTTTGTTTTGTTTTTCCTACCAATGGACTTAGGAGGCAATCAGAAAATATTAAATCATGAAAACACAGAAATCATGGCCCTATTCCATTTTATATCTAAATTTAGTTCCTACCTACATTTGAATCCATTCTTTATCTTAATTCAGCTCTAGTGATCTTTTCCCAAAAAAATCTCTTGATTAACGCAAACTTCCTTTTTGAATTCCCTCCATACAGTTTTTGTCTACTTTGTCTCTGCCTGGGTATGTTCTGCATTCACTCTAACTGTTGTGGCATCTGTATAAATACTTCTCCTTTGTTTGGAGAAGCATTTTTTACCATTTATTTTACACTATAATTTTCCACAGAGCTGCCTCCCAGGAACCTTCTGGCTATAAATATTCACATATTTGCAATGGTGCTAAATTCCTGTTAAAAGAATGATTTACAATCTCTGTGCTCTGGTAGATTAGCATGTATCTTGATGGCTGCACAGATCCTTGTCAGAAAGTTGCAAATAAATAATCCTTTTCTTTATTTAGCCAGTAAAAAGTAACTTAATGAACTTTTATCTTTTGTTTAAAGATTAATTCATGTTGCTATCAGAACTTTAACAAATTAGAAAGCCCTTCTTTGAGCTGGCACAGTTCTTGGCTGTGTAGTGATGGTTTTATTATGCTAGGTTAATTGCTATATGTTGATTTGTACATGTCAACTAATAAAGAAGCTACTCATGTCAAACACCTGCTTTTATGCCACACCTCATAGATAAAAAAACTTAAGAAAACATGCTCACAAAAATGTATTTGACAGTATTCTGGGGCGCAGATATCCAATACAAGAATGCATACGATCCCTGTCACTATTCTCAAATATGTCGGTAATGATTAAGGCAATAAAAGAACTTGATCTGCTTTTCAGAATTCTATAGAGCACGTTTTCTTATTTTTAATAGATGGCTCTTTTATTCGGCAGCAATACTTTCGGACTCGCCTTCATCTATTTCTGAAGGTGGTGTCTGTTTCCATCATTATAACAGTCCACTGAAAAATTCTATGCTCTTCGATTTACACCACAGCCAAGCAGCAGTTTTGGCATCCTTGAGGGAGTTCCTTTTAAATGCTCCTTGAGTTTGCGAAACAGAAAATAGCTTGAACAGCTAAGAACTAGACTGTAGCCTGGACATGGTAAGGTTTCCCAATGGCATTCTACAGGACAGTCCTTGCCAACCTCGACAAATGAAAAAGCACACTGTCATGTTGAAAAACTTCCCCAGTCCAACTTTGCCGGCCCTTTTCCTCAATGATGCCATTGTCAATTTTCTTAAAACTTCTTCCCCAAAAGCCCTCATGACCACGTGGTGTCCGTCAAGAAAAGCCACTAAGATTACTTCCTCCTCAGAATGGATTAATGAATGAATGAATGAATGAAATAAAAGCCAAAGTAGTCTGAGCTGAACTCTCTGCTTTGAAGTTCATTAATCAAGCAGGTCCTCTTCGAATCCAGTTTTCACTGACTTTGATCTCTGGATCATATTGGTAGATCCAAGATTTGTCCTGGTTACATTTGTTCCAAAAAATCATATTCATTTGCTTCAATCTTACTTCAAAGACTAATGGCTCAGCTCTTTTTGATCACTGATCTTCATTTGAGGATACATTTTTGGCACTCATAGAGTCGAAAGTTTACTGAAGTCCAGGTACTCTCTTAAAGTTGAAAATGAGGACCCTGGTGAGTGTCCAAACTTAATGGTTATTGCATCAGTAGTAATTCTACCATCTTCCCCACCAGCTTCAGGACTAAGGCCAGTTTCTCACTCATCAAGGTTGACAGTAGTCCACCTTCCTTTTTTCTTGGCTCACCTTGACAGCCATCCCAAAATTTGTTCAATGCTTGATTCATCTAAACACTGTTCTATGGGGGAACACTCCTGTGGGCTTGTAGCAGAGCAGATTCAATGACTTGGGAAGAGGTTCACTTGAATTTTGTTAACATTTTACGTTAGTCCTGACTGCAAACTCGTTTTCTTCCATGGCACAGTGTTTTTCTTTTGTTTGGTTGGTTGGGGTTTTTTAACACCACCCCCAGAGACTGAGATAAGTGTATTTCTGAGAGAACTTGCCTGTAGCCATCCACTGATACCAGAGACTTGTCCAAATACATTTTGCAAGGAATGAACCCATGAGCTAAACCTTAATAAATAAAAATTTAAAAATTCTCGTTCATTGCTTTCGAGTCAATTCTGACTCATAGTGACCCTGTAGGACAGGGCAGAACTACTCCTCTGAGTTTCCCAGACTGTACGTCTTTGCAAAAGTACAAAGCCCCATCTTTCTCCCTCAGAGCAGCTGCTCGTTTTGAACTGCTAACCTTGTGGTTAGCAGCGCAACACATAATCACTATGCCACCAGGGCTTCTTGGAACTCTGATATCAACATTTTTTTTTACTTACCTTCATATATACACAACTTGTAAAACTCAGTAGCAAGAAGCGGCTGAATGTTTAAATTAGGCAAAAGACATGACCACTTTACCAATGAAAATGCATGAATCACAAAGCAGCACTGGAAAGATACTCAACATTTAAAAGCAAACTGAAAAGCATGATGTGAATTGAAAGCATAATGAGACTTCACCACATATCCACTAAAATAATGAAAATAAAAAACTCAGCATCACCAAACTTTGACAAAGTAGTGGCGTAACTGGGAATGGTGGGGATGCAAACAGTTCCAGCCACATTGAAAACATGTTGGCAATTACTTATATAGTTAAACATACTTTAAACATACCATACAACCAAGGAATCCCACTCAAAGTTATCTACAGAAATGTTAACAGCATTTTATTCATAATGAACAAAAACTAGACACAAATTGTGGCATATTATACAATGGACCACCACAAAAAAACGTTTAAACTATGAAAAATACTGATTCTGGAAACCACATGGGTGAATGTCAAAGCAAAATGCAGATCAAATAAGGGTAAAAACAAACTGCACAGGTCTGATTCAAGTTATTTGAAATTCTGAGACAGATAAAATTATGATGATAAAAGCTGATAAATATTGTCCAGAGACAAAAGTAGGTAAAGAGATTTAATGTAAATGGCACAGAGAACTTCTGTGGGTGGTGGAAATGTTATGTATCTTGATAATGGCGAGATGATGGTTTGTACATGTGCATTTGCTAAAAGTCACCCAACTGTACACTTACGAATTTTATGGTATCTATGTTAAAAGTCAATAAATCTGGTTTTAAAAATTCAGACCAAAACAATTACAAGAATCTACATATAACCTCCTTCCTGGGGGAACAGACAACAGAAAAGTAGGTGAAGGGAGATGTCGGACAGAGCAAGATATGACAAAATAATAATTTATAAATTATCAAGGGTTCATGATGGAGTGAGAACGGGGAGGGAGGAGAAAAATGAGGAGCTGATGCCAGGAGCTAAAGTGGAGAGCAAATATTTTGAGAATGATGAGAGCAATGAATGTACAAATGTGCTTTACACAATTGATGTATTATGGATTGTGATAAGAGTTGTATGAGCCCCTAATAAAATGATTTTTTAAATAAATTAATTTAATTATTTTTTTAATTAAGACCATAATAGTAATAAAAGCACATAAGAAAACCACATAAGAAAGCAATAGGGTTCATAAACATTAAAAAAACATGCATTCCTAATGTAAAGAATGCATGGTGATATGTAATTATAACCCTCACTACCTAGGCATACTTCATTTTAGTGCATTTTGCCCTTTGCAGGTATTGTAGGGTTTCTTTTGGGTTTGGGGTTTTCTTTTTTTTTTTGGTGGGGCGGTGGGGGTAGAGTTCCTTATCCAATTGAGGACTGTGGCATTCTATAACAATTATGCCTGTTGGCGCCATTTCTGCATCAGCATGTATTCACTTCATTTCTTTGCATCACATTTCAGTAATTCTCCAAGCATTTTCATAATGCTGGTGCACATTTAAGAGATATAAACATTAACTTTGATGTGTACTAGGAAACCAAAAAGGCATGTGACTTACTTTATTCCACTATCGAGGTGGTCTGGCACTAAGTCAGAAACATCTCAAAGCTAAGCCTATAGTTACTCTCCAAAGATTTGCCGCAAATCTTTAACAAGTGAAGACCAAAAAAAATCTTTAAAAGAGTACTATGGACTCTTACTGTAAATAACTTCTATTCTGTTTGATGGATTTAAAGTAGTCACGGGAAAAGTATACCTGGCCCTTAAGGGCTGTAACATCAAGAGTAGGGAATTCTTAAATGTATTGAAATGCAGCTGCTGAAAAAGAGGCCCTACTGTAAGGTGTATCTAAACAAAATACAAGTTTCAATGCCTTTTGAGAAATGGGCTTAAAAAGAAACACTAAGCACAGTAAAAGCAAACAGGTAATAATGTATCTAAACAAAATACAAGTTTCAATGCCTTTTGAGAAATGGGCTTAAAAAGAAACACTAAGCACAGTAAAAGCAAACAGGTAATAGGGAAAGAAGAACAACGACACAGTTCCTTTAGGAGAACACTAAAATGAGTAGGGATAGGTGGTCTAATAATGTCCAGAGCAGGACGACATCGAAAGAATGTCCTGCACTGCCTTGAAAGGACAGAACAATTTTCCATTAGCAAAGCTTACAGTAGAAACAGCAAAATGTCCAATCTGTCCTGCTGTTGAGTACCTTTGAGTCTGACTCACCTCATCATGACCCCAAGTGGCAGGGGCGAGCTGTCCCCAAAGGTATTCTAGGCTGGGGTCCTGAGAGGAGCAGGCCACCGAAGCACTGCTAGATGGGCTTGGGACGCCAACCTTTCCATTAGCAGCCAAGCACTTAACTGTCACACATGACCATGCTCCTTGTGATTTGTGCAGCGGCATTCCAATTTCTTAGTCATATAAGTACTTTCTACCAAAGAGCAAAATAGAATCACTATTTTGTTGGTTCTGAGGTAAAAAAGTACGTATCTACATTAAAAACATCATTGTCCACATGGAAGAAAAGCCTGTCCATCAGGCCAGTTGTCATGAGGCGCGATCACGTTGACTGTAACTCACAGTGACTTCCTTAAGCTCCTTTAAGTAAACACCTATCATTGCCTAGTTGCATCTTAACAGAAGTTCATCTTCCCTTACTAAAATATTAATGAAATACCAGCAAAAAAAATGTAAAAACTGAAATCAGTGAATCTAAGTCTATGTGTGTGCATGTGTTTGTACAATAAACCATGGATTCATGTCTGAATATACCGAGATGTAAATCATTTCCAAAAAAGCATTGAAATAATCTAGTAATAGGATAAACAATGAAAAAAAAGTATAGCTGGAGAGATTTTGACACCATAATGTGACCTAAGAGACCCTTAATCAAACAATGGATCCACTTACAATATTCTATATATCGCTGATTTTCTAATAGATAAAATGATGGATTCAAATATACGACACTCAGAGATTAAGATCTTATTGAAAGTGAAGTAAATGTTCAATAAATAAGCACTTCTCACAGGTTTGAAAATATAATAATGTACTTGCAGCAAAGGCACATTCAGGAATTAAACTTCAGCTGAAAGAACCACTAATTATCGTGGTTATACAACACAGTAAAAGAGCAAAATTGTACTCATGCAGTAAAAACTGTAACTGTGGTGTATCACCAGAACAGAAAGAAGCCCCACGTGGATCTACTGAGCTTTGTATCTACTGTTGTATTTTAAGACTGCTGCACTGCATTAATTAGTTTATATGTCTATTAACTAAAGAGCCCACATGGGCTTTTGCACTTGTCAAGATCACTACCCGTGCAGCTTCCTCCAAAGACATTACCTCACAGGGAAGTAAGAGTCATGCACAAATTCCCCATTCATAGGACAGCCGTGTCCTCATAACTCAGTTACAACTGCAATAAATTAAAATATACTAGGGGTTACAAGCTATTACATTTCCTCTCACTTGACACCTTTACAAAAGCAAAAAAAGTCTTCTGACATCAATTTACTCCATATTTTAAATTTACTTTATTAAGCAAGTTTCCAACAACGTCACGTCTTAAATACTATATTAAGTACTTCACTTCAATGTGGAACTTAAGAATTGGCAAGACATTGTATTAGTCTGGGTACTTTAGAGAAAACAAATCCACAGAAACTCAAGTATAAGAGAAAGTTTTATGTAAAGGTTAAATGCGCATCAAGAAAATATCCCAATCCAGTGCTGCCCAAGCCCACAAGTCCAACATTAACCCATTAGCCCATATGTCCAACACCAATCCACAAAGTCCTCATCTCACAAAACAGACACGATGATGCCGACTGCAGGGGGTAAGCCGAGTCAGTGAACATGTAAGCATCTCAACGCTGGCAGGGGTCTCCACACGGCTGCTCCAGCACCCAGGCCTGCATCAGGGGTAGGTCCATGTGGCTTCTCCTCAGGGATGTCTTGCAGGAAGTGAGCCTTGCCAACTGAAGCAGGGAAATGCAAAGGCAGCTGCACCCTGGTCCGACCATCAGAGAGCAAGAGACCCGAGAACTAGAAAGGTGAGGCTCACTGAGCCATTTATCCCTCTGCCCGTCAATTAACCCTACAAGTGTTTATCAGCCAGGTTGGCACAATAAACTAACTCAGACATATTAGTCACTTTCCCATTCAAGGTTGGTCTTACTACATTGATATTCTTTTACTATCTTAAGATATTGTAATACATTAAATGTTAACATATAATTAATGATGTAATATCGATATATAGTATATTGGCATATTAAGTATACTGTGTTGCATAATATATTGCACAACATTAATACTTAAGGGAAAATTAAAATAATTCCAGCAGCTAGGTGAACAAGGAAGCCTAGGTGGTATAGTGCGTTACACACTGGGCTCCTAGATGCTGAGTGAGAACAATGAGGTGAGGATTTACAGCCTCAGAAATTGACTGGACAAGTTCTCCTACAGAGTCACCAGGACTCAGAATGGAACCGATGGCAATTACTAGCGGCTGGGAATGGCGAGGAGAGGGAAATTAGGAAACGTTCAGTGATGACTGAAGATTTACTGAATTTGTTTAAGATCATTCAAAATTTTAGGAAACAGTGGTGATGATGGTACACCATGAATGCAATTAAGGTCGCAGGCTTTTATAATGGTTGAAATGACAAATTAAAAAATCATATTACCACCCAAAAAATTTTAAGTGTCAGTCAGGGTGGGGAGTGGGGGAGTACAGGAAACAGAACCTGTGCGTTTAGTTATTATTCTTTGATTATTTGTAGTAGCACTTAATCATGAACAATTTCATTTTGTTTCTATTTTTGTTTTGACCGTACCATTACTTTCCTAGTACTCTTCAGTTAACATTTTCTGCACCATTTCAATTTTAGTGTATATGATGCCTACTCAAGCTTACCTAGAAAAAGACAAAGTCTTAAAAAGATGTTTACTTATGAAACACACAATTCAAAATGCACGTAAATCAGAAGATAGAATCAGCACTCTCTGGCAAGTTTGTCAGATATATAATTTAGAGTTTAATAGACAAGCAGAGAAATTACAAGCGGGTATGTGGAATTAGAAATTGGCCTATGGGCAGGACTAATCCACCTAAACGAGCAAAAGAAAGACCAATGTCAGAGTTCCTTACCAGCTAAGAACATGGACAACGTAGAAACAGGGAGAGATCTTTAAAAAGAAGACAAAGGGATCTAATACCCCGCCTCATGCCCCACCAAAAATAGACAAGGGTCGGGGATGCTGGCATCTAAGAACAAGTTCTAAAGACAACTCAGAGTTAACATCTTTGAGACCTTCTCTACAAAATCCAAAGTAGGATCTTCTTTTCTGTGAAAGCTCTGTACCTGATCACACTTCTGTTTACTGACCATACTGTATGGGGACCATTCCATTCCACCCAGTTCTTGCCCTTCTCTCACATTCTGAATGCCCTGAATGCAGGAACCACTGTTTACCATACCTGTGTCCCAGTGTCTGTGCCTAACAGTGAGTTGCCCAAAAGGGCTACTGAATTGAACTTAAGTAAAAATATTTTTCTAAACATTTTATGATTGATAACATTTCTTAATATTTACCCTTTCAACCAGACTTCACCCCGCTGCTCCAAGATGTGAATGCAACAGACCAGCATGAAGCAAGGAACCAACAGAGAGGTCTGAGGGGCCGGCCCCAATCACAACTACATGGAAGAATTTACTTCAGAGGACAGTCCATCCTCCCCCCAGAAGAATTTACTTCAGAGGACAGCACTGAAACTACAGCTCAGGGAGAGGGACATGTCTGATCCAAGCACATAGGAACAAATGAAGGGGGAAGAAGAGAGAGTTGAGCACATCCTGGCCCACCAAGCCTGAGGATGATATCCCTGCTCAGAGCAGCCAATGCACAAAGAGGACAATATGGCTGGCCCCACCCCAAGACACGACATCCCTGACTGACCCATATCCTTACCGGGGTAAAACACTGGAGACACAGTGCAGGAATTGTGCCCAATCTGACCCCACAATAGCTAGGGAAAACATTAAGGGCATGCAACAGAACAATAAGGGGAGCAGAGCAAGGAAGTCCTGAGGGAATACCAAAAATAGACTTTGAGGCCAAGGCAAGGCACCCCATCAGACTAAACCAGAAAACACTCCTAAAGGTCAACAAACAGACCTTGAACTATTTACATGTTTTTCTTTTCTTTTTTTTGTTAATGGTTTTGTGTTGTTGTTTTGTTTTCTTTTGTTGGTTTGTTTTTTTCTGTCTTGTATTTTGTGCATATTATTATCTCTGCAGGTCTATTTTTTTGTGGAAAGTTGAGATGTATTTATTTATTTTTGTCAACATAACCTTTTTTAAACATATTATTGGGGGCTCATAAAACTATCATCAGAATCCATACATACATCGATTGTGTAAAACACATCTGTACATTCTTTGCCCTCATCATTTTCAAAGCATTTGCTCTCCACTTAAGCCCTATGCATCTGGTCCTCTTTTTTCCCCCACCCTCGCCGCTTCCCCTTCCTTCCCTCATGAGCCCTTGATAATTTATAAATTATTATTTTTGTCATATCTTGCGCTGTCCAACGTCTCCCTTCACCCCCTTTTCTGTTGTCCGTCCCCCAGGGAGGAGGTCACATGTAGATCCTTGTAATCATTCCAACCCACTCTCCCTCAACCCTCCCAGTATCACCACTCACACCCATGGTCCTGAAGGTATCACCCACCCTGGATTTCCTGTGCCTCCAGCTCCTATCTATACAAGTATACATCCTCTGCTCTATTCAGACTTGCAAGGTAGAATTCGGATCATGATAGTGGGGGTGGGGAGTGGGGAGAAGGAAGCATTTAGGAACTAGAGGAAAGTTGTATTCATCATCGGTGCTGCATCGCACCCTGACTGACTCATCTCCTACCCTAGACACCTCTGCAAGGGGATCTCCAGTGGCCGACAAATGGGCTTTGGATCTCCACTCTGCACATCCTTCTTCATTCACTATGGTAAGATTTTTTATTCTGATGATGCCTTATACCTGATCCCTTCGACACCTCGTGATCGCACAGGCTGGTGTGCTTCCTCCATGTGGGCTTTGTTGCTTCTGAGCTAGACGGCCGCTTGTTTACCTTCAAGCCTTTAAGACCCCAGATACTATCTCTTTTGATAGCCAGGCACCATCCGGTTTCTTCGCCACATTTGCTTATGCACCTGTTTGTCTTCAGCGATCACATCATGGAGGTGTGCACCCAATAATACGACTTTTTGTTCTTTGATGTCTGATAACTGATCCCTTCGGAACCACGTGATCACACAGGCTGGTGTGTTCTTCCATGTGGGCTTTGTTGCTTCTGAGATAGATGGCCGCTTATTTACCTTCAAGCCTTTAAGAACCCAGACGCTATATCTTTTGATAACAGGGCACCATCAGCTTTCTTCACCACATTTGCTTATTTATCCGCTTTGTCTTCAGTGGTGGTGTCGGGAGGGTGAGCATCACAGAATGCCAATTTAATAGAAAAAAGTATTCTTGCATAGAGGGAGTACTTGAGTAGAGGCCCAATGTCCTTCCACCACCTTAATACTAAACCTACGAATATCGGCACATAGACCTATTTTCCCATCCTCATATATATATTTGCATATGGACATGTCTTTGTCTAGACCTCTATAAATGCCCTTTGCCTCCTAGCTCTTTCCTCTATTTCCCTTGACTTTCCTCCCATCCCACTATCATGCTCCGTCCCACCTGGGTTTCAGCAATACCTCTTCGTTATATTACCCTTGATCATGCCCTACCAGGCCTGCCACACCCACCTCACCACCAATTTGGATCACTTGTGGTTCCCTTGTCCCTGGTTTTTGCTAACACCACTTCCTTAACCTACACCCCCCCCTATCCCAAGTTCTCCCGGAACTGTAGGTCCCATTGTTTTTCCTCCAGCTTGTTCATCCAGCCTATCTTATTTAGACAGACCTGCAGAGATAATAACATGCACAAAAACAAGACAGAGCAAAACCAAACAACAATTATTACAAACCACTGACAAAGAACAAAACAAAAACACAACAAAAAAGAAAAGCTTGTAGTTAGTTCAAGGATCGTTTGTTAGCCTTTAGGAGTGTTTTCCAGTCCAGTCTGTTGGAGCACCACACCCTGGTCCCAAAGTCCACCTTCAGCTTTCCCTGGGGACCTTGCTGCTCCATTCCCTTGCTGTTCTGCTGCACTCCCCCAGTGCTTTGCCTCGGTGTGGTGGGATCAGGTCGGGCGCAATTCCCACACTGTGTCTCCAGTGCTGTCCTCCACAGGGTCATGGGTCAGTGAGGGACATCATGTCTCATAGTGGGACTGGCCATGTGGTCTTCTCTGTGGACTGGCTACTCTAATTGGGGTCATCGTCCTCAGGGCCTGGTCTGCAGGTCTATCTAGATAAGATAGGCTGGATAAACAATCTGGAGGAGAAAACAACAAGACTGACATTCAAGGGGAACATGGGAGAAGGGTAGGTGGGGAAAAGGAAGTGGGTGGTAACAAACCCAAGGACAAGGGAACAATAAGTGATACAAAATTGATGACGAGGAGGGTTTAGGAGGTCTGAAACTTAAATGAAGGCTGAGCATGATAGTGGGACAAGAGGAAAGTAAAAGGAAATAGAGGAAAGAACTAGGAGGCATAGGGCACTTATAGAGGTCTAAAACAGGCATGTATATATGTAAATATATTTTATATAACAATGGGGAAATAAATCTATGCACATAAATTCATAGGTTTAGTATTAAGGTAACAGATGGACATTTGGGCATCTACTCAAGTACTCCCTCAATGCAAGAACAGTTTGTTCTATAAAACTGGCATTCCATGATGCTCTCCTTCCCAACACTATCATTGAAGACAAAGCGGGTGCATAAGCAAATGGGGTGAAGAAATCTGATGGTGCCTGGCTATCAAAAGATATAGCACCTGGAGTCTTAAAGGCGTGAAGATAAACAAGCAGCCATCTAGCTCAGAAGCAACAAAGCCCACATGGAAAAAAGCACACCAGCCTGTGTGATCACGAGGTGCTGAAGGGATCAGATATCAGGCACCAAGAACAAAAAGTCATATCATTGTGAATGAAGGGGAGTACAGAGTGGAGACCCAAAACCCATCTGCAGACAACTGGACATTCCCTTACAGAAGGGTCACAGGGAAGAGACGAGCCAGTCAGGGTGCAGTATAGCAATGATGAAACATATAACTTTCCTCTAGTTCTTTAATGCTTCCTCCCCCTCTATCATGATCCCAATTTACCTTACAAATCCAGCAAGACCAGATAAGAACTGGCACAGATAAGAACTGTACACTGGTACAGATAAGAACTGGAAACACAGGAATCCAGGACAGATAATCCCTTCAGGACCAGTAATGAGGGTGATGATACTGGGAGGGCAAGGGGAAGGTGGGGTAGAAAGGGGGAACCAATCACAAGGATCTACATATAACCCCCTCCCTAGGGGATGGACAACAGAAAAGTGGTTGAAGGGAGACATCAGAAAGTGTAAGACATGACAAAATAATAACAATTTATATATTATGAAGGGTTTGTGAAGGAAAAGGGGTGGGGAAGGAGGGGGGAAATGAGGAGCTGATACCAAGGGCTAACGTAGAAAGCAAATGCTTTGAGGATGATGATGACAACCTATGTACAAATGTGCTTGACACGATGGATGGATGAATGGATGGATGGATGGATGGATGGATGGATGGATGGATGGATGGATGGATTGTGATAAGTGTTGTACGAGCCCCCAATAAGATGATATATACATATACACCCTTTCTTTGATACCTAATTAATACACATCCCATATGAAAGCAAAACTAGCTAATCTAACAGAGGAGGTGGCCGATCCTATTTCTATAAAACTAACTCAAACCAAGCTCTTTGCCATCAAGTCAGTACTGACCCATAGTGACCCCAAGGGCAGGGCAGAACTGCCCCCAGTGAACTTCTGAGCCTGTAAATCTTTACGAGAGCAGAAAGTCCATATTTCTCCCAAGGAGTGGCTGGTGATTTTGAACTGCTGACCTTCTAGATCACAGTCCAACATGTAACCACTCCTTGTTCATTTTAATCAATATAACAATTTACTCTGGCTGTAATCTGTTCTTGGCTCTTGTCCTTTTTCCCCTCTCACCGCTTCTCTCATTAGCAATGAATCCAAAATTTCTAAGAAAACTGAAATTCAAATAGATATATGCAATCATTACTTTCCAATGTCTAGTCATTGTTAAAATATTAGACCCTCAATGTTTAATCCATCCTATAAAGTTAATTTATTTGTAGATTCCCCTGTGTAATATTTTTAAATTGGAAACCTAACAGATGATGTATCTCTCTTTGTAGTAACTGAATAAATTTTGCCTCTATAAAAGTAGAACTGTCAAAGAATGGAATTTACAAGTACCACCCTTCCCCCTCCCCACCACCACCACATAAAAAAAGCCCATTTCAGTATTCCTAGTTGCTGTTTCCTAGCAACTAGAATCTGCTGATATTTTCTCATCACAAGTAGGTAATAGGGATAAAATCTGTGTTTTAGTGCACTCGTACCCATGAAGGCAAAACAAAAACCTATAAATAATGTGTCAAACTATTCAGTATATTTCAGCCAATCTAGGTTGGGTCTTTAAAAGGTACAGCTATAATTCATAAAAATGACACATTATCGGGCAAGCAGACATTTTTGTACAGCTCTTGGGTGGGGTCTTTTCCATGAATGAGGAAAGCAAGCCACAAGAGTTAGCACAACTGTCGTAATCTAAGGATTCCTCTGGAGGCTTCAGTCATGAAGAATGGAACTGCCATCTTCAAGGCAGCTAGAGTTGAAACCTGGTTTATGCTGCGTCGTAAATTATGAAACAATATAAAAAGCTCACACCTTACAGAAGTCAGGGGGGGAAATCAAAAAGGCTAACTTCACAAGTATTCTGAGGTCTTAAACATTTGCCAAGTGAGATTTCAAAGACCTTCTGCACATACAGACATTATTGGATAGTTCACTCTTCCCTTTTGGAAACAGTACACTGACGTGCAAACCCCATTTAACTTTAGTTCTGTGCACAAATCCATAGACAAATACCAGCAAGCATGCAGCTTGCACAAGGTAATCCATCCAATCCTAAGCACCCACTCTTCACAAAGCACTGAGCTGGGCATCGGAGATCGTTAAAGTGAAATATTACGATGGCTTCCCTGGAGAAGCAGGAATATGAGAAAGGAGCAAGGGGAATATCTGCTTGCTGGTGGCTCGGAGAAAGCGGTAGAGCAGTGCCAAGGTGTGCTGGGGCCTGGGGAAAAGCCACACGTGTAGTAAGAAACCAGACTACAGACCGCCGCCCGGTCCTTCACTAACCAGCTGCGTGAGTTTGGGCAGGACACCGAACACCTTTGTGGGGCTGTGCTTTTTAGAGTGGAAATGAAGAGGCTCAAGTGATGTCGTATTAGAGCCCCTCTGAAAAGCAAGGACTGTGTTCAGCACTGCCACACATGATAAAACAAGCCAACATAAGCATTGATATCTGAAACCCAAACTTTATTTTTTTAAGCTACCAAGAAAAAGTACAACTCTAAGATCTTTCCCTGCTCTAAAAATAACATTTGTTGCAATTTAAAAACCCACTGCCAGAAAGGTGATTCTGACTCCTGGCGACCCTCCCTGGTGCAGAGTGGAGTAGTTCCTCAGGATTTCCGGGTCAGTAATCTTTACCAAAGGAGACTGCCAGGCCTACCTGGTGGGTTTGAAAGGACAGTCTTAGGTTCGTGGTCAAGTGCACCCTCTGTCTCACATATGGACCTTTGCAGGCAATTAGAAGATACCAGAAAGCTTCTTCTGAATCATAAGAAGTCTTCCCATCAATCATTTCTAAAATTACAAAATGTAAACGTGGTTGCATAGTGGGTTATGAAATGAACTATTAAGCAAAGGTAAGTGGTCCAAATCCACCAGCCAGCAAAAGATGAAGTTGTCTGCTCCTATGAAGATTGAAACCCCAAGAGGCAGTCCTGTCCTGTCCTATACGGGATCGACTCTGAGTCAGAGTTAACTGCATGGCAGTGGATTAGTAATGAGAATTAAGGAGGCCCAGTGGTGGTGGTGGTGGTGGTGGTGGTGGTGGTGGTGGTGGTGGTGGTGGTGGTGGTGGTGGTGGTGGTGGTGAAGTGTTACACTCATCAGCTGCTCCTCAGGAGGAAGATGGGACAAGCTGCTCCTGTAAACATTTACTGCCTTGGGGACAGTATATAGGGTCACTGGGAGTAAGAACTGACTCACTGGCAATAGGTTGCGGTTTGTGGTTGGATAGCAAACATAAACCATCTAAAAAAATTTTCCTCCACATGAACCATCCCCTACAAATGAACACAGACTATGAAGGGGCTTCACACATTCATGAAAAATTCTATTAAAAGGTAGAAGAATTTTCCTATGAGCTTGTTGAAGCTCCCTCGTAGAAGTATAGTACTTTGAAATCTTCAAAGCATTTCCCCATATAACTGATTGTTTCAATATAAAAAGATCTGAAACCAATTATATAAAAAAAACTAGAATATTTCACTACTGTTTATGAATATCTTTTACTCAAGGGTATGTATGAATGGTGCTCACAGTCTGACTTTTCTAAACTAAAGCATCTATAATTATTCATTTGCAGCATCCAAATCATTGACCAAATCTTAGAATATATTGAGTTTGCTCTGTGGCCCTCGTCTCCTTCATTCCCTATTCCTTAAAAATCTTTTGGCTAAGAGGAAATGGGGAAAAACTGTTGCCAAAATTATGACTTCAAAATATAGACCCATGAGCACGACTTCTTAATCTATGTGTGATTCTCTAAGCACCGAGTTTCAACCCAATGTTCTGTGAACCCTATAAACTCATCACACCCAATTCAAAAATCATTTTCTCTCTCAATGATTGCTCTCTCAAATCTTGCACTCCTCAAGCCCCTATATTGCTAAAACCCATTTATAATGCCAGCAACTTACAATAATGAGGGAAGCAAGATGATCTACTGAGATGGGACGGGGGAACTTATTAAAACTTATATTTTTATTCTTCCTCACCTTTAAGTTCCCATTTTATAATGTGTACAACTGCACATCAGAGAAGTGCGATACTCTAAGTTGGAAAACACGGTGAGAAAAAAGCTGGGAAATTACTAATATACAGAATAAAAATCTAAACTCGTTAGCTTGGCCGTACCCACTGTTCCAATTTGATCTACAGCTGTTAACTCCAACCACTAACACCACGAACCATCTGCCAACCTTTCTCCAAGCATAGGCCAGGTACCAAACCATTTCCCTCTATTGTTTGTTTGCAAGCTACTCATCTAGCTTAGCTATAGGTCATTTAAAGTCAACATCAGCTATTTTTCTCTTATTTCCAGACTTGGGTGATATAGTATAGCTACTGGGGCATTTCCCTCTTTCCAGATAATTATCAAGTCCTTTAGGTTCCGTTCCCAGACTAGAGACTTCTTAAGGGCCAGGATGCTATCTCATAAACTTTCCACTGCCCTTACTACCAAGGCATCCTGCAGTAAACCTGACAAATGTTAAAAGAAATGTTTGTCTCCCAACAAACAAATTGCAAACTGTACAAAACCAATGATCATCAACAACAACAACATACTGTAAACTGTTTAAAAGTCTCAACAAATCACTATCTTACAAACAGAGCAAAGATCCAGTTCAGCTTGGTATCCTCAGTAAACAAAACTGTGCCAAGTTAGAAAGCGCACTCCCCCACCACCACCAAAAAAATTTCTTTCTTTCTGTTCGTCCTATGGATTCAAACTGCAATGTTTTCTTTCCTACGAATTGGTACCATGGTACCAAAACAAAACAGTGAAGGTGACATCTATTATCCACAGTAATTTACTAGCTTCTTGGAGCACCAGTTCTTAGAAAACCCCTTCGAAGAATATTAAATAACCAGGCAGCAATATTAGAAAAGACAAATCAATCAGCTAAAATCCAAAAATTCAACCAGCTAGAAACAAATAAGCCAAGGAAAGTCCCAATGATTCCAAAAGCAATTGTTGCAGAAAATTAGTTACATGTAACCACAGTGAAAGGAACTAGATGGGGCACTACTCTAAAAAGGAACAAAGAATGAGAGATTTAAGAGGATTCTAAGCTCCTTAGAAAGGAAAGTTACTTCATCAAGTGCCTACAAAAAGCATATTTTGGTAAGTCATAGATTCAACTAGTATTCTAAAATAGTAAAAAAGAAAATCCTTTTCAAAAAAGAAAAGCCTCTCTTTTTCTGAACTCCATGAAAACTGCTTCCTTGCCCATCAATTACTTCTTTAAAAACTTCTCAAATTATTTTCAGTCTTGTCACTCAGTGCCATAGAGTGGAAGTGTGTGAAAATCCAAGATACAAGATTGTCCCTTGTCCACTGACATGTCACAGTCCCTGTTTGATCTCATATAGTGTCATCGTTGCACCTTCTTCTCCCTCTCCAAACTCCTAAACCCGTCTTCTTACTTTTATCTCTATTTGATTATCTAATAAGCACCTCCCACTTATGGCCAAAAGACAACTCTTCACTTTATTTTTTACTTTGACAGCCATCCACAACTTGATAAAAAGCATCACCCTTTAACCAAATATTCAGACCAAAGTCTAGGCAAGGTCATAGGAATCAGGAATGCAAACTTTGAGGCCAGACTTTCTGGTGTCAAATCTTACTTGCTCCAAACTTTGTACTATCCATGCAAAGGCACACGCTTCTAAGTGTGATCATGATAGCCAAATCATAAGGTTATTTTGAGGACTAAAAAAACTAACTCATGTAATACATAGGTAGCACCTGATAAATAGTAAACACTCATTAAATTTGAACTATCATATTACCATTACTAGTATTGACATCCACGATACCAACTATTATCATTACTAGTATTGAAATCCACTATACCAACAATACTTCAAAAATATGACTGAAATCCACTCTTCCTAATTGGTACCACCTCCAAATCCATGCTAGTTCATGCCACCTAAACTAGTAACCCAAGACTCACTGCCATCAAGTTCAATCTGACTTACAGCGACTCTATATAAGGCAGCATAACACTGCCCCCTGGCAGCCTCATCTTTCACGCATGGATCAGCTGATAGTTTCAATAGCCAGCCTTGTGATTAGCAGCTGAGCGTGTAACCCACTACACACGAGTCCCTTTATTGCAGAGATCACTACAAAAAGTTTCCTCCCTGACTAACCACCTTTTTAGCTCTACCCAACAAAGCAGATTTCCAAGCAACAGCCACAGTAATCTATTTAAGACAAAATTCATATGCATTAATTTCCAAGTTACAGCAAATTAAAAAAAAAACATGATCCAGAAACGAGCTCTGGGCTCCCACTGAATCCTAGCAACAATTTAAGAACCATCAGTCCTTCCATCGTGACCCTGCTAGTTACTCACCTTCATGAAATGATCACTGATATAAGGGTGCTGCAGCAGAGTGTGGTGAAGAAGGCCGATGGTGCCTGGCTATCAATCAAAGTAGTGTCTGACGTCTTAAAGGCTATGTTCAAACAAGAAGCCATCCAGGCGAGGAGTCAACTAAGGCCACAAAGAAGAAGCACACCAGCTTGTGTAACCCAAAGAGGACGGTTACGAAATTTGAATATGGTGAAGAGAAAAGTATCAGAGCTAAAGTTCTCCAATTTGGAGAAGGCAGTGGATTGGAGGATGATGGGGCCCAAAACCCATCTGCAGGCTATCTAGTCAGATCAAGCTGCCGGCAGATCTGCTCTAACCAAGGCAAGAGTCCCCAACATCCTTACTATCAGGCAGAGACCACTGTAATCCTGATTTTGAGGGAATAAACTCGGTACCATGTCAGTCGGCCACCCTACAGACACAACCTGAATTAGTACTGGGTGCAAGTATCTCTTAGATGTCCCATGACAGAAATTTCTTCCCTGGCTTTTTGAATGTTGATGGAGATCATCTCTCTTACACATTACTTGTATTTTTGCCTTTATGCTAATGTGATCTTATCCTTACCATATTAGCGCGATGTCTTGCACTGTTTTCTGTTGGGTTTCCCAGCTGTGAAGCACAGGAGGAATGGATGTATGGTACTAATAACTGACATAAGGTGTTGTAGGGAATGCAAGGGTGGGGGTGGGCGATGGGGAGGGAAGGGGATTTGGGGAGCCAACATCGAGGGTCGGAGAGGTAAGGGAGCACTAGAACTGATAGAAATTGCAAGGCTCAGTTTGAAGGAAATGTAACAAGTTGGGGGGGGCGGTGTCCTCTAAGATAGACGTGGTGGGACTAGACAACTCCCATTGTTGTGATTGAACGATTGAACTGTTCAATTGTATGATATAAGAATTATGTGCCAATAAAACTGTTGGGAAAAAATATTCAGATCATGTCATTCCCCTTGCTCAAAATTATCCAGTGACATTTATACTATATTTAAAAAGGCAAATTTTGTGCCTTCGATAATTCGAAGACCTACATCTAATTCAAGAGCCAGTGTGGTGGGGGGGGGTGGAGGTGATGGTGGTGGCGGTGGCGGTTAGGTGCCATCAGGTTGATTCTGGCTCAGAGTGACCCTCTGTACAACAGAAAGAAACAGTGCCCCAGCCATGTGCCGCCCTCTTACAACAGTCCCCACCGGCTCACACTTCATTCTGTAAAGATGCCAACATTTCTTCCTGGGGGCCTTGGTCTTAACCTTACGAGCCTAGCATACTCTTTTCTGTTTGTTCAGCTCTTTCACACACATTTTGTTGTTGTAACTAGCTGTATCTCCCACTAGAACAAAAGCACTGTAAAAGAAAATAACTTACCTTATTAAACACTGTATTTCAATACTCAAAACAATATGAGGTTGAACAAATGAAAAAGTGATTTAAAAATAAACCATTGAAAAAAATTTAATTAAGAAATAAATAAACCAATTATTTAAAAGAAATAAATCATCTGAACGAAGTGGCTAAGGTATCACATATTATTATGTGAAGCAATGGAATACATCTTTCTCGCATTCTTTTCCCTCACTGTGTTGACTATTGAATACCGCACAGCTCCAGATTTACCCTTTGTAACTAATTCTGCAAACTAGCCCCTAACAGGCAGATCTGTAATATTTTCTTAGTGTGAAGATCTAGTAGTCCCTGATTGTACAATTCCCTACAAAGACAAAGTAATAATCTAAGATTTATAGTCAGAAGACATGAAATCCAATCATGGCTTCTCCAATTACAAATCAAAATAAACTTGCATAAATTGCTTAGCTTCTCTTTTTCACCTGTGTAACATAAATTATAATCCCTGGCTCTCTCAGAAACTTGTGGTTAGGATCAAATGAGGTACTGCAGAAATGAAAAGCTGTACGCGAATGGAGAACTTATTGCTTTCCAGAGTCTATCAGTTCAACAAAATTTCACTGAGCTCTGGTCCTAGGTGGCAGGTACTATACTAGATGCTAGAGATAGAGAACTGTAATTAAGACAGAGCCCTTTGCTCTCAAAAATCTTACATTTTAGTTAGGGAGGAAAACACATAATCCCAGTAATTTCCCCACAAGTTTGTAACGCAGCTTGCTACGGGAGCACAGAAGATGTCCACATGGGGACTTACAGGAGGCTTCTGAGGGGTCAGTTGGACCACCCTGCAGTCTCAAAACGTGAATGCAATAAGAAAAGAGTTCCTCTCAAAGGAAAAAATAAAGGTAAAATTTCACTAGTCCTAAAGGATGCTCAGAAGCTGGAATAGTAATATTATTATAATGATCACATGATCACAGGTCAAGAAAAAGCTTTCAGATCTCTCCTGGAGTAAATTCTTCCATCAACTTATATGTTTCCCGCACCATTTATGTCATCCTCTAAATCAGATATCTGTATCTACTTGAGGACAATTTTTCTCAACTTATAAAAACATGTCCGTTTAATAAGGCTGACACATCTCAACCACATACTCCAAGGTCAAGACCTTTCTCACTACAAAGGAAAGTAATAATAAAGAGAATATAGTGACAGATATCGATTTTTACTTCACCGCAACCCTAAAAGAAACTCCTCTATCTTCTCATCCCCATCCACTCTCCTGCATGATATGCTATAAGGCTCTTTGACCTTCCTCTGGACCAGTCGCAGTCTTGACCCAACTAGGAGATAACCATCTGGCACAATTATTATTGCCCTTCTGTTTCAGTACCATAAACACTGAGGCCAGAATTCCACACAGAGAACACAAATAATCAGGGCCCAGTCATTAAAAACTAAGTATGAATCCAATGAAGCTCAACACAGAGTCATGCTTCAAGCTGGACTTGCACTCCTACGTGTATAACCAAATGTATTTGCCAAAAGATATACTAGGATATCCAGAACAGACCTATTAGTAATCCACATAAAACAAATTTAATAAATAAATTATAATAAAGTCTATTAGAATTTGGGGTCAATCAGAATCATGTGCTACCTAGCAGGTTGCAATGAAAAGAACACAGCACATTTCTATGATGTTTGTATTGAAGATGTGTAACTTTCATTGAAATACATAGAAACAAACACAAATAAGTGTTCTACACAGCTACTAGTCTATACACTTAGTCTGCTTTAAGGTCCCCAAAACAGCCACCATTTCTGAGCTGACCTTTCTACCTTGAATTTAACAGGTCCAGTAAGGTCACCGCAGAAGCCAAACTAGTAAATCCAGTCAGCGTTCCCAGGTACTACTTGTTCCACACAATTGTCGTCATCATTAGTTTTGATGTTGCGTAAAAGACTGACGGAAAGATCCCTGCTCTAAGCTGGCTCCTCCTCGTGCAACACTTTCGGCACCATGCAGCTGAAAGCTTACAGGGGTTTAGCTGCTCACTTCAAACTGAAACCGGTGAACCACTGGGCATCTCCAACTTCAGTAGCTGCTGTATTCGGGGTAAGTCTAAGGCCTTCTCCCATCAGTTTCTGGACTTCAGCAAAAAGCTTTTCCTTAAGGCCGATGGTCTTCCTTCTCTGAGCTGACCTTGGAGGTCTTCTCAGCCGTCCTTGCAATGCTTGTACCATCTAAAAGCTGTTGTTTTAAATGGGATAGCATTGTTGCAAAGCCTCAATGATTTGGGCCAATGTCTTCTTGAGTTGTGTTTTGTTTTTTAATTTGATATTAGTCTTGACCTCAAAATTATTTTTGTCCAGGGAACAAAAATTACTAGGTTTTTGTTTTTTTTCTGAAGACACTGTACCAGGACTGAGACAAGTGCACACACTTCACAAGCATTTTCCTGTAGCCATCAACGGATCAGAGATAGGTTTACATCCTTTTTAAAATAAATAAATACACCCATGAAGATATGAATCAGAAGCCCCTAGTAGCAATCTTTTTTAACTTATCTTTGAACTTGGAGGTAATGAGAAACCAGATGGCACCTTATTCACAAATGGCTTAGGGGGAAAAGTTGTTTGGGGGTTGTTTTTAACTTCCAACTTTTTCTCAGTTTTTGATTATTTCAAAATTATTTTAAAACTTGTTTTGGCAAGAAAAACAAACAGGAGACTTGTCTTTCCCCTCATTATCTGTAGAGAGATCCTGTCTTCTATCTAGACAGTTATTAATCTTTAAAAACAATATATAAAAACTTACAAAACATTTTTCTGCAGAAAAAAAGATACTTTCTTTTCCAATGGTTTATTACAAAGACAAACTAAGTAGCAAATATACTTCATGTACATTGCAAGACCTAAGAAAAAATGCAATACAAAGATTATTTTCCATGGAAATTCATAAAATAAACTAAAATTCATTAAAAATTTATTTAGGCTTTGCAATACACAAAAATCAAGATATTCTGGAATTGCCAGTAGAGCAGCAAAAGCAATCAAAATATCATTATGAAAGTTAACTTATTCTCTAAAGAACACAGACCAAGGACATATCGTTACAAAATGTGAACCGGTCGAATGATAAAGTAGAACACTTACTGCCAAGGCCTTGGACAGTTTGGCTCTAAATTCGTTCAGGATGATCACCACGATGTCCTTAAGTGGCACATACGCAAAGCCATCCTCCAAATAGACTTTTCTTCCCCGAAACAGATCGAGAGCATCAGCAAAGGGGATCTGAATCCAGAATGAAATGGGGAAAGTCAGCCAACACCTGCCATGAAAAGATTCTCTGCAGTCTTTACATGCAGTAACACTACACAGAATTGGTCCTGTCAGACATGCATTAGTCTATGGAGACCCAAAAGATCAATCAATGTGCAGGCCTTAAAACAAAACATTCGACATGAGGAAGGAAACGGAAGTTCAAAATGGTTCATTTCAGAACAGATGATGCTGAGGATATGCCTGGTAGATTGCTTTATTCTTATTATTAACATACGGATCTATACATTATAATCCCCAAGATTTAAATTTAGGAACCTCTAACCACGTTATTGGGAGAATGACGGGGCTTTCTACTCCTATAAAGAATTGCAGTCTTGGAAACTCACAGGGGCAGGTCTACCCGGCCCCGCAGGGTCGCTATGAGTCTGCAGTGACTCATCAGCAGTGAGCAGTAGTATTAGTGGGCACACACATTAATGGTCCCTAGAAGTACAGTGGTTAAGCCCCCAGTTCCTAATAGAAAAGTCAGTGGTTCAAACCCTCTAGCTAGCTACTCAACGGAAGAAAGTTTGGGAGTCCACTTACCTGAAGGCTACTATGAGCCAATTCTGCTCTGTCCTATAGGACTACTCTGAGTCAAAATAGACTTCATGAAAGGAAGTTTGGGTTTTTAAGCACATTATATTCACCTCAGAGACATTCACATTATAACCTCCACCAAATAGAATCCCAATGCTAATGTTAACTAGCTCAAAGAGGAAATTACTAGTAAGCAAAGTAATCCTGAATTTCTTTACCTATGATTCTATTCTTTCTCTAGAAAAACATATTGGGCATTGGATAGTGCAAGATATGACAAAATAATAATTTATAAGTTATCAAGGGTTCATGAGGGAAAGGGGAGTGGGGAGGGAGGGGGAAAATGAGGAGCTGATGCCACAGGCTTAAGTGGAGAGCAAATGTTTTGAGGATGATGAGGGCAATGAATGTACAAATGTGTTTTACACAAATGATGTATGTATGAATTGTGACAAGAGTTGTAGGAGCCCCTAATAAAATGATTTTTAAAAAAGAAAAGAAAAACGTATTGGGAAAGTTAATCTCAAAACTAAAAAAAGGAAATAATAACTATTGGGTTTTGACATTAAAATAAGCACATGCCAGTAAATACTTGGAAGAATATCAATACTATTCTACATATATCTTTTATTAAGGGACCCTGGAGGCACATCGAGTTAAGTAGCAGGCTGTTAGCACAAGGTCAGCAGTTTGAGCCCACCAGCTGCTTTATGGGAGAAGATGAGCCTGTCTGCTCCAGTAAAGATTTGGTCTCAGGAACCCTAGGAAGCAGTTCTAGTCTGTCCACTCAGGTTGCTAAGAGGTGAATGAATCTGCCCACTCAGGTTGCTAAGAGGTGAAGTCAAGTTGATAGCAGTGAGTTTTAGATTTGTATCTTTTAGAGTCCCATAATCTATCTAAAAAGTCTGAGATAAGCCATATATAGCAGAATGTAATTTGCTCAGGGAGAACCTTGACCTCAGGCTCCAGGTAAACTGAAAAAAATCCTTTTCACTCTCCAATGTTAAAAAAAAAAAAAGCCTAACTCCAATTGCCCTATTAATCCATATTTTAGGGAAGAATTGAGCCTAAATGCTTACAATTCTTCTGTAAATCAAACAACATCTTACCTTACCCTATGAACAGATGTTTTTAACCAACTGATTTTGATGAATTGGCTGTTTCTATTATTTTAACACAGTCCTTGGATACAGGCAGTTGGTTCATCACTTAGTTGAAAAAATAAGACAGAAGGACATGGAAAGTCACACCGTTCGACAGGCCTGAACAGTTTGTGATACTACACCACGTGGGTAGATTCCATAGGACATATTAAGGGCAGCAGGTAAAAAGGCTGGCTTCAATAACCCAAGCCGAGAAGAAAAAGCAAACATACAGGGATGGGTAAAAGTCTGCAAATGGGGGTTCTATCTGAAGCTCTCTTGCTAACTGGCCCTGTGATTTCAGCAAATTTAATGAACTCCTCTAAACCTCAGTGGCTAGATCAGTCAAACTGAGGGAGGAGAGAAAGATGAGCTAAATACCTCTGGGGGTTCTCCATTCTCACGTAGTCACAGTGGAAATAAAACGCCCCAGCAGAGGCACGAGCTGATGTGAGGGCAGCACGACAGCAAATGTGTGGTGTGGGAGGAATGAATACTGATTCTCCCACTCTACGCCTGGAAGGCTGACTGAATGATGACCCAACTGGTCGAAACAGGGAGGCAGAAATGGACCGGAAAGGTTGAGGCAGAATTTTAAATGACTGGCACTCACTAATAATAAGCAGCGTTTTTGATTTTTTCTTTTTTGTCCCAAAAAGAAAGTGAGGGGTTGCAGGATTGCAACTATCAAATATTAATATGAACTTCAGCTCTCCGCCCTCCTTCTACTTCTGTAATTAGTCCGAAAGTCATTCAGTGAGTTCAAGCAAAGTAGGTTGTCTGCTCTGGGAGCACAGGGCAAGACAGAGGTGGCCCAAGTGCAGGGTCCTGAAAATAGAACTGATTCAGAAAGGAATCCTCTATGAGTGAACTAGTAAACTGTATGATGTGTGGACTGTATCCAGGAAGACTGTTAAAAAGAAGAAAGGTCTCCTCAGGGAAGATCAAGCTAGCATAGTGCTAGCGTCCAAGTGCAATGGAAGGGAGTCCATTGGGAGAGCGGCCCACAGCATGATATCAGAGGCCAAGAGCTGCAAAAAGGCTTTCCCTTCAATGTAACAATCCAGCACAGGAGTCAAGTGAGTGGCCCGATTATCTGTGGCGGCGGCAGCCTTTGCAGGGTATAGAAGCCAAGTGCTGTGGGAGGGGATTTCCTTAAGGCCTCCAGCAGGAGTAGAGCAGCAGGGCTCGGTGCAGGAAAGCAGCCTGCCCTGCGAGGGGAAAGGAGGGGAAGAGCTGAGGGGATAGGGGGGCTCTATAAAGCTCACTGTAGTACACTGAACAGAACTGTACAGTATTTCAAGCTTACACACCTTATAAACTGTCTCCAACTCCCACTGAGTCACATTTGAACTTGGCGATGAGGCAATGATCTTTTCTTGCAGATTCTTCTTTTCGTCACTTATCTAAAAGGAAACAAGTTTTACTGCTTAAGAAATGAAAATCCTCATTCAGTTTCAACAAAATGCTTTCCTGAAGAGCCCAAATGATAAACTGAAGGGACTATTGGCAACACCTGATAGACAGGTATTCTTTGTAAACTTTGTAACACTTTGTAAGTGTTAGTAGCCCCAAAGTGGTAAACCACAAAACCCGATGTTCATAAACCTAATAATAAATTGCCAACTAAGATCATAATGCAGTCCTATTTTTGTCTTAGTTCTCGCGGGTCGGTGCAACAGGAACAGGGGAAGTGGTTGGGTTTAACAAACAGAAATTTCCCCTGTCGGGGAACCTGGGATAATAAGTGCATGCTGTTTTAAGTCATTGCATTTATGGCAATTTGTTACAAAGCAATAAAAAATTAATGGAGAAGAAATATATGAGCCTTAGGTTTCTATCATCATACATCTGTGCTCAATGAGAGGTCAGCAAAAGTCTCCTACTCCCATTAATCTTGTGAAGAAGCGCCCTCTGTTATTGTTTGCAGCTGTGTGAGGACCTTTGTGTCCTGGTAGCCTCCAATTGAATTACCAGCTCCATCATTCAACAGTCAAATGTTTGGGGTTCTTTGACATTTTTAAGACTTAGTGTCCTCAACAGAAAAAGAGCATAATAGTAGCGATAAATTTTCAGTATTGTTCTACAGATAAAGGGAATATAAAGGGGCTGCAAAAGTTCATGAAAAGATTCCATTATTTTTCAATTAATTTTTGCACAAACTTTTTGAAGCCTCCTCATACATTTCAATTACATAGCACAGAGTAGGTGAACAAAAAAGCTACTCTCCTTCCTCCATTCCGTTCTTCACTCTTGCCATCCCCCTCGCTGCTTTCCATATGCATCTTAATCTCACATGTTTCGATTTAGCTGATAATGTTTGTTTATTGTTATTACATTCTGCTAGTTCAGAAAGAGACATCAGGTTGCTGGAGGATGGGAATGACATGCCTTAGCCTTTACTGTGCACCCAGCACCTAGTACAATCCTTGTTATATCAGAGATGCTGACGTCACACCCCAGCTCAAATTATTTTCGCCTGCCTCTTAACTCAAATGTGTTTGCCATCTGTCTTAGTTACACAGTGCGGCTAGTTAATACCGAAACACCACAAGTGGATGGCTTTGAACCAACACCAATCAATGTACCCTCATAATCTAAGAGGGTAAGAGTCTGAATTCAACTGCTGACCCTAGGGGAAGGCTCACTGTCCCAACCCTATTTCCTCTCTCCCCTCCCTCTTTCCAGCAGTCCCTTCCCTCACCCTCTCTCCCTTATCCTCTCTCACCCCCACCCCAGGCCCCTGTTTGTCCCTCTCCCACTCCCTTTTCTGTGGGCTCCTGGAGAAGGTCCTTGTCTCTTGAGTTCCTGACTCCTGGTGCTTGAGAAACCTCCATCCCAAACCGTAATCTACAGAGAACAGTCTGCCAGGCCATTCACTACCAGGGCACCTTAGGTTCCAGGAATAGGGGACCACACAATTTAGACCAAATCACCAGCTAATAAGTCAAAACACCCACCAGAAATTGCTGCCATTTAAAGCAAATTTTTATATTTGCTAATTCTGGGAAAGCAGCTTCAAAGAGATAGGTAAAGAGTAGACAAGCATTCCCCATTTTCACCTAAGGCACTGAAGACGAGGGACCCGATCAGTAGTTTACCAGTGTATGATGGCTGTCACCCAGTCTCCCACTATGGGCTGGGCCATGGACCTCGACTCCTATATTTGAATTAAAATGACCCTAGAATAGCAGTGACCCCAGATCCATGGAAGAAACCAATGAAAACCATCCCAGTCAAAGATATAACCCTCCTGGGCCCTGACACCGTCACATCTCCACATAACTTTCCACATACAATATCCAGCAAAAGGTCGACAAAAAAGCACACCGAAAACAAGACACCCTAAATGAGAATCTGATAAGAGCAAATAATAAAGTATATGTAATGAGAAAAAAACCCAACTGTTAATATTCACAAATATACATTTAATATACGTAGAAAATCCAGAAGAATTCACAGATATATTAGAAATAATGATAGTTTCAAAATAAAATATAAAATATGGTATAAAGAAAACAGTATTGTATTTCTATCTGCAAGCAACAATACTCAATAAAATTGTTTTAAACCATCACTTACCAAAAAAAATCTATCACAAGCAAACTGAACCCATTGTTACAGAGTGAATTCTAAATTACAACCACCCTATATAAGGCTTCTAACACTATACATATTTATAGGGCAGACAGCTTAATCTTTCTCCCACAGAGCAGCTGGTAGATTTGAACTGACCACCTCACAGTCAGCAGTCTAACACTTACCCTGGGTCACTAGGGCTTGCTCAATAGCACCTGACAACATTACTTACAACAGGATCAAAACTGTCAAGCATCTAGAAAAGCAACAACATAATAAAAGATGTGCAAGGTCTCCATAAAGTAAATCAACCTTCCGGAGAGAAACTGGAGAATATCCAAGTAACAGATTTCCTATCATCAACCACCAGAAGGTGTAATATTATAAATGTACCATTTCTCCACAAATTGATCAGTAGATTCAATACAATCCCAAACAAAATCACAGTATCTTGTGTGTATGTACATTTACAAGATGATTATAAAATGTATATAGATGTGCACTAGACGAAAAATAGCCAAAGCAACTATGAAGTCGAAAAATGAGCCAAAGACACTTTACAAACAAGAAAATTCAAATGGTCGATAAATATATAACAAGATGTTCAACCTACTTAGCTATGAGGAAAATGCAATTAAGACTACACTGGAAACCACAATGAATTACCACTAACTGCCAATAAAACATTACATATGTTAAACTGAAAAGAAAGAAAAAACATATTTTCCAAGGTATAGAGGAACCAAAACTTCATAAATCGTTGGTAGGAATATAAATGAGACACAGTCGCTTTGGAAAGGGATCTCACAATTTCTTATAAAAACTAAAAATATCTGCCCATACAATCCAGCAATTCCACTTGTAGGCCTTTAACCCCACTCCCCTCAAAAAGCAAAGTCCTGGATCAGTCGGTGTTTTGTTCTGTTGTACACAAGGTTACTATGGTCAGAGCTGATGTGATGACATCTAACAGCACGTAAACACTGTTAGAAAAAATAATCTACAAAATATTGTTAAATACTCATTCTTTAACAAAGCACTACTTTATTAAAGTAAATTAATACAATTTACATGGGATAAATCTTTAAGAGATTTCACATTAATTTTTGTGTATAAATAGCAAAAAGTCTAGGCGTGCCTGTGCCAACATATCAGTCTAATGGTGGACAAAGATATTGCAGATATATTTTTTCTTCTTTATACTTTTCAACATTTGCCTCAATTACATAATAAAAGTAGTGACAATGATTTGATTATATATGAGCACTGTTGCTTTTGTGTGCCATTCTGACTCAGATATCTGTCAGTCAGAGAGCACAAAGACCTGCCCCAGAGGACTTCTTAGGCTGTAGTGACTGCTGGGTCTTTTTCCCCAAAGAGCCACTGGTGAGTTCACACTGCCATCCTTTTAGTTAGCAGCCAAGTCCGGAACCATTATGCTACCAGGAATTCTTAATTTAACCCAAGTTCTGAAGTCAAGAGTCAAGTACAGGAATTATTCATCTAGCACTACGTTAAAGAAAGGCATTTTTTATAAACATAAATTATCAAATTAGAGTGTGAGTATATAATTGCCTACAACTACCTCCCATCACCACTACCACCAACTACAGTCTGCATCACACAATCAAGCCACCTACCACGCTACCCATTCTTTTCCTCTCTACAGCTGAGGAGAGCAGTTAATGGGTAGTCCTGGGTGGATAGATCTGCTTTTATAAGTTGCCTAAACTAAGGCCTTGGTCTGAGAGAATTCTCTGATAGGGAGGCCGAGATCTGTGTGTCCTGTAAATCTTTACAAGACTAGGTAATCTCACGTGTGTGTCACACACACACACATACACACACACAGTAACTCTCCTCTATACTTCAAACTCTTTCTGCTGCTGTGACTGCGGATCTAACAACTGCCTGAGACTTGTCCTAAACTGTTCACGATCACTGACGAGGTCCACGAAAGGCCTAAAACAAGGCAGCAATCCTTCTTTTCTTTAAAAAAAGAAAATGATTAGGGCAAAGAATGTACAGATGTGCTTTATACAATTGATGTATGCATATGTATGGATTGTGATAAGAGTTGTATGAGCCCCTAATAAAATGTTTAAAAAAAAAAAAGCAAACACATTTTAAAAGTTACAAAGCACTAAGTACAGTTTTATTGGGCACTCTTACAGTTAGAACAATCCACACATCAACTGTATCAAGCATATTTGTACATATGTTGCCATCATCATTTCCAAAACATTTTCTTTCTACTTGCACCCTGGGTATAAGCTCATCTTTTTTCCCGTCCCTCCTCTACAGTAATAATAGTAATCAATTATTACTACTTGGTATCCTACACTGCCCGTTGTCTCCCTTCACCTACATTTGTTATTTGTCCCCTTTGGGGGGCGAGGGGCTATATACAACCTTGTGATGGGTTCCTTCTTTCTCCTTTCCTCTCCCCATACCCTCATGATATTTCTATTCCCACTTCTGTTCCTGGGGGGTTTATCTATCCTGAATCCCACGTGTCAAGAGTTCTCATCTGTACCAATGTGTGTTCTCCAGTCTAGCCGGATTTGTAAGGTAGAAATGGGTCATGGTAGTCGGGGAAAGGAAGCATTCAGGAACTAGAGGAATGGTGTGTGTTTCATCAGTGCTATACTGCACCTTGGTTGAATCATCCCTTCCATGCAACACTTCTGTGGGGAGATATCCAATTGTCTACAGATGGGCTTTGGGTCTGCACTCCAAACCTTCTCATTCACATCACAGTAGTTGTTTTGGATCGTTTGATACCTGATCCTTTCAACATCTCATGATTACACAGGAAACTGGTGTGCTTCACCCATGTGGGCTTTATTGCTTCCCCGCTGGATGGCTGCTTGTTTAACTTCAAGCTTTTAAGACCACAGTCGCTATATCTTTTGATAGCCGGGCACCATCCGCTCTCTTCACCACATTTGCTTATGCACACATTTTGTCTTCAACGTTCATCAGGAAGGTGAGTATCAAGAGTGCCAGGTTATTAGAACAAAGTGTTCTTGCACTAAGGGAGGCCTTGAGTAGAGGTCCAAAGTCCATCTGCTACCTTAATACTCAATATATAAATATATGTATATTGGTCTCTATCCCTTTTGTTATAAATTAGTATATTTACATATATATATGCCATTACATATACCTCTATAAATAGCTTTTGCCTCCTATTTCTTCCTCTATTTCCTTTCACCTTCCTCCTCTCCCACTATCATGCTCCTACATTCGGCTCTCAGTAATTCCTCTCAGATACTTTGCACTTGATCAAACTCCACCAGGCATTACACACCCTCCTCGCAATCAATTTTAGATCTCTTGTTCTCTTATCCCTGAGTTTGTTGGCTCCCCACTCCCTTCTCAACACCCCCTCCTCTCCCATGTCCCCCTGGAACCGCTGTTGCCATTTTCTCAATATAGTTTGTCCTGCCTATCTTACGTAGATTGACATAGAGTAAAACAAAAACAAAACAAGAAAAAAATATCAATGGATGGTTCCAGGTCTGTCTGCTGACCCTTATGTATGTCTTCGGATCAAGTCTGATGAGGTGCCAAGCCCTGTGCCCCAAGTCAGAAGCCTATTTTCAGGATTCTTCAGGAACTTGGTTAGTTTTCTCCCCTTGCTGCCCTGTTGCACTTCCTGGCTGGCTTTCCACACAGTGTTTCCAGTGCTGTCCCCCGTAGCGCTATGGGTCAGTGAGGAAATGTTCTGTCTCATAGTGGGGCCGGCCCTAAGGTCCTCTCTGTGAATTGGCTGCTCTAAGTAGAAATGTCATTCCCAAGCTTGGTGTTTTCTCTCTCTCTCTCTCTCTGTCTCTCTCTCTCTCTCTCTCTCTCTCTCTCTCTCTCTCTCTCTCTCTCTCTCTCTCTCTCTCCCTCCCTCCCTCCCTTTTAGTTCACTCCCATGTGGTCTGGACAGACCCACCTCAAAGGATAAAGCTTACACCTTTTCTTTAAGAAATAAAAACACAGCTTAAGAATTCCAGAAATTTAAGTTCATACTTCCAAATTTATTTTTATTTCCTGCTTATTTATAAAAAATAAGACTAATGGAAAAATTGCAATACAGTTCATCATAATTCTACTATAAAAATGTTATCTTTTATTTTTATATTTAATTTTCTGTCCATATACCATTTTCTACTACTATAATTATATTAATACTAATTCAGATTTTGCTGTTTTCCATTTCATTTTCAAAGATTCAAGAAATGTCTCATAATTTTCACACTTGCTAACGACACAAGATTTCACTACATTGATGGATTGGATCACTTAATTTCTAATTACTGAGAGGTGCCCCCCCCCATCCAGTTACAGTCACAGTAATACTGACTTATAGTGAAGCTGTGTTTCAAAAGGACTTTGATACTTAAAGTTTTTAACGGCAGCGATCTTTCCGAAGTAGATTACCAAGCCTTTCTTCTGGTACACCCCTGGGTGGATTCAAACTGTCAAGCTGCCAGTGAGTGGCTATGCAAGAACTTGACCACAGCACCACCTGGGGTTTCTAATGATTAGCCAGGGGGTAGTGCTCCAATGCCTATGCAGAGCAAACGGCCTGTAATCGGTTGCTGATCTCAAGGTTGGCAGGTGGAACCCACCTAATAGTGTCGTATTAGAAAGGCCTGGCAATCTGCTTCCAAGATCACAGCCAGACAACGGGACTCAGAATCAATTCAATGGGAACCAGGATTTCTGAGTCTCACTCACTGCCACTGAGTCAATATGGATTCATGGCAACCCGAGAAGACAAGGTCAAACTGCTCCTGTGAGTTTCCAAGACTAACTTTACAGAAGTAAAGAAAGCCCCACCTTTCTCCCACAGAGTGACTGGTGCCTTTAAAGGTCTAGCCTTGCAGTTGGCGTCCCGCTGTGTAAGTAGTGTGCCACTAGCCTTGCAGTTGGCATCCCGCTGCGTAAGTAGTGTGCCACCAAGGCTCCTTTGGAGGTAATTACTGAGGTTAAAAATAATTAACTGGTTAGCCAAGGGCCAGGCACCACACCCATATTAGGTCCTCACAAAGATCTTCAGGGTAAGAAATAATAGCATGCACCACATATATTTTAAGTACTGAATGAGATATTTGGTGTGAAACTTTCAACACAGTATCAAGAATATTCAGCAATAAATATATGTATGCTATTATTATTTGATGATTAACTATTACTTCCACATTAGAGCTAAAGAAACCAGGGTTTAGTTAGTAAGTGATGTAATGAGATATGAAACCAAGGTGTGCTACTCCAAAACCCAAGTCGATTGTTTTCATGTCTATATGTCTGAAAAAACAGCTCGGGGATCAGATAAAAAAAATTAGGGTGAAACTGCTCCACTGCTGAAGAGATGTGTGACATAAGAAATCATATACTCTCTTACATCCTGCTTCCTCAACAAGGCTAAATAATATCTTCCTTGTACAAGGGGGTAACAAAAACAACCGGAACTGCCCTGGGCAGGGCAGAGCTTTTACAGTACGCATTTTCCTGCTGTGCGAGCATCCAGCAACTTGCTCCGAGTTAGTGCACCCAGTGGCATCACTTGGGAAGGTTTTCTCTGGTCACAGTGAATTTTTTCATAAAAGCCTTTTCGCTCAGCCTTCATGTTTTTGTGATGGCCGATTTAAGAGAACAGTGTGCAGCTGTGAAATTTTGTTTCCTGGTCAAGGAAAATGCCACAGAAAGGGTTATTATGTGGACACAGTTTACAAGGACAGCAATATGAGAAAAACTAAAGTGTACGAGTGGTTTTTCTATTTCAAAAAAAAGTAAAATGATGATGACAAAACTTGTTCTGGACATCCGTCAACTTCCTGAATGGAGGAAAATGTCGTCTCCCAGGACACTGGGAGTTCGTTCCACCAGGTCAGACTGCTAATCAAGCTTTCTATTGAGAGGTTTTGAAAAGAGAGCATAACGGTGTGTGACAAAAAGGGCTTGATTTCTGGCAGATGGGGGACTGGTTTGGCCATCACAACGATGCAACTACGCACACAGCCATCTCAGTGCGCCACGTTTTGGCAATAAACAGCATACCGCTCCTGCCCCAGGCACCTGACTTCCCTGACCTTGCTCTGTGCCGCTTCTAATTGTTTCTGTGAATGCAGAGAGACATGAAAGGACAATGATTTTAGCACTTAGGAGAGGTGAAAAAAACAGGAGGGAGGTGCTTTCCGCCATCCAAACAGCTCCTTGTATTGTACTGAGTAACAAAGAGAGGCTTATCTAAAACACCTCGGATAACTCCTTGTACAAAGGAGATACGCAACAGATTGCAGACGCTATTTGAAATATACTTAGGATACCTATTGCCAGAACACTTTCTTAAGCATCTAGAATACTTCACAGAACAAGATATGGTACAGGAAGGTATATATAAGAACCACCATGCATGACAACTTCGTGCTAAAATCAGAAGTGCATCATTAAAAGTTATGATGGCCTTCATAAAATGGACTCAGAGAACTTACTCTTTAAGTTATTTTTCACTCAGCGGACAGCCTTTTCATGTGTGTGTGCTGTGGCCTTTTCATGTGTGTGTGCTGTGTCAGACACTCGTCCCATTAGTCGTCCATTTATAAAGATGTACAGCAATTTACAAAGTCTTTGAAAGGCTCATGGAAATGCAAATTATGAATACATGGATTTCAAAATATTTATGCACCAAATAAGCCCCCTGTGGCTTGTTATGCTAGAACAGGGTCCAGTTTGAGATGCTACAAAGGATTATGACATCCATTTGAAAAGAGCCCTTATCCAAGCCAAATGCATAGGACCAAAACTGAAGCAAGAACAGGCATCCAATTTGCAGTGAACCTTGGATGGGTGAATGCTGAAATAGATTTGCTACAAAAAGTCTGTGGGGGCACTGCCACGGAGAAATCAGCAGTTTACAAATGCAAGACTGGTTTTACGATGGGACCAGACGATACAGAAGATGAAGCCTACAGTGGCAGGCCATCACATCACTTTGAGGTGGGGGAAATGAATCTTGTCCTCGCCCTCGCTGAAGAGGATGGCTGACAAACAGCAGAAGGCACCGGAATGCCACAGGCATCTCAATTGTTCAGCATATACAATTCGGACAGAAAACTAAGGTGGAGCTAATCTGCTCAGGGGGTATCAGATCACCTGAGGACAAGCACAGGGCTTCCTCTGGAAACTTTAAACACATGGCATCAGGATCCTGAGCAGGTCTTGGAAGAACAGAAGATGAAACGAGGATTCCCAGCATGATCTTGAAGACAAAGCACAATCATAACAATGCCTACCAAGAGTTAGAAATGGCCTTGTCAAAGCAAAAGTGAATTGGTCAGAAGCTAAGGTCGTGGCAAGCGTTATGGGAGGCACTCAAGGTATTTTTCTTGTTGGCGTTCTGTTGGGCAAAAAAAATAGTAACAGTCGCTAATTTTAAGAGTGTTTTGAGAAAGTTAACCAAAGTGCTAGCAGAAAAACACCCAAAAAGCTTTACCAGAAAGGAATTCATCACAACAATGCTCTTACTCATTCCTCGCACCCAACAAGGGCAATGTTGCATGTGTTCCTATGGGAAATCATTATACATCCACGTACAGCCCTGAGGTGGCTCCTTTCGAGTTCTTTTAGGAGCCCTGGTGGGGTAGTGGATTACGCACTGGGCTGGTAATGGCAAGGTTGGCCATTCAAAATCACCAGCCCCTCTAAGAGAAAGAAATGAAGCTTTCTGCTCCTGGAAAGATTTACAGACTTGGATCTACCGGGCAGTTCTGCTCTCCTAGGATCCAGAGCTCACTTGATGGCCAGGACTTGGGTTTGGTGGTAGAGTACTCTTTTTGAATCTTAAAAAAAAAAAAATCTTTAAAGAACTTCCCTTTTTTCTTCAGTTCATTATGTAAAAAAGACTATAAACATGGTTAAATTCCCAGGACCATCAGTTCTTTAGACACGGACAAAATTACTGGTATCATAGTTTATAAAAGTCCCTTCAATGCTTAACTTCATGTGTTTGACCTCTACGTCTACTCTATACCAATAGCATAGAGTTCTGATTAATATCTTTATAGTATGTCTTTAAATCAGGTAGTGTAAGCCCTACAGCTTACATACATACAAATAGCATGTATGTTGGCATACATACATACAGCATGTATTTTTGCATGTTTACACATGCATTTTAAAAGGTTTGACAATTTCTGCAAGAAGGTCTGCCATAATTTTGGATTGTCTTTGCAGGGCTTTATAATCAATTTGGTTAAGAGATGATGACTGACCATTCTTTAATCATCTTATCCATAATCATATATCTCTAATTTATTTAGGCCTTTTTAATTTTTTTCGGCAACGTTCTCTAGTTTCAGTGGAGCGGTCATGCATATATTAAATTTATCCCTTTGTTCATGCTTTGAATGTGACAAATGGTATTTTTAAATTTCAGTTCTAATTGTTCACTGTTTTCTTGATGTCATTTCAAATTTGTTCTTTTACTTCAAAAATAAAGAAAACTGTTGACCAGCTCCCATCCAATTAGCATTAGAATAACAATGTAGAATCACTGCTTTTGGCAAGCCTAATGATTTCCACATTTGTCCAAATCCAAAGAGCCTGAGACTCATGTTTCTGACTGGTAGTATTAATTAGGCACTTCTTTTTCTCTATTTCCACAGAGGACAAAAATTTAATGGAAGCCTGGTTCTCAAACATGTTTGTAGGAACAAAGGCCTTACTAAAAAGGAACTCTTGCTTGAAAGAACACTGTACTATAAAAATTAGAAGAATAAAAATATACATGTGGGTAAGTCAAGAAGTATTACTGATGGGGTTCCAGTTCATATATGCAGTTTATTCAAAACAAAATGTATTTAAACATGTCTTTGCAATCAGTGGATGAATGTAGACAATTTCTTTCAGCAATATTTGTCCTCATTTCATTAGGTGTCTTCAAAAATAGGTGCAATCAAAACAGTTACTTTCAGGGGGGTCTGCTGGACCATTGAACATAAGGCAGGAAGGCTAGTTCAGAAGGTCATGGTAACTGTTTTGATTACTCCAAAGAGTAATCTATTCTTTTTCACTTTATTTTTATATTTTTATTGGCACCTAATCCACATATCATACAATAGTCCAGTCATTCAATCATATCAAGAATTATACAATCATTGCCACAAGCAATTTTAGAGCATTCATCCCCCACTTTACCCCACCCCTCACTGCCATGGTTAAATCATCTTTAAAATGAGTTGTGTAATCGCAATCAGTTCTAGTGCTCCCTCACCCCCTCCTGCCTTCACGGTTTATTCCTGAAATCCCCTCACCCTCCCTATCTGGCACAGCCTCCCCTTTCATCCCCTACAAACCTCACATCAGTTATTATCCCTATGCAGCCACTCCTTCTGTGCTTCACAAACTGGGGAACCCAAGAAAAAGAATAAAAAACTAAATCAAAATAAAGTGGCAAGGAGAAAATAATAATAACATAAAGATAAAATACCAATAATGAATAAGAAAAAAAAGACCACCATCAATATTGTAAAAACCAGGGAAGAAATTTTTGTCATAGGACACGTAAGAGATACGTGCACCTACAACAAATTCAGGTTGGGTCAATAGAGAAGTCAGCTGACCAAGTATCCAAAGCACAATCTTTATAGTCTTCTCAAAGGACACAGTTTCAGTCCAGGTGGACCAGAGAAACACGTTCACTGACACTCATGTAGGTGGAAGAGAGAACTTTACATCAAGAAGTAATTATGCATCAATAAGTGTGTGGGATTAATCAGGTCGCAGTTTTGACTGGAGAGCAAAGAGATAAATGGCTTAGAAAGGCCTACCCCTCGCTCTCTTGCTCTTTGGTGATCAGACAAGCATGCAACTGCTTTAGCTAGTTCTCTTTCTCAACTTATAAGCTACACTAACTGTGGGACAAGCCAACCCGTGGATCGTGTTGCTAGAGTTTGAGATTCCTTCAAGACCTGCTTCGCCATGCTGCTGGTGTATACATCGCTTGATATTGAGGCTGGTACATCCTGTGGTCTTGCATTGTTTGAGTTCAATATCCCATCCAGGTCTGCTTCCCTAAACTCCTGAGCTGTTAACTGTTGGTGACCCGCCCTGCTGTTTGCTGCCTGTGGGTAGACTATGCCTGCATTGCCCGAGGGAAGATTCAGTTGTCTGCTTCCTTGACCTTACACCCAGCAGTCCTTGTGAGTTGAAGGACTTCCAGTATATTAACTGTTCCACAGATGTGAGTTGAACTGAGGCCTCTGTACTGCTGTGTGGACTAATTAGGTGATAAACCTATCTATCTATCTATATTCATAAGTGTCCTAGTTTTGTTTCTCTAGACAACTATGCCTAACACAATAAGACATCCTAGTCCAGATCAAATCCATAAGTTCTATATTAGCCCATATGTCCAATACAGACTATGATTTCCTCTTTAGACTCAAAACACATGCAATGATGTTGAATGCAGGAAGATCGCAGGTCAGTGGGTGGAAAGTCTTATGGGTCCAGTGACAGTGGAAGCATCTCCAGAGCTCTGGCTGCCATCAGCGTGGCTCCATGTGGCTTCTCAACAAGAAATGTCAAGTAGAGTAAGAATGTGTCCTGCCTCCAAGGAGGAAGACAGGTGTTCCCAAAATCCTTAGGAGAAAGCCAGCCCCACAGAGGCACCATTGGTTAAGACCTGATTTATAGGCTAGACTCCACCCCTTCACTCAAGTTGCCAGGAGATAATATAAATGCCACAGACACAAAATTATCACGGTGACTTATTAGGAAGGCATTTTACTACTCTGAAAACTACTTTGGTAAGAAAAAGGCCAGAGACGTTGCACTGACGTTTTTTTTTTCCCATTGCAACAATGTATGAGCTCATTCATGGAGAGCAGCAAGGCAGGTCCTGTCTTGGGAATCTCTACATCCATTCCATAGCCCTGCTCTTGACCCTTCAGACTTCTTTTGGTTCTCAAAACTCAAAGAACATAATCTGTATCCTTCAAAGATGCCAAAACTCTCATTTGGATGTGGTGTGAATTAAAGTATACATAATTATTCAGGTCTGGTTAGATGGAAGCATGGCAACACTGCCTTCAGAGGCATGTAAACCTGTAGAGCGGATCTTTTGAGAAGCCGCAGCTGCTTCTTATTTTGGTATCTTTGTTTAAAAAGGATTTCTATAGTTTTGTAGTATTTTCATGTATGTTATGTGCCTTCAAATGAGTTCTCACTCAGAGCAACCCTGTGCACAACAGAACAAAACCCAGCTCAATCCTGTACCATCCTCACAATCACTCCTATATTTCAGTCTACTGCTGCTTCGATTCTGTCAATCCTTCTCCACAAGGCTCTTTTTTCCAGATTTGTTCGCTCTTCTGGCTGTCATGATATACTGAATATTCTTTGCCAAAACCATAATGCAAAGGTATCCACTCTTCTGAATACCACTACCATGGTTGAAATAAGTCCAAGAACCAAAGCATTACTCATTCAGCCCACCACCACTCCATCTCTATCCTTCTATGACCCATTTCCAAAGAACAATATAAGAAGGGGGGAAGTAAAGGGGAAAAAATGAAAATACTTACATATTGTTCAAAAAAATAATAATTAAGCATAGCCATCCTGAAGGATAGTTCCCAGTTGGGACATATTCTAAGGTTCTGTAAATTAATTTTAAGCTATATTAACAAAACTAGTATTTTTCAAATACCTACTGAATGTCAAATACATTCTCAACTAAAAAAAAATAGTTAAGTAACTGCACAAGCAGTGGCATGAAGTAATAACGGCAACACTAATGAAGCATAACCAACAGTCGGTTGAAAGCTGTCCCATCACTGTGTGATGACTGAAAGTGTTTGTTCATCAACCATTATAAGCAAGCTGGCCAAAGGGGAGAAAGGAGTTTGCGTGTTAGTCTGAAGATTTTTCATAAGTTGGTAACAGCGGATGATCCATGCATATTATTTGCTAGTTACTATGCTATTTTATTTTTACTATCTCATTTGTCTTAGCAATACTCTATGTATTATTCTAGCTTTACAGATAGACAAGAGAAACAGAGATCTAACTGAGTTTCCAACCAAAGTCTATCTGACACAAAAGACCATTAAGTCATGTGGTTTTCCAAATTAAAAAATGTGACATTACTTTGCAAGAGAGTTAAGTAGTCATGTAACAACAAAGCAATGCAACAGAAAACCATCAAGTGCAATTTTTCATCTCAACTTTGAGAAATGATAGGATAAAAGGATAAGAACGCAATACAACTAGATGTCTTGAGAAGGCTTGTAGGTAAAAATTTCAAAGGCAGTCAGAGCACAAATTATATGTAATCAACCTTCATTCCAAAGTGTTTAAGTTGAGGCTTAGCAATAGCAAATATTTCTCTAAGAGCTAACACCAGATTATTCTGTTTTAGTGTTTGCTTTGTTTATATTTATCTCTGTTGACAGCAACTTCTCTACTTAATTGACTACTTAGCTCGTACTTTGTATTCCATAAAAGAAACTTAAAAACTCAAATAGACAAGCAGATACATACTGCAGAGACCATTGGAGAGGAGGCAGCTACATTTTAGACCAGTCTGGGAGTCAAGCTGTCATTCTCAAATAGCATTCGATAAAGTAACAAATTGATCTGGAATATATGGCTAAACAAGAATAACCAATATCCATGTCCTCAAAAGATTTTTTCATTACTTTCTAATTGAATTTTAAATATAAATATTTTCAAAGGAAAATTTGCTTAATGAACACTCTTAAACAGAATATATTAATTATACATGCCTGTGAGGCCTCCCATTAACAAAGGTATTCATAATTAATTCTATGCATTGGTTTTCACCCAAAGAGTTGAAACGACATTTGGCAAAGCTGAATTTGAGGCTGAGTATGTTATCTTCCAGTAGTCCTTTTAATAATCACTTATTACAATGTCAAAAAATCAGTATCTTTGAATATGTAAGCCATCCCTGAATTATAAACGTCTGACTTATTGACCCTATGTGCCCATATTGTAAACTTGCCCTACTCTGAAATGAACCAACCCCTACTCAAATCAACGTCTTCATCACATTGGCCTGCACCTGCTGCTTGTAAATCACTGGGAAAGACTGCGAACGTTTTCTTGCACTGACCACTCACTGCCATCAGGTTGATTCCAGCTCAGAGCAACCAAGTAGATCATATAGAAGAGAGAAGTGCCCAGAGGTTTTCCAAGTCTGTAAATTTTCACAGAAGCAAATTTCCATTATCTTTCTCCAGGAGAGAGGATGGGAGTTCCTCAGTGGCCTGGCCTTGACACTACACCATGGCTTCTTTACTTGTGCTGAAATAAGATAAGTAAGAATCATATGTACCTGATCTACCTGTAGTGTCTTAATTAATGTTCTCTATTTTTCCTCTATAGGTTCTAATATCCATTGCAATGGCTAAACAGGACTTCCATCACTCATGCTTAAAGGGTTTATTAAGGAAGTTAATAGGTTATTATGCCACAGAGAAATGTTCGGGGTAGGGTTGTTTGTTGGGATGTGTTACAAAGTTCTTTTATGTCTGCTGGTAAATGCCATAGTGGCATACCATTCCGAGGAGTCCTCAAGCCTAAGGCATTCAGCTCCCTGTTCCCTGAATTAAGTGCCCAGAGACGTAAGGCCCAGTCCAAAGGCACTCAGCTCCACTGCTGTGGGTCAGGAAATCCAACTTCCCCAAGTAAGTGGCACTCCATTCTGCTAGTCAGTCTCCTGCACGGAAGCCCTCAGCTTTGCTTGCTCTGTGGGTTGAGCAATCTATCACTCACTGTTTCCTGTTCCTCTGCCACTGCTCCTCTGATGTCACAGCTGTTTTTTGCATCCAGAAAGTTCACTCTGCACAGGAACCTCAGGTCCAGAGGACTCACTCCACGCCTGGCTCCTGCTGGTAATAAGATCCCCACTCCGGTTTCTCATAAGACACAGTCTGTGTGCAAAAGGATGGCATTCCGGGGACACCTCTTCATAATTACACACAGGTGAGTCCTAATAGTATCGTTCCCCGCCTTGTTTACCAGACCAACATAGGTAAAGATTGTTTGGTGGGAGTTTTGAAGAGCCACATTAAATACCTCACTGCCCTGGCACTGACAGACCTACAAATTCTTAAGAGACGCAGTTAGGAATTGATCCCAGCCTAACAGGAAGACTGCCTGTACAGCTGTTTGTCACAAATCCACAGCAATATGCCTCTACATCTGCATTTTGTTTTCAGTTAAGACTAAAATTTAAGTACCAAAGTAAAAAGACTTTCACTGAAAGAAATATAGGATGACCGTCTGAAATTTTGTTAGTTTAAATTGCTAATGATTTCAAATTTCTAAAATAAGAGATTTTTCTTGAAAGTCCTCTTTTCCCTTGTATTCTCCCTAAAAATCTACTGAGAATGATAAGCACATTTCATCTTCTCAAAATCCACACATGAAGTTATCTGCTGTCTGCCTAATAAATACTTATCCTCTGAGAGAACAAGGGACAATTAAATGACTTCGCACTTCTCTTAGCATAGAATTTACATAATAAAGTAAAACTGATCTAGTAGAATTACTAGAAGATACACCAGAGTGGAGGGTACTGGTATGTCCACCCTGCCCAGCTCCTTCCCCAAGGAACTCCACTTAGCATGTCATCCTCATTCCCCAAAGCCTTGAACATGAGGCACAGCAGGGCTATGTTAGGGTTAGTGCCATTTGGGATTTCTTAGGTTATGGAGAGGCGGGGAGGGGTCTGGAAATAATCAAATTTTTTACCATACACGAATGGTAATTGCTTTATTTTATGCCATTTCTGCTTACAAGGGGTTTCAAAACAATACTTTCACATCGCAACCTATTTATCATTTTTTTAATCACAGAAACCTGGGTTCACCTGTTAACGTTTTATACTTGATTAATTTCTGCACACGTTTTTGCCCTAGTAAAATGAAGAATATTTATTTCATTTGGCTTTTGCATGGAATAAAATAAAGGATGTAAATTTCTAGAATGGGCTTTTAATAGTGAGCCCTGATGATGCATTAGGCTGCTAACCGCAAGGTCAGTGGTTCAAAACCACGAGCTGCTCAGAGAAAGAACACTGACGCTTTCTAATGGGTAAAGAGTTACAGTCTTAGAAACCCAAAGGGGTGGCCCAAGCCTGTTCTGTAAAGTTACTCTGCATTGGGTGGACTCAGTGACAGTGAGTGACAACAGTCAGAATTACTACTTTTTGTAATGTATATTTCCATTTGGTTTTGTTTCCCAGGAATAAATTAAAATGTTTCTTACAACTATACTAGTTTTTGTGAACTTGTCGTTTTATTAGCTAAACTAGTATATGACTGGTCTTTAAGGAATATTCAAAATAACTGATACAAGCAATGGACATTGTGACTGCAGCATCTTACAATCAGGCTACATTATGCTTCACAAAAGAAGCCCCTACCTGAAAAGAAGTATGCAAACAAACTGCTCTAAATGGAATCACATTTCCGGAGAGACTGACATTATTATTCCAGAGATGCTTGACCTACATTCTGATTAAACTCTAAACGTTTGAGCTACTAAAGTTCTTTTTTCCACTAGTATTCATGACTCCCCTAGACCCAATACCTACTATCTACACCCACTAACCAAAGAGTCAGCACTTGAATGTTTCCGATAGTATATGCATGGGATAGCACTTCCTTTTTGAAGGAAAAAAAAATCACACTGGGCTTTAACTAGTTAGATAAAATTATATTTCCAGATTTTATAGGCAACATTGTTTTACACGCTGCCTTACCAATAGAACTAAGGGGTTTCTGTTTGGAGGCCTTGCGGGAGGGGTTCTTTTTTCATTTTTGATAGTCTTCATCAAACTGGGAATGACAGCAGTTTTACTCCTAAAGAGACTGAGCGAGAACTCTGGAGAGTCCCCATGATTAACAGGCTAGCTGCTGTTTGTGTGGACTCCACTGCTCTCGCACATTAGGAGTCCTTCACAATCCCTACCTATCGAACTTCATCACAACCATGTAACTGGCTTTGAGCAGTGGAAATTCACACAAAAGCAAGAAGTTTCACTTCCAAGCAAAAGCTTTACAAGCACATGGTTTACCAAGTTCTACCACAATCTCTCTTCCCTGTCCCTCTGTCCATGGTAATTGGCGAAGTTCATAAAAGAGTCTACACAATTACTATCAAAACGACAACAGTGCAGGGGTGTAGCTAGCCCACAGCAGACCAAGCAGGAGCAATGAACAGCCTTTTTAGAAACACTGAGACTTGAAGGTCATTTGCTACCAGTGCACAATCTAACACCGACTGAAAAGGTGACTCATCTACCTTGTATCACACATTCTCATCAATAAAATGTTTTGAACGGCTGGTTTGCCTACTCATCAACAATACCTTATTATACATATCAACTACCTTACTAGTCAACATTTCACTTTTACACCAATTGTGAAAAAAATTCTATTTTGCGCATGAACAATTCTTCACCTGTGTTTCCTGAATTCATGCCACCTTCATTTTTTCCTAATCATTTGGTGGACATCTCCTAAAACGGCTTATTTCTTCCATTATCATAACCCCTGCCTTTCATTTAGTACCAGGTAATCTTTTTTTTTTAATCACCCTGTGAATAAGATCTTAACTGTTGAAGCGTATAAAAGCCATAGCATCCAGGGCTGTCTAACATCAGCCTTCTTTCTGTTTCTTAAACCTGCTAGCCTTTTGCATCTACAGCTGACGCCTCTGCCTTAGATGACTTGGGCCCAGGTTTCTCATGGCCGCCTGATTTCATTCAAACTTTCATTTATATCTTGCTTTATCAGATACAACCATACTGACCATACAACCTAACACAGAAAATCATCAATTGCTATCACCTCACTAGGTTCTTTATTATTATTACAGATCACTGCTTTAGAGTTCATGTTTATGTTGTGTATGGTCTGTCTATACAATCTCAATGCAATTTTCATCAGAGGAGGTTTGCGTTGGTTTATTCTTAATTGTATCTCATCTGTCTGAAGTAATGCCTCGTACAGAGTAAGTCCTCAGTATTTAAGAATTACTTAATAAAAACAGAACCATAGAATCGATGAAACCAGAAGTTGATTCTTTGAAAAGACTACTAAAATCAGCAAGTTTCTAGTTCAATTAAAAAAAAACAGATACAGATAACCATAATAACAAAAGAGGGACCACGGACAGCCTCCACTTTCTCTCACAGAGAGCCGTGGGCTTGAAACACAGACCTTGAGGTTAGCAACCCAGCGCCTAATCCACAGCACCACGAGTTATGAGTTCGCACTTCAAAATACCTCCAATATCATAAGATTAATTCTAATGGTCTTTATTATTTTATTCCTTTCTCCAACAATATATATCTGGCTCTCATTCTCCACAGACCGTAGGCTTTTAAGTCATTAACTTGCTCAATCTTTATACATATATATATATATATATATAGAGAGAGAGAGAGAGAGAGAGAGAGAGATACAATTGCTAGCCCATGTCTGTCCCTGCGCAAAGCAAACTTACTAGAGTACACTATTCAGCTGTAACTCTTGTTGTGTACATGATTATTTCTAGGCAACCTATTGGTGTGCGGCTCCTTTTGTCTGTTAACCACAGAGTATGCAGTCACATTACTGCCGTGCAGAATTGCTTAGGTTACTTCTTTTCTCCCCCCTTGCAGTGCGGTAACTATTCCTTTGTAATAAAATTGCATGAATCTGTTACTACAACTATTCCGTCTTGAGTCCTCCCTTTTTATTACATCCATGTATTGAATAGAAAGCATCGATAATGATTTCCAAAACTTGAGGAGTATCTCTCTCATTCCTACTATCCTATTATTCTCAAGTTCATTCTTTCCATCCAAATTTAGAAATTATGTTAATATTCATATTGGAAAGGATGGTGTTGGTATTTAATATAGCTTGAAATCAAGGAGTAGATGGCAGATTTACTAGAAGATGATTCATCTCATTTGTAACTGGCTTATTTAAGTGGCAGTGGACCTGTTCACATGGAGATAAGCAGTCAGGCAATTGACAATTAAGATTTGGCACTAAGGAGAAATTTAAATTAAGGAGAGAAACAGGCCCTGCTTCAGAAAAATTATTACTTCCTTCTTTCTCTAAACTTGTGCTTTTTTCCCCTTATTTCTCTAAAATCAGTTAGTTCATCAATAACAAAGCTAAAGGGTTACAACTCATTAAACCACCAATGTGCTATCAACCAAAAGCATAGTCCTTTGCTCACAGGATTATGTTTTTATTTATATATTTGTTATTTGCATAATTATGTCATGTTCCTTTAGGAAAAAGACTCTTTGATGGGGACATTTATATGCTTCATGGGATCGCCCTGTGGCTCACGCACACTTGGTCCAGTTTAGGAAACATTTACTACCTCCTGGGACAGGACTGAACTCCTAGGATTCATTCTCAATCGAATACATTTGAAATTTTATTTCAATGACTTAATACAAGACAATGGTCTCAAAATAAAGATAGTGAGGCACTGTTTCATTCTGATGTACACAGGGTCACTGTGAGTCAGGAGCTACACTGACAGCACCTAACAACAACAACATTAGCTGCAATAAGTCCTTTTATATTACATCACTAATCGGATAGTGAATGGTAAATATGCTCCACATCCCAGGGAACCTGAAGCGTGTTCCCCACCCCCACCCCTTTCCCTGAGAACTAAATTCATGTCTGAGATTTGCAACTGTTTCTTCAATTCCAAACTATTTATTTCAAGTACCCAGTTAATTGGCAGAATGCCTACTTCTTCTCACAGCTCTCTATTACGAAGCTTCAAATTTTCTTCTTTATGACATCTGCCTTATGTTAGCTTCTGCAATAACCTTTTGGTGCACCAATTAAAGGGCTCCCAAACTCAATATTCTTCAAAGCTCCAACTGGCAAATGTCTTCCCCCCACAAAAAGGAGAGCCATTTTCCTTTCCTTTTTAAAACACAGCCCAGTAGAAAATTCACTTTACTTGAGTCTTAGTTTTAAACTAGCTAGTATTACGGACATTTCCAAGACTTTTGAAAGGCAACCAGCTAGACTCTGATTCAAAGAGGCTGTGATGATGACAAAAGTCTTCCAAGTCAAGCAGCTAACATGCGTGTTACAAAACCATCTAGATAAGATAGGCCGGATGAACAGTCCGCAAGAGAAAACAATGGGACCAATGGTTCTGGGGGGACATGGGAGAAGAGGAGGCAGGGGTAAGGAGGTGGTGTTGACCAACCCACGGACAGGGGAACAACAAATGATCCAAAATTAGTGGCAAGGAGGGTATGAGAGGCCTGGTAGGGACTCAGCAAGGGCAATGTAACCAAGAGAAATTACTGAAACCCAAATGAAGGCTGACAATGATAGTGAGACAGAAGTAAAAGGAAATAGAGGCAAGAACTAGGTGACAAAGGGTATTTATAGAGGTCTAAATAGAGGCATGTACACATGTAAAATACAGCCATGTACACATGTAAATATATTTATATAGGAAGATGAGGAAATAGATCTATGAGCATATATTTATAAGTTTAGTATTAAGGCAGAAGGACATTTGTACCTCCACTCAAGTACTTACTCAATGCAAGAACACGTTGTTCTATTAAATTGGCACTCCATGAAATGCACACCTTCCCAACACGATCGCCAAAGACAGATGTGTGCATAAGCAAATGTGGTGAAGAAAGCTGATGGTGCCTGTGTTAGTCTGGGTACTTTAGAGAAACAAATCCACAGAAACTAATGTATAAGAGAGAATTTTATATAAAGGTTAAAAGTGCATCAAGAAAACATCCCAACCCAGTGCTGGCCATAGTCCACCATTAACCCATGAACCCATAGGTCCAACACCAATCCACACAGTCCTCCTCCATCTCACACAACAGAAGCAATGATGCCGACTGCAGGAGGAAAGCCCTGTCAGTGAACGTGTAAGCATCTCAGCGCTGGCAGGGGTCTCTACACGGCTTCTCCAGCACCCAGGGCTGCATTGTGGTGGGTCCATGTGGCTTCTCCCTGGGGATGTCTTGCAGGAAGTCAGCCTTGCAAGCTGAAGCAGGGAACTGTTAAGGCAGCTGCACCCAGGTATGACAATCACAAAGCAAGACACCTGACAACTCAAAAGGCGAGGCTCACTGAGCCATTTATTCCTCCGCCCTTCAATTAATTTCACATGTGCTTATCAGCCAGGTTGGCACAATAAACTAACTACCTCGGTGCCTGGCTATCAAAAAATATAGTGTCTGGGACCTTAAAGGCTTGAAGATAAACAAGCAGCCATCTAAGCTCAGAAGCAACAAAGCCCACATGGAAGAAGCACACCAGCCTGTATGACCTCGAGGTGTCTAAGGGATCAAGTATCAGGCATCAAAGAACAAAAAATCATATCATTGTAAATGAGGGTGAGTGCAGAGTGGAGACTCAAAGCCCATCGGTAGGCAACTGGACACCCCCTTACTGAAGGGTTGTGGGGAGGAGATGAGCCAGTCAGGGTGCAGGGTAGCAACAATGAAACATATAACTTTCCTCTAGTTCTTAAATGCTTCCTCGCCCCACTATCATGATCCCAGTTCTTCTTACAAATCTGGCTAGACAGAGGATGTACATTGGTACAGATAGCAACTGGGAATACAGGGAATCCAGGACAGATGACCCCTTCAGGACCAGTGGCGAGTGGCGATGCCTGGAGGGTGAAGTGACTATGGGGTGGAAAGGGGGAACTGATTACAAGAATCTACGTATAACCTCCTCCCTGGGGGATGGACAACAGAGAAGTGGGCGAGGGGAGACGTCGGACAGTGTAACATATGACAAAATAATAAAAATTTATAAATTATGAGGGGTTCATGAGGGAGGGGGGAGTGGGTAGGGAGCAGGAAAAATGAGGAGCTGATCTTAAGGGCTCAAGTAGAAGGCAAATGTTTTGAGAATGATGGTGGCAACAAATGTACAAATGTGCTTGACACAATGGATGGATGGACTGTGATAAAAATTGTACGAACTCTCAATAACATGATTAAAAAATAAGAAAAAATAAAAATAAATTACCAATTAAGTTTTAAGTTGTTATTAAACTTATACCTCCATCCTATATTTTAAATTCAAAGTGAAAGCTGATTACGCCCCCTTTGGTGCTTAGAGTGAAGGAAAAAGTATTCATTCCAAAAGACATTCAAGTACATGTAAGTGGAAATGGGGCTTGGTGGTGCAGTGGGTTAAGCACCGGGCTGCTAACCAGCCAATCCATTGATAAAAGTGAGGCACTCTACTTAGCCAAAAGACTCACAGTATGGTGTTTATTGTTTTCTTGTGTTTTGTGGGGAGTAGTGCTACATCTGAGATTATTAGAAGTTATCTTTATGGCTTTCACAAAGGTGTCCTTTGTTGACCCAATTCAACATTGTTAGGTCATGGGAGAATTATTCAGATACTTGAGTTGGTAGTGGGTACGTGATATTCCACCCATCAGTGATCTCCCTGCCTGCTCCTTTTGTCTTATCTGTTACAACTCAATGACACCTTCCCAGCAATCTAGCCCATAATAAGGCCCCTCTTCTTTTTGATAGGTCTTACTGACCACATCAGACATCGATTATTTGGCCTTGTTCTGTATTTCATAAAAAGTCTTTCCCTGATCTCTCTTATTATTAACATATCAATACAAATTCTCCATAACATAAAGAATACTGGATATAAAGAGAGCAAGAATTAAATACTAGTTATAAAATTAGATGGCGGAGGCAGTGGTTTCAGTATTTTATGTAAAATGGCCTTTAGAGTGTCCTAGTAGCTGGAAAACGTATCTCACAGACAGATATACACAGCAAGCGCACTTCATATGAACCGTGTGCTTACGTGGGGACCTAGGTAAAAAAGACTGAAGTCCCTCCAAGACATTTCTTCAGACTGCCATTGACATGGACATGGGTCCCATCATCTCATTCATGTGCCCTGCCCCGATGAAGAGAAATGGCTACCCACCAAAGTAGCTTACTTCAAAATCCATCAATGGCTTCCTCCAGCTGGCTCTATCCCTATCCTTAGTTTTAGACAGAAAAAGTAGAAATAGATCTAAAAAGACGAAAGTGCACCTGATCCAAGTCATGGTATTTTCAGTTGCCTCATACGCATGTGAATGCTGTACATTGAACGAGGAAGGATGAAGAAGAATTGATGGGTTTTAATTATGGTGCTGGCAAAGAATATGGACCGCCAAAAGAACAAACAAGTACAACCAGAATGTTCCTTAGAAGCAAAGTTGGGGGGGGGGGGCGGGAACAAAGTTAGTGAGACTCTGTCTCACATACTTTGGCCATGTTGTCAGGAGAGACCAGTCCTTGCAGCACATCTTTCTTGCTAACACAGGTCAGTGAAAAAGAGGAATACCACCAAGGAGTTGGATTGGCACAGTGCCTGCAACAATGGGCACAAACAGACCAATTGTGAGAATGGCCCACCAGGTCACGTTTCACTCTGTGCACGTGAGACTGCTAGGAGTAGGAACTAACGATCACAATATTGGTTCTATCCCTCTCCCAAGTGGCAATCCCATCCCTAATTTCAGTTGAAAATGTTCAAGAGCTTCATTTAAAATGTGGATTCAAATGCAGGAAGAGAGGACACCACACTGCCAAAGGAAGCACTACCCAGGGACCACCCTTCTGAGCTCATCAATTCAGAGCCTCTGTTTGCTCCTCTACATCGGGAATTATGAGATGAGGGCCCACTTCTACTTTGAGCAACATGTAACCTCAGTGTGAACCTCTCTCACCAGCAGCATTGTGGCTAACTGTTCTGAATGCATATTTCACTCATATCATAATATAATATCTTCTCCGTTCCAAGCCTGTCTCCCTACCCCACCTAAATAGGGCCTTTTTCATTCTGTATCCACAACTGGTGTTAGAAGGGGAAAAACCTGGATTCCTCCATCCTCAATGCATCACAGTGTTCTCAGTGATGATCTCAGCATTGACCTCTTACTCAAAGCACAATCACTGCTCCTTCTTGATACTTTCATTATTACTGCTGGCTTTGACTGACCAAAGAAAAAGCCCAAACTACTTCTGTTTTGCAGAAATAAATAAAAGTAGCCTTGGGACACTTGAAAGAAAATCTTGTGACTGCATCGTATTCACTTTGTTTCTGCCTCCAGGAAAATCAGTAGAGTCTGAGTGACACAACTTAAGGCATCAAGAAAGCTGAGTAGCAAATCCAAACAGCTGTGCGCATGTTTACATTCCTCCATGATTCCCCGATCCTTAAGCAAAGTGTGATGACAGCAGGACGTGTGTCTGTCAACACAAAAGAGTTTGTAAGGCTCCCACTGTACTGCTGCCCCTGGATGTATAAAAGTGTTTTTGTTTCCCTTCTTCCTTTATGAATTAATTTCCCCTCTTCGCCCACCATAACCCAAACTTTGCATCTTTCATATTAAATGGTTTAAAAGGAGCTCATTAAAATCAAGCAGCCTGTACAGTGTGGTGTCCACAGTAACCTTTTTCCTCATCTGTTTATACTCTTTCTAGCTAAAAGAGAAGTGCTTTTCAAGACCCCACAGAACCCACATAGCACTGTGAACATGTTAGGCACTGCCTGTTTCTCAGCGGAGTTCAATTCAGCGCATAGAAAGGACACTGCAGGATGAGCTCATCGCTTGGCTCTCCTTTAACTTGCGGCCAACACACAGGGGGAAAGCGCTACGTAAGAATGCCGACTACCCAATCGCTCACTTCCCGGGCTCTTGAAAGATCAAAGCACAGTCCTGGAGAGTAGAGAATCAGAGGACTCTCAGCTTCCTGACAAATCGTAGTGATGTGACAAGCCTCACTTCTTCACAATGAAAAAGCCGCCAAGTTCTCGGCCAACCCTGCCTTTGCAAGCAGCTCTGAGCTTCTGGAAGCCAAAGCATTTGTCAACAATCTTCCTGTTTCTGTCCCTGCTGAAAACTGAGCTAGCAGCAAGTTTGTTCTCCACTAACGGGAGCCTCCGAATTCTCATTTTCTATACTATTTACAATAATCTACGGTTGTATTAACTTTCATTCCATTTCAGAAAGTCTCTCCAAATCATGGTAGGATTACTTGGGGGGTTTTAGGTCAACTTTGTGTTAAGCTCATACTCAAGAAGCAGAAATCCCTGCTTAGCCGCCAGTTCCACCTGTCTGCTACTGTGTAACAAGTGACCCTAAAAGTGAGCTGTCTCAAACAACTACCCTTGTATTGATCTCCTAAGGTGGTGGGTCAATATTTCAGAAAGAGCTCAGCTGAGCAATGTTTCCGCTCCTGGTGGCACCAACTGAGGTCATTGGTGGCATTCAGCTGGTGACCAGACTGCTCTGTTGGGTCCAAACTGGCTGCATTCACAAGACTGGCACCTTGGTGGAAAGGCTGCAAAGCTGCACTGAGCTGCAGCTGTTGATGAGTGCAAGATGTGGCCTCGCAGGCATGTCAGCCGCTGGTTTCTAACCAGATTTCAGACGGCACTCTTCAGCAACTCAGTCTGAGAGCATCCAGACTTCCCAAATGACATCTCAGGACAGCCACAAAGAGAATTCCAGAAACAGGACATGAACACAGGCTGTTGAAGAGCTGAGCTGAGACTGGTTCAGTATCACTTCTATCATAATCTGTTGTATAAGTAGTTACAAAATCTGCTCATCTAACTCCAACCTCTAAAACCATTAAGAGCAGCTGTCGTCATCTTTAATCCACAACGCCCATGGTAAATTTCCTAGAATGCCAACTACTCCTTAGCTATAAGCATTTATACAAACAAAACTGTTGAGTCGATTCTAAATCATGGTGCCCCACAAACTGAACTCCACATAATTTTCAGTGGCTGTGACCTCTCAGAAGGTGAGTGGCCAGACTTTCTTGCAAGGTGCCTGTGGGTGAATTTGAACTGCCAGCCTTTCGGTTGATAGCTGAGCACGGTATCCTGTGTGCCAACACTTCTTTTCCATATGCCTTTATCATCAATGTAATAGTTGGCTGCTGTCTTATAATTTTCAGTATTTTACCAAGAAGCCTAAAGCCCACTGAGCCAAACTCAACTCACAGTGACCCTACAGGACAAGGGCCTCACGGTGGTTTCCACGGCTGAAGCTCTCTCCGGAAGCAGGCTGCCACAGCCTCCTCTCACACAGCAGCTGGTGGGTTCCAGCTAGACGTGTTCGTTAGCAGCTGAGCACTTCAACCACTGCGCCACCGGGGCTCCTTCATTACCGATGCAGAATACAGTATATAAGCATCCTCACTATTTAAGAACGCTATTTTGCATTCTCATCACCTTAAGAATCATGAAATTCTAGTACATTTACTTCAATCACGGTGAGAACCTTAAATCCGCATGAGAGCTTCCAGGTGAGTTCAAATGGAAAGCCTGACTTTGCAAATTCCAGACAACCGAGTTCACAGCTCCGCTAGGTGACCCACGAAACATGGTTTACCTGTTCTGAAGCCCTTCATCACACAGCCGCCTTCAGGAGGCTTAAGACCTTTTATAGAGATGTAGTACACATGGAATCTTGGAAATCACACCAATATGCAAAGCTTTCTGCTCATGCCCATCTTTAATACCTTCTGAATCAAGACTTCTTTTCCCACCAAAATCTGCCTAATACATGTACTACAAGATCAGCTGAGCTCCCGTAAGCATAGTTACCATACAACAGTTCAAGCTCTGCCCTTTCAGAGCGACTCTTCAGTCCAGCACTTACTTAGGCAGAGCCCCAACTCCCTCGACACAGGTAAAAAGCAGCAAGATTTGGACTGAAATATTTGTACATAGTCCTGACCCTTATTAAAGTGTTTATTCATTTTAATGTGACTCTATTTCAGATTATGTTAGCTTATTTTATTTAGCTAAAGCTTTTATAATTTTGTTATTACATATACGCTAATAGCAATAACTTTTAAATGGCTCCATTGGGCACTCGGGGATAGAATTCACAATGTCCCCCATCTTTTCCAAACGTCCAGCAGAAGCTAAAACTGAAACAAATAATAATGTGTATAAGTTAATATCTACGGTGTACTTTCTACATGTCGGATGCTCTTCTAAATGCTTTACATGTATTAACTTAGAGAAGTCTCCCAAATTTACGAAGCAATACTTTTATATTCCCAGTTTCACAGATAAGGAAACCAAATCAGAGAATAGACAACTGTGAAGTGGGGGTTCCAGTACCAACCTCACACTGTGTGGCACGAGTCAACGCTCTCCACTTGGCTCCACTGCCTCTCTGATTACTTCCTTGCTGAGGCAGCATGCCACCTCATCCTCTTACCCTGGATGTTAGTACAGCAACATCCACAAGTCTATTTTTTATTTTGTTTTGTTAGGCTAGACCTTCTATCAAAACACCCTAGACATCTCCGAGATAAAACCCCAAACCGTCTGTGTTACTGGGCCGTTTGTTTTTGACTCAAGTCACATGTGAAGCCGTTTCTTTCTACCTGTTTCCATGGGCTGAACCCTCAGCCAGCCACAGAGACTTGGTCCATCTCTAAGTTGTTTCCTGTCTTTGCTCTCTCAGTGAAAAGGAGAAGCCAGGAAGAACAAAAAGCCTGGCAGCATGGGTCTCAATTGCTGAGAACGCCCTACTGCCTCCCAGCATTGACACTGAACCTAGTTCCTTAGCCACTTCCTGCCACATCTCTCAGATGTTTAAGAGAGTTTGGTGACCTGCAAGGGGCACACTGCACACATCTACTACCTATTTCCACTCATGCTTTACATGTACATGTATAGTACTGTCTCTATTCCCTTTCGCTGTCTAATAGGTGGAGGAGAAAAAGAGTAGGGGAGGGCAGGGGGAGGGAGGAAACAGATACAAAGGCATAATAAATCTCTAGTCTAGACAATCTAATGAGCTGAGAAAAAAGTTAAACAGAGTTCAGCTCTTAAATTTGGGGTATACTGAAATTTATAACAAGATTATGCACACACTAAGTCTTTGCTGTTGTTCTGGTTAGATTCCATCAAGTCATTTCTGACTCATAGCGACCCCTATGTAAAACAGACGGAAACACTGTCTAGGCCTACACCATCCTCACAATTATGCCCGGTTGAGTCCTTTGTTGCAGCCGCTGTGTCAGTCCATCTCCTAGAAGGTCTTCCTCTTTTTCGCTAACCTTCGACTTTACCGTGAATGATGTCCTTCCCAGGTAACGTGTTCAAAGCACACGAGTCTCGCCATCCTGGCCTCTAAGGAGCATTCTGGCTGTACTTCTTCCAAGACAGATTGGTTCGTTCTTCAGGCAGTCCACAGTACTTTCAATATTCTTTGCCAACACCATACTGCAAATGTATAAATTCTTTTTTGGTCTTCTTTAATCATTGTCCAATTTTCACATGCATATGAACTCATTGAAAATGCCATGGCTTGGGTCAGGAGCACCTTAGTCTTCAAAGTGGCATCCTTGCCTTTCTAGACTTTAAAGAAGTCTTGTGCAGCAGATGCAATACATTGATTTCTTGACTGCTACTATCATGAGAATTAACTGTGCAGCCAAGCAAGATGAAATCCTTGACAATGTTCATCTTTTCTACATTTATAGTGATGTCCTCCACTGGCCCGGTTGTCAGGACTTTGGTTTTCCTTACTTTGAGTTGCAAAGGCTGAAGTCTCTGGTCTTTGTCAGCAAGTGCGTCAAGTCCTCTACACTTTCATCAAGCAAGACTGTGCTACCTGTACACCACAGGTTGTTAATAAGCCTTCCTCCAATCCTGATACTGTGTTGTTTTTCATATAGTGCTGTTTCTCAGATTATTTGTTCAGCATATACACTGAATATGTAGGATGGAAGATAAAACCCAGATGCGCACCTTTCCTGACTTTAAACCGCTCAGTATCCCCTTGTTCTGTGTGTCCAGCCATTTCTTAGTCCACGGACAGGTTCCTCATGGGCACAATGAAATGTTCGGGAATTCCCTTTCTTCTCAGTGTTATCCGTAGTTTGGTACAAAACATTTGTGAATTATCCTGCTCTGATTTACACGGAAAACAGATAGATAACTACTGGTATTTGTTATTCCTTAACTTTATGTCTTAATTAGTTTGACAAGTTGATTTTAAATAATGAAAGTCATCTTTGAAAGGTCCACTTAGATTTGTGAAGATAATCAGCATCTGCCTCTAATCAAACTGAGATGATTAGCAAATTAAATCCTCTAATTAGCATTTTGCATAATTTAGGCAAATTGTGCTTCTTAGGTTTAAGAAGGTGAAACAGGGTGAATTTAACAGTTAGGTAGTCCTGTAAACCTTTATTAATGACCTAATTTTCCCACATATACAGTAAAAATAAACACCAACTAAGTTCAACTTCATTTGCTAAGACCTAGTACTATACAACATTTAGAATTATTCTGTCATCTGGGGAAAATTAACACACTACTCAGAAGAAAAATAGTTTATTTCTATCTCCTCTTCCTTCAATTTCCCAAACTAGATTCAAACAGCATTTTCAGAAAGAGAGAGAAAGGCTTCTTTCCACTTTTGTCATTTCAGTCGGCATTTAATCATAAACCTTTAAAGAATAGCATTGAAAACAGAAGTAACACAGCAACTTCCTCTGTTAGACAGGAGCGTACCCAGAGCACAATACCTCAGACTGCCACTCCAACACACCAACCTCCCGGATTTCTTTTCCTACAAGACTTACATTTACACACAGACTGTTGCTGAGGCATAAATATTTTAACATAGTTCCTCTCATGCCACTGAAACCACATCTTTAGCTAACAAAGCAAATGTACCCAACTCTGGAATTTGATAACAAAAGCCAGGTAAATGGATGCAAGAGTGTAAGGGATGGTAGGGGAAATATGCATAATTTTAAACATACATTAAACAAGTTTCTGATGAAGACATGGCATGGCACACAATCCCTCTATTATAGAATGAAACCCTCTTCTAAATAAAAGAGCCAGCAGAATATAAAAGAGTTTTTTTCTCGTGACTATAGATAACAACCTACAAAAGCTCAAATAAATCCTACCATTATCTTGCCAAGAACACCCCCAAACTATGATCCTTTGTGCGTGCGCGCACGCACCCGTCTGATCGGAGCAAGTGGTAAAGAAAAATGATCGTGCCGAGGTTGTATTAAAGAGGGCCATGAAAATGAATTCTAACGCATTTTCAATGGCGCATCCAAACTAAAAGAAAAGCTGCACGGGTAGAATAAATAAGTTATCCTCTCCAAATCCAATTCCAGTGTGCTACTGATATGTATCCTAGTACACCCTGAACAACTTGTATCTAGAAAGCTCAGAACAACAGCCTGATGCACACTAATCAACCAAACAATACCAAAGTCGTTTCTGCACAGACTTGGTCAAGTGGCAGTATCTGTCATGTAATTCACAATGATATGCATCTGCAGGCACTCAAAAAATATTACTCGGTTCACTGACCCAGAAAATCCAGACTGCATTCCAAAGGTTGCTTTTTAAGCATTTCATCACAGTTATTAATTAGATAAGGAATCTATAGTCTAATTTGGAGCAACTAGAGCTCTGTAAGTGATAAAAGGCATATACAACTGAAAATACTAATTTCTCATAACCTGTAAATATATGCATATAGCAACAGGACAACTAAAATGCAAATGTAAAAAATTAAGCCCTATGTGTACATATATGTAACACTTAGTCTTATTTATTTACTATCTAACACAGCCCTCTAACCATTTACTGTCAAAGCAGAAGAAATAGACAAATGTCTGCAAAGCATGAACTTCAATTCATTCCACGACTTTTTTTTTCTCCTACATTGAATGGATTGTTGGAAGTTATAGTGTAGTGCTTTGGCTCCCCCAAATGACACTTTTAGAGTATAATAATCCTGTCACCAAGAGAAAAAGGGGAGGAAAAAAGATGTCAAACCCCACTGGCTTCTTTGTAGTCCATCTTCCTGAGAAGAAAGCTGTCAGGTACTAGATTCAGTTTTATGATTCGCATTCCTCAGTTATCATACTCTCCACCTCAAAGAAAAAGCTACGCATATTCATTCAGAGTTTACTTTCCAGTCTGGAAAGAGGAAAGAACCACATGAGTAAGAGAGAGAAGGGAAGTTAGAGAGAGTAATGCTACCCCCCAAGCCTGCATTGAAGAGGCGCTGAATGTCAGAACAATTAGGGCTTCTGCTGCGTAGACAAGAGGAAAGTTTTTGAGCAAGTGGGATAAAGATTCTGAAATATTTTTTGAAATATTAAAACAGGATATGAAACATGGGTTTACCAGCTTAATCCTGAAGATGAAGCATAATCCAAACAATGGCTACCCAGAGGTGGAATCGTGTAATCAAAGACAACGTAGACCAATTAAGAGCAAAGGGCCTTGGCCACAGTTTGTCGGGGATTCCGTGAGGAAGTGAAATTCCTTGGAATGGCTCCTCTATCCAGGTCTAACTCAGGCAAATGATTGGCTAGTATCATGCAAATGGGTGCGTAAGACACTAATAGAGGGAATTAGTGGATAACAGGTGCAGCGTCTCAGAATCACAAAGAACGAGTGTTGGGACCATCAAGAAAAAAAAGGCACCAGCAGAGCACAAAGGAGATCCCTGTCTGAAATGGCAGAAGCCACAGAGGCCGCAGTAAGGCGACCATGACACGGAGCCGAGGAGCCACACCGCACCACTGAGAACAGGAGACAGTGAGGCAGAGCAGCAAGGGAAATCCCTGGCCCACGGTGGCAGAGGCCAAAGGGCCTTGTGACTGAGCGGCTCAGAAACCAGGAGAGGGACTTGGCTGTTGGCCAAGAAGAGACACTGCTGTGGACCACAGACTGTGCCACTTAAGGGTTTCAGATCCTGTCTATTCCCTCAGAAGCCCTCACAATTGTGAGTGTTGTGTGTGGCCACTGCAATGGATTACCAAACCCAGCACCAAGGGAGAAATGGTTGGTGTCAACAGAGCGTAATGAAAGGACGGGGCGTGGAGAGGAACCTGCCCTCTGCCTTGTGGCAATCGACCTAGGGTGGGTGTGCACAGGGATTCTCCATTTCCCCACTGAAGCTGGAGGAGGGCAGACGCGGCCCCACAGGAGTGTCCTCAGATGCTCAGGACAGTTTCTGGAGGGCCAAACCACGGGGACAACGGCTTACTCTGAGAGTGATTTGAGAAAGTTAGCCAGACCTGAGCAAAAAACCATCCTCCCCTATGTTGCTCCCCCTGCTCATTCCTCTTATTCCCCAAAAAAGGCAGTTTTATAAGCATTTCCATGGGAACTCATCAGGCATCCCCTTTACACTCATGATTTGCCTCCTACTGACTGTTTCCTAATCTTAAGAACTTCTAAAGGGCACCCATTTTTCTTCATTCAATAACATATAAACAGACTGCATTGACAAGGTTTTCAGATCTTTAGGCATGGACTAAATGGCTGGTACCGTTGCTTACAAAGATGACTTCACTTTGATGGAGCTTATGTTGCTAAAGTGTATAGTTTTTAATTTTTTTAATTCCACATTTCCATGAACTTTTGATGATTCCTCCTAGTAAGAATTAAGTACAATGTAAATGAGAAATAGTATGAGAAACAGTCGTTTCAGTTTCCATATTCATATCTATATTCCATACCCATATTCACAAATATATGCTGAATGTAGCTAACCTTTAGTTACTGTTTACTATGGTCCAAGTTGTATGGAATTTATGCAGATGACTTTATTACATTTCCCAACAATCCTATGCGAGCGATACTATGATTTCCCCCATTGTATAGCAGAGGAAAATGAGGCCTGGGAAGATTAAGTAGTTTATGTAGGGTCATAAGAAATACAATATGAAATTTCGCAAGGTTTTCTCTTCTCAGTCATAACTTTCTTTCCCCCAGTTTCAAATACTCTTTTTTTCAAATCTTCTTTTCCGCAGCCTCAAATACTATTTCATATGCTACATAGATTATATCTTTTCATTCATGACCTCCTGGGCTCAGGCTAACCTTTTTCAACTGTTCATGGTCTTTCTCCATCAGCCTGAAAGAGCATTCATAAGCAATACTTTTACAACCAAATTTGTTAATCTACTCAAAAAGCATACTCCGCTTTCTCTATTTCCGACCATGAACACATGACACTATCCTTAGCCTGTATACAGACAGTGAGAGGCGAGGTGCCTTCCCGGAGCATCGGTCCTCAAATGCTCTTGAGGCTGTGTCCACAATGTCTCCTCTGAGCACGCCCTTCCATTCCACAACTGTCAGAGTGCAGATTCGCATCCAGTCAATGGTCACGCAACTAACAGTTCACCTCAGCGTTCACCTCGACAATATCCTTTTAATTTAATAGGACTCTGCCTTAATTCTCAACTTCTATTTTTTGCCATTCTTATGTCTCAACTTGTCTTAACTCTCCATTTCCCTGTACAGTGTTATCGTAGCTATAGTCATGAGACTATTGGAAACTAAGATTTTTTTTTAATTTAAAAACACCCACAAACAACTGTAGTTATAAAATAATGTGTCTGGGATGGTAATAATTTAGTGAGCAATGTAATAAACAGTATGCTTAAAAATAAGAAAACTGAAAAATGCTTTCAATGATTTTTTTGTTTTGAAGTAGAACTACAGGCAAAAATCACAGTATGCCCTTCACATTAAAAAAAAAAACACACTGAGAAATAGGCTATAGTAAAGACTACACCTTAGATCAAACTAATGGTTCAGGATCACATCGTCAAGGTCTGAACACTAGTAGGTTAAGTTTCAGATGGCCCTATTCCCAAAGCAAAGCTCTCTCAAGCGTTCACGTTGCCTGAAACTCCTCTGATGCTCTCCACCTCTCGCCATCCGCACCTCATAGTTTCTTAAGTTGAAAACAAGCTGACAGCAGGGAGTTGGGGTTATGTTTTGGTTTGGTTTGGATTTTGTCTCCCATGATGCTATTTTTCTTATACTAAGTCATTTTTAATACTTTCTTTACTGTCACAAATTAATTTTGGAGATAGCATAATCTACCTAGACATGATTTTAAAAAACCAATATAGCTTTATAACTACAATATAAAATAAAAGCAAAGTTATTTAACAAAGTTTTGATACATACAAACTGTAAGCGAGTGCAACAGGTGACGAGGTACTCAGCAGACGCATCTGCAGAGTCACTGGGTGTAGCGTATGCCAGTGCAGGTGGGCAAACGGTGTATCCGTGCGCCAAGTATCACATCGTTGATGTGCTTTCCAAAGGAAAGGTGAACCGCTCATAGAAGCATTACAGAGTAAAGTATAATCTCCACACAACAAGGAATAACCAGAGTATATCAAAAAGTACGGAATGGGATGGAAGGTAGGGGAGAAAAAGCAAAAACTTTTGTTGTTGGAAATTGTTTGTTTTTTGTTCCAGCCACCAGAAGGGTCCTTCTGCCCACATAAGTAGCTAACGTGGGGAAAGTCAGGAGAGATGATTCAAGAACTGTCCAGCGCATTGGCCAATTCCAGTCTACCACATGCCCGTAGCATCTGCCAGTCATTGCTATAACCACCAAAGACACTGTACAGACGTCCAGAAGATCTAGAAAAGATGACAGCCCCTTTGGAGAATTCTGGGTTTGGATTACGAAGCCATTCTCCAGAAAGATCTAGCTGGAAGTAAACAACTGGCCCCCTCTATGACATCTCTCATGAGCCCAAAAGAAAACCCATTCAAGTCCACGCAGTTGTCTGTTTCTGTTCTGTTAAAAATTAAATTACTCCCACCTCAGGCACAAAATCTACTCCGTTTTGGTTTTCCTTTTTCAGTTTTGGTTTACACTGATGTTTGAACAGAACATGAACCTGTTCTTGAATATAAACAAAAACATAAAATATGGCCAAAGAAATGGTTGTGGTTTGGGTTTTTAAGGTAGCAGAGAATAGCAACAAAGGACCTAAAAAGACCACAGGCTAAATAATGAAACCTTCAACACAGGAGTGGTGTGAACATGTTTTCCCTAGAGGCAGCCCAGAAACTACCTACAGGATTGCTTTAACACATTTGGTGTTTATTTCTGCCAAGAAATCCGCAAAAGGAAAACATCTAAGTAAAATTGCCATTAACGCCTTAATTTCCTACAGCAACGTAAATCTCTAAATTCATACCTGTCTTTACTTATCTCTTTTGATAGGTCCTATCACCTAAAATGTCAGTATCTAACGCCATTTGATCTAAGTGCCAGTTGAGAACTAGCTGAGAGGAAAACTGCTCATGTAGCAGGGAAAAAAGGAGCGAAAAGAGGAGCTCTGGTGGCGTAATCGTTATGCATTGGGCTGCAATCCATAAAGTCAGCAGTTCAAAACCACCAGCTACCCCAAGGCACACCTTGCCCCACCCCCACCGCACCCCCACTCCCCCCAAAAAAACAAGATTTTGTTGTCAGGGAACTTTGAGAGGAATGAAGGAAGGTAAGGAAATTTAGGGAATGAAGTATGATACATGCTTATGAAAACTCAGTTCTCGTTTCCTAAACACCTTTAAAAAAAACATAAGCAATACTTTGTGATATAAATATTTAACTAGAGTATATTAGAACAGTCAAGTTGATACTAAATAAAACTAATTTTACTCTTCTAAGATATCAATATTAGTAATATTTATACAAGGGGATTGCAAAAAGTTTGTGAAAAGTTTGTGAAAAGATGCCATTCTCTTTTTATCTTATTTCTGAAAGCAAGCTTTGTTTATAGAAGTTTAAAGATATTACATAACTTTAAAGCTGAAGTGATGGTAAAACAGTTGTTACTTCACAGGACATTGGACCGCAGTTACTAGGGAATTTTCAGCTCCACAGCTAGCTACATGACCGATACATCAGTTTTAAATCAGGTCCCTTGTCAAAAGTTAACTCTGATCAAAAGACTGACACACAGCCCTGTGCTCCTTGGACATCCCTTAGCTGGACTATGTCTGAGCAAAGCAAACAAAGACATACTATCTATCCCTCACAAGAGGGAAGAGGGCATCTCCTCTGCTGGGCCCCTGGTGAGGGTGGAGAGCTTTCTCTGCTTCAAATGGCTCCCTCTGGCGGTGCAGACGTCCTAGGCCATCCTCTCCTCAGGCCCTTCACTGAGGAAGAGGAGTTTCTCACCAGACGGACATAGCTGGCTGTGATCTTGGAGCTCTGAGTTTGGATAAAGCATCATGTCATCAGTTTGACCCAGGCTGGGCACAACTAGGCACCTACTGTTTGACTTCAGTTTCAGTGTGAGACTTGAAGACCTGACAGCGTGGATCTTTCCAGGTTTTGCATGAAAGAGTTACACTAGTCCAAATAAAAAGAGGACCTCAAACAGTTAGAGTTGAGGTCTTAAAGTGGGGACAAAGGCAGACGGAATGAGTGCTCATTGCAAAGAAACGAGGGAGCTACAAGCACTTCCACGGGCCAACCAGAGCCAGTCTCCTCTCTACAAAATAACTGGCTGATGTTCTTGCACAGGTCACCTTGAAGCTGAACGACTTCTCCATATTCTGCATGCTACATTATAGCACCACCGCAGAAAAATTGCTCCTTCATGCCTTCACTATTTTCGTTTGGCTTTTTTAATCATAATCATCAACAATCCCTTGGACAATATCAGGGTCTTTCTGCCGTTTCTCTATTGTATCCTTATATGGATAGACTCCTCAGTGCCGGCAGGTGGCTGGTCATCGCCATTACGTGCATCAGCAGAAGGGGTGAAAGTGTAGAAATTCTAGAGTGGACCGATGAAACAATTCCTTTATCTAGGTGGAAATGGTCTGTGGAAGGCAGCGATGGGAGAAGGCGAGATGCGAGGCAGGGACAGATGGAAGGTAGAGGCTCAAGGGTGGGGTCGCAGAGTCTACAGCAGTGGCTCCTTAACTGGGGCCAGTATATTTTCATTCTGTTTCTCCATGAACGGTTGAAGCCCCATAGTACACTGTAAGCATTAGGGCACAGTTCTATGAACAGTAAAACACGGCTCATTTACAGCCATATGTGGTTTCTTTCAGGTCAGAAGTCCTCGGCATAAAGAGTCATCAACAGTGAAAATACAAAAAATTCAAAAATGAAAACTTTAAATAAAAGAAATAGCTTTTTGAAATAGCTATTTTGAAAATGTTTGCATATGTTAAGTTAGCCATCAAGAGTAATTCCATTTGAAGTTTCATATTTAATCATAGAATCTTTAGGTTTAAAGGATGTTATAATGACCAGGATCTAATTTTGTAAGTTTGCGAAAGGGAATCCAAATTCTGTGAACTTCTAAAATACTGCCACTAAAGACTATCTGCCATGATATGTTTTTACAATTATATGTATAAATTCTTAGGCTTCAGTTAACTAAAGAAGTCAGTGAATACTTTTCCTATTTTCCAAAGGAGAGTATTGATCAGTATATTATAACTTCCCAATAAATATACATAATCGGTTGGCTTCTATTATTATTTGATCTCGAAAAACAATGAGAACAAAAGTATTTTATGAGTAGAATCAGAAAGGTATTACCTGTGTAATACCTTCATTTACATCACTTGGAAAGAGGCCGAAAAATAAGCAATTATAATGAAAAGCCATAAAGAGTTCTAAATCATTTTTTAAAACAAAGAGACTGAACAAAAATTGAGGTTTTCTAACTTGCATAACCCAGGTCAATAGAAAAAGCTCATTGCCTACATCATCATAGAGCTATCACCTGATGGTTAACACGAAGGGAAGATTAATTCCATGGTGCTCCACTCATCTTAAGGAGCACTGGTGCACCATTAAACATTGGCCTCCTAACTGAACGCCCAATGCTTCCTAAATGAACATCCATTGGCCTCCTAACTGAATGCCCACCAGCTGCTCCTAAGGAGAAAGAGAGAGTATCTGCTCCCGTCAAGCTTCCATGGCCTCAGGATGCTACGCGAGGCTGCTATGAGCAGCAATCTACTTGATGCACATGGGTAGCTCCAACTCTTAAAGATACCTAATGTTAGTAAAATAGAATACGGAAACCTTTTGAATTCGATTATGGTTTCTCTATCGATTACCTCAAACATTTACTCAACACTCAAGGCAGTGAGGGGATTGTAAATATTGCCATGAAAAACTGTGTCTGAACTATTGAATGGAAAACAGATATACTCTATAAACCTTCTTTCAAAACACAATGAAACGCCGAAAAAAGAAAATATATAGTAAGGTTGAAGATGATCAGAAAACCGTGACTATCTCAAAGCCATTTTGCAACTACTTAAGAAGTTACCACAGCGAGTGGAACAAAAATTGTTTTTAAATTCGAAACATGCCAAACTATTATATCAATGGAAAAATTGAAGTTCCAATGTCAACTGGAGAAAAGCATACACAAGTTCCTACTAATCTCATAATTGACATTTCAGTAACAAATAACAAATTAAGCTTTAATTCATGTCCACTGAAGTTATCAGTCAAGAGTGGCATGAAATAATTCCTAAAACAGATGAAATTAAAGTTTCAAATTACAGTTGAGAAACAAACTGAAAATGCTAAGCTTAAGAATATATATATGTATATATAATTTATATATATTTTAAGAAGCAAATACAAACCAAAACTATTCAAAATTTTATAGGTACTTGGTTCACATGTGAAACAGCCCAGGTGGCGCAGTAGTTAACTGCTCAACTGCAAACCAAAAGGTCCGTGGTTCAAACCCACCAGAGGTTCTGTGATTAAGGTGAGGCAATGAGCTTCCATAAAAGATGTGCCATCTGGAAAACTGAGGGGCAGTTTTACTCTGTCTTAGAGGGATGCCAGGAGTCAGAATTGACTCAACAGCATCAGATCTGCTTGGTTTGGTTTAACAACATCGCTTGCCACCACTTAAAAACTCACTTTTGGGGAAAATATCTGGTAAACGAACAACTCTAGGTTTATGTATGCAGCAGAGCTTGCCGTTATGACACACAATACTCTTCAAAGATGCCGTCACAGTCCCTGCCATTCCATATTTTTCTAATGAAAAGCACCCTGGCATTAGATCTACCACAATTTCGAATCAAATAAAAAATGCTGGTTCATCAGGAAAGTGCTTGGCTGCTAACTAAGAGGTCAGTGGTCCAAACCTAGCAGTGCACCCATGAGAGAAGTCTTGGCCACCGGGCTCCCACAAAGGTTACAGCTCAGGACCCCAATGGAGCAGTTCCACTCTGTCACAGGAGTTGCTGGGTGTTGATACAGACTCGACAGCACGCAGTAGCAACAACAATTCAGTGTACACAGCATGAGAGTAAACGATCCACTGCTGTCTCGGGCTCTGAACCGTGAACAGATCCAGGACCCTTTGTCTATGTGGCTAGCGGCTGTCAAACTGGACCGTTTCCTAACTGGGTCAAGTGAAGAACAGTCATAGAATCTGCTTACCCTGACCCTGACCCTTTCACCTTTGGTGTGGCGCAATCAACACAGCATTGAAAAATCCAAAATGGTTCACACACTTACTCATGCCTAATCCTCCTTAAAGATGTCAGGTTTAAAATCCAAGTCATTCACCTATAAGTCAAAGAATACAAAATCTCTACTTTCCCTATTGAGTCTTTCAGACGAGGGCTTTCTGTTCTCTGGTCAGAGATTCAGATCTCCTCTCGGGAATCAGCAGCATGCCACTAGACCGCCAACGATTCTAATTATACTAAAATCTACTGAACTGTATGCTTTAAAAGAGTGCATGTCATGGTAAGTGAATTCCATCTCAATAAAACTATTACCAAAAGCATTGTACTTGACATGGTGAGACACTGCAATACAGAACACACCTTCTCAAGGACACGCTCTCTACCTGACCTAATAAATCAAAAATTCCAACAATGACAAAACAATACTTTGAAAATGAAAAGCTAGCTAAATTTTAATTGATATTAGTAGTGATAGACATCACTAGGAATCAAAGGCAAAATGAAAGATGTCTGGGCATTGGGGTCAGATCTTTGTGTTTACCACCTCACAGGTAAATTTTACCTAGTAATCGCCTGGAATCCCCACCAACCGCAAAGACTTCTGAACCTTATGGGGCTTTTAGAAGTAAAAGAGAGAAACTATGTTATAGACACTAACCTCTGTGTTTTCTCCTTCATACAGATCTTTGCTAAAATGAGTACATTTATCTTCCACCTGTCTGGACAAAGTTTTCACCAACTCTAACTGCAACTTTCTCATTTCATTTAGCCTCAAGCCACCCACTCCAACATCAAAACAAAGTTGCAACCAATCCCACACCATGCAATTGCTCCCGGTCTCCTCTCTGGAGCACAAAGCCACCCAAAAGACAGATTCTATACCCAGCCATAATGCCTGTCCCCAGGAAATATGCCTCACACATTTAGTCTTTTCACATAATCATAATGTGGGAATCACTCAGATTTGCCTGTAAAGCTACATTTTAAATGACTGAGGCAGATTTCACCAACAGCATGTTTTAATAGTTTAATATAAATATCAAGTCCTACCTTCACCACTGCACATAAATATCACCTGTCTGTTTTCTCGAATACATTATTTAAATTTGGGGGATCTACAAGATTTTGGTTTATTAGCTTTCACAATCTAAATTTTTTTGTACTTTGCTTCTGTTGCTATTTGGTGTCATTGAGTCTATTTCAACTCACAGTGACCCCACATGACAAAACAGAAGTTCCCCTAGTTTCCCAAGCTGTGGTCTTTTTAGAAGTAGATCACCAGGTCATCTGTCTCACAGCAGGTGAGTGAGTTCAAGGTCACTGGTCAGCAGCCCAAGGCTGAACTATAGCGCCACCTGAGCTCCACGGTTTGTACTTCACTCCCTCACTACTGTGATGAGTGAAGCCACGGAAGGTGTACGCACTGGTACCGCAGAACCTCTTTTTCTCCAGTCAGAGGAGGAAGGCTTTTTGTTGTGCAAAATCTCTAGTCTTTCTGGCTGATTCTTTGGAAGAAAAGGCAGAGAGCCAACTCCACACATTAACACCACCACTTGAAGGCAAAAGAGAAAAAGGAATACTGCAGACCACTAAAAATAAAAATATACTTACAGCCTCAAAATGCAAATGGCTATCCTTCAAGAAATCTTGAATCATGTCCTTAGATAAAATACTAAATCGAAATCGAAGAAGATCCATTTCTTGTTGTATGAACCAGCGTCTAAGATCCTCACTGAAATGGAGACAGAGAAATTATAAATATAATTAAAAGAACAATGATCGTTAAATCCTTGTCTTTTTTATGAAACAACACTCAAACATTGGCAAGATTCTAGCTGCTGTCAAAAGCACACGCGGTCTCTGTTATAACCAAAACTCTACCCTGTCCTCCCACCGAAAACTACGTCCTTGATCGCCCACCACCCGGAATCTGCGAGCTGCATCCCTATGAGTCATCATTCACTGCCGTGCTCCAGAATGCAGGCCAGGAAATGGAAAGCACAGGCCCCGTTGAGGCAAATGTATGGACAGCCCTATTGGAGATACCCTGCTGGGACGCTTCCTCAATTGGAAACAAACGTGCCATCTTGGAAAGACTCTGACCCCTGGTGTCTCCATCCGGTCTATGAGAGATGTTGGCAGCATTATCACCAAGGAATGGCCTGGCTGCAGAACCACCGCCTTGCTTACAGGAAGGCTCTAGAATCCTACGCCAATCCCATGTGGTACTTCTCTGCTGTGTCTCTAAACTACAGCAATCCTGCTGAGCAAAGTGAATGTCCTTGGTCCTCCTACGGTCCTCACTCGGGGCCCCAGAGCCCCCAGGGTGCACAGTTGCATCCTTGGGGCTCTTGGCAGCACCCACGTGCCTACGCTCAGTTCTAGACCTGCACCAGAGAAACGGCAGCTTTCACATTAGAGGGGAAGATGGTGAGCGAGTCAGACGAGGAGATTGAGTGCGACCCGAGCAACATGTAGATCACCCCGAGCTACGCGAGTACTTTGAGCAGACCGAACGGCACAAAGAGGAGCGACGGCGGCTGCAGCGACTGGAAGATGAGTGTCTCAGCGAGTATGTGAACGCCGACCATGACCTGTACTTCTCCAACCACCAGTCGGTGAAAGCCCCCATCTGGGAGGCCTGACGAGAGGCGCAAGGCCGAGATGAAACGTCTATATGGGGATAGCGCCAGCAAGATCATGGCCATGGAGGCAGCTGTGCAGCTGAGCTTCAACAAGCTCTGTGATCACAAGAGGCCTAAGTACTGGCCAGTGATTCCCCTGAAGTTTTGAGGCAGCTTCAGGGCCCGCCACCCTGCCCTTGGCGCTCAGAGAATGAGCCATGGGGTGGCAGGATTGGGAGGCAGATTGTGCCCCAGCCCCTCCCTGTCTATCGTGGTCTTGTTATATTATCAGTGGTGTTTGATCCATTAAAGTTTTCCACCTTCAAAAAAAAATAAATAAAAACTCAAACTCACTGCCATCAAGTCGCTTCTGACTTACAGCAACACTATGATTATAATAGAGTGGGCATGAACTACCATACGCATAATTTCCCAACCATGTGTCGGCTATTGGGGTCGAGGCATCATAAACATAAAACTGAGAGGATTACTCTGTGCACTGGACTGAGCCCCTGCTCTGCTTCAGTTGCGACACGGAAGAAGTAACATAGAGTCTTCTCCCCTGCTGACCTGGCCTGCCTACCTGCCTGGAGAGCCGGCGACACTGCGGCCCAAGGCAGTCCCTTCTCCTATGCCTGGGAAGGCCTCCAGCTCGGCAAGATGACCTGGGCAGGGCTCTTGTGCATCGCTGGGATCATCTCTGCTTTGCTAGCCAATGCAAGGCCAGTCCAATCACGAGCCATTACCAGAGAAAGCCACTCACTCACCATCTCAGGCTCTGCCAGTGTCTGCTAAGCCCCGCCCCAGTCTCATGGGACTCGAAGACCTGTTCCTCTCTTCCAACCCTGGTCCTGGTCCTCCACGACACATTCCTTCCCTATCACAGGGTCTGAAACGCCAAAATGTTCTTCTCCCAGTATGGCTCTAGCTTATACTCCTCTCTAATAAA